>NC_042972.1:51327138-51631930 GCF_901001165.1 Salmo trutta | reverse complement strand
TTACCTTTAAAGCTAATAGGCTATGTCAGAGTTTACACTTCATCCAATTATAATGACGGGAGGTCAAAATAACATAATGGGGGTCCCTGGGTTGCCGGGTGTGGCTGAAATGGCTGAATCCACTAATTCGAAGGGGTGTCCATATACATTGGTATATATTTAACAAGGCTGCAGAACTGACAGTATAAAAGCATAATGTTTATGAACAAAATACAACAGAGCATATTAACTGGGATGACATTCCCTGTCATGTGAAACCAAAAGGAGCTAGCAGAAAGCCACACCAGCAATGAGCCACGCCTGCAATCTTCTGATAGGCTGTTGCTGCTATATTCAGTACCTTCGGAAAGCATTCAGACCCCTTGACTTTTTCTACATTTTGTTAGGTTACATACTTTTTCTAAAATGTATAAAAAATGTTTTTTACCCCTGATCATAAAAAACTGAAATATCACCTTTACATAAGTATTCAGACCTTTTACTCAGTACTTTGTTGAAGCACCATTGGCAGCGATTACAGCCTCGAGTCTTCTAGGATATGACGCTACAAGCTTGGCACACCTGTATTTGGGGAGTTTCTCCAATTCTTCTCTGCAGATCCTCTCAAGATCTGTCAGGTTGGATGGGGAGCGTTGCTGCGCAGCTATTTTCAGGTCTCTCCAGAGATGTTTGATCGGGTTCAAGTCCAGGCTCTGGATGGGCCACTCAAGGACATTCAGAGACTTGTCCCGAAGCCACTCCTGTGTCGTCTTGGCTGTGTGCTTAGGGTCGTTGTCCTGTTGGAAGGTGAACCTTCGCCCCAGTCTGAGGCCCTGAGCGCTCTGGAGCAGGTTTTCATTAAGTTTCTCTCTGTTCTTTTCTCTGTTCATCTTTGCCTCGATCCTGACTCACAGCATGATGCTGCCACCAAATGCTTCACCATAGGGATGGTGCCAGGTTTTTTCCAGACGTGACGCTTGGCATTCAGGCCAAAGAGTTAAATCTTGGCTTCATCAGACCAGAGAATCTTGTTTCTCATGGTCTGAGAGTCTTTAGGTGGCTTTTGGCAAACTCCAAGAGGGCTGCATGTGCCTTTTAATGAGGAATGGCTTCCGTCTGGTCCCTCTACCACAAAGGCCTGATTGGTGGAGTGCTGCAGAGATGGTTGTCCTTCTGGAAGGTTTTCCCATCTCCACAGAGGAACTAGAACTCTGTCAGAGTTACTATTGGGTTCTTGGTCAACTCCCTAACCAAGATCCTTCTCCCCCGATTGCTCAGTTTGGCCGGGCGGCCAGCTCTAGGAAGAGTCTTGGTGGTTCCAAACTTGTTCCATTTATGAATGATGGAGGCCACTGTGTTCTTGGGGACCTTTAATGCTCTAGAATGTTTTTGGTATCCTTCCCCAGATCTGTGCCTCGACATAATCCTGTCTTGGAGCTCTACGGACAATTCCTTTGGCCTCATGGCTTGTTTTTTGCTCTGACATGCATTGTCAACTGTGGGACCTCATATAGACTGGTGTGTGCCTTTCCAAATCATGTCCAATCAATTGAATGTACCACAGGTGGACTCCAATCCAGTTGTAGAAACATCTCAAGGATGATCAATGGAAACAGGAGGCACCTAAGCTCAATTTGGAGTCTCATAGCAAAGGGTCTGAATACCTATGTACATACATTATTTATATTCATATATATATATTTATTGTTGCAAACATTCCTAAAAACCTGTTTTTGCTTTGTCATTATGGGGTATTGTGTTTAGGTTGCTAAAGATGTGTATTTATTTAATGCATTTTAGAATAAGGCTGTAACGTAACAAGATATGGAAAAAGTCAAGGGATCTGAATACTTTCCGAAGGCACTGTATGCTGTGAATCAGCAAGTGATGTGCATGTTGCCAACAGTAGGTTACTGGCAAGGATTGCTACTGGCAACATTTTGCCAGTAAGTTATTGTGACTTTCACAGTAACTTACTGACAAGTAGTTTACAGTCAAGAAATTAAAAATTACAAATTCACAGAAACAAGTCACCATTAGGTTACTGGAAAATGCACAATAACCTCTTGTGCAGCACAGCCACATTCCCTTAAACGGCTGTAGAACAGACCGTGTCAAAGCAGATGCTCAACTTGCATAGGCATAACCATCAAACACTTCAACTGCTACAACACTTTCACTGACAGTTGGCACAAATGCGCATATATGAGCACACACTCAAATATGCTAATGAACCCCACCAATACATTACCTCCACCTATCAAAGTGCAGTGACGATAGTCCCTTATATTCAAAATATTGGTTCGAAAAATGGCCCATTATACCTACAAGGTACCGAACTGTACCATGTGAGTTCATATATGTACACTGAAAAAAAAAGGTCTGGTACCATGTTTCATGAGCTGAAATGAAAGATCCCAGAAATGTTCTATGAGCTCAAAAAGCGTATTTCTCTAAAATGTTGTGCACAAATTTGCTTACATCCCTGTTAGTGAGCCTTTCTCCCTTGCCAAGATAATCCATCCACCTGACAGGTGTGGCATTTCAAGAAGCTGATTAAACGGCCTGATCATGACACAGTTGCACGTTGTGCTAGGGACAATAAAAGGCCACTCTAAAATGTGTAGTTTTGTCACACAACACAATGCCACAGATGTCTTAAGTTTTGAGGGATCGTGCAATTGGCATGCTGACTGCAGGAATGTCCACCAGAGCTGTTGCCAGAGAATTGAATGCTAATTTCTCTACCATAAGCCGCCTCCAACGTGGTTATAGAGAATTTGGCAGTACGTCCAACCGGCCTCACAACCGCAGGCCACGTGTATGGCATCGTGTGGGCAAGCGGTTTGCTGATGTCAACGTTGTAAACAGAGTGCCCCATGGTGGCGGTATGGTATGTACGACAGTGTTTTCCAGTTCCCGCCAATATCCAGCAACTTTGCACACACATTGAAGAGGAGTGGGACAACATCCCACAAGCCACAATCAGCAGCCTATGTGAAGGAGATGTGTTGCTCTGCATAAGGCAAATGGTGGTCACACCAGATACTGACTGGTTTTCTGATCTACAACCCTACCTTTTTTTAAGGTATCTTTGAAATCCATAGATTAGGGCCTAAGGAATTAATTTAAATTTACTGATTTCCTTATATGAACTGTAACACAGTAAAATCTTTGAAATTGTTGCATGTTGCGTTCATATTTTTGTTCAACATACCTGTGAAGTGTACTTTTGACCTTTTTGTAAGCCAGGGAACAACACTCTAGTAATAATAACAACGCACTGCTTTCGGCAGCATCATTTGTGCGACGTTGTCAGCAAACCCATTATACAGCGGCATACTGGTCATTTTATAGATACATTTACTTTATATATTTACTGCAATTCACAAAGTTCAGAGATCTATTATTGGGAATAAATATATAGAGAATCTCCATTATACATAGACCCGGTGGAGCAGCAGGATCTTCAGCTGGCTAACAACCAGGAGGTTGTGAGTTCAAATCCCAAGTGAGGTTGAGTCTCAAGCAATCAGCATACTGCCCAGTAACACTTTATGTTATCATGTGGCTTCCCATGTTGTCACATTAACTTCACAAATGACATGTGTTCACATGTGAAATTCATGTGGTTTATCCGTAAGGGAATGCCCCTTGACTCAACAGATCGGCAGACTCACTGACACCTGTTTTTCTCTTGTCATTTTGACCACAGAGAGAGGACCCTCAGAAGAAAGGCAGAGAGAGGCATCAGGCTTCATGCCAGGTCTTTCCAAGTAGCTATTCCATCAAGATGCTGCAGCCTTGACTAATGGGTTTGCATCAAGGAGCATTGCAATGTACAGTAGTTTGCACTTTCTAACTACTTTTACTCTCAGTGGCAATTCTCTCAACTGCAAGATTATGGAAAATAGAAGACTATGGAAGATATTGCTGCAATTTGTTGTATAGAACCTAATATAAGGGGCAGCCCCACCATACGGCCATTGCTATCATATTTCAAGAGTTGTTCACCCGTTTTGCTTTTTATCAAAGGTAACGTAACGAAATGCTAAATAGAGGATGAAAAGTTGAAACAATCAGAAATGCTTGTGCTGTACCAATATGAACCAATATGTCCTGGTTTGTGGAATTCATTCTAGTATCACTTATCAACACCCACTGTGCCAGTGCTTCATATTGAATGAGGCTAAATTCAGAGACAAAGTTCCACCAATCAGACTGCAGTAAAATGATAAGATTGTGAATACTAACTAGTAGCCTACTCAGTACTGCATCTGTAAAAATAACTATAGTGATGTGTATGTTTTGGATGACTATATTTCAATACCAAATGCGATGATTAATTTACAGTTTAACCAGACAACATATGATTCAATGATGTACTGTAAATCTATCCAATATGAACCACAGATGATTTACACAGGACTTCCTATGATCTCATTCTCTGTGTTAACTCCCCCCCACACACACACACCTCTCCCCCTTTCTCTCCTTCCCTCTCTTTCCCTCTCCCTCTCTTTCCCTCACTCACTCTCCGCTTCTCTCCCTCCCCGTCTATCTCAAGTTGGCTTTACCTGATGGTCTTGGCTGCCTCTCCCAGAGCACACACCCACACAGAGAGAGCGAGGAGGAGATTAAAAAAAAAAATTCACCTGTCATTCTCCCTGTTTCCAAATGATACAGCTCAGGTCTGGGGTTACACATTTGTGCCCAGTGGATCAGTCCTCCTGACAACCAAGTAGAGGGCCATTTATCAGCTCTGAGATTACATCTTCAATGCCAACCACAGCCAGTTGGTAAGCTGGGAGTAGTCTTAGACATGATAGAAAAGTTTTTTTTTAAATTGCTCTTCCTTATAGGCAAAAATTCTCATTTCGTTTTCTGATATTGTTTGCCAGTGTTGCTTCCTGGCATTGTTGCCAGCCTCTACTCTGCGATTGCAAATTCACCAACAGTGAACACAGCAACATAACCCCAGTTATTAGATACGGTAAGCAAAAACATGCAATAAAATGATATGAATGCATCCTATTCAGCAAATTGCCATCAGGGATAACAACAGAAATGTTTTTGCGTACTCAAGTAATGTGGCTTGTATCCCTTCATACACACTTGGCTCAATTGGTCAAGTTGATTGGAGCATGGTGTTTTCTACAGAAGAGTTGTGGGTTGAATTATTGCATGGGCCATATACTGCCTAATTTAAAGGCAGAGATGAGACTGTGGATAGTAGGTAACTGCCCTGCTCCACATCCTTCCTGCCTTTTAGTTGTCGGGAAGAAAGGTCGAGGAAAAGTCAGATCCGCTGCCACTCCATAATTTAAATATGTGCTAACTGCAAGTCTGTTTACAAACGTCTGCTAAATAACTATTATTATGTTACATTTTCATCTGTTCATCAGCCAAACTGCTTCTCATCTCCTATACTCTGGCTCCCTCTATTGGGGAAATATTTACTCTACAATGCCCTAGAGTCATTTAAAAACAAAAATACTTTACTTAACTAGACAAGTCAGTTAATTAATAACAAATTCTTATTTTACAATGACGGCCTACCCCGGCCAAACCCTCCCCTAACCCGGACGACGCTGGGCCAATTGTGTGCCGCCCTATGGGACTCCCAATCACGGCCGGTTGTGATACAGCCCGGGATCAAACCAGGGTCTGTAGTGACGCCTCTAGCACTGAGATGCAGTGCCTTAGACCGCTGTGCCACTCGGGAGCCAACACTGGAACTAATTACAGTGTAACTAAAAAGTATAAGAGCACCACAACAGTCATACTTTTAGAGAAAAGTCGACTTGATCCGTCTGAGATTAGGCTACCGCTTTTAAATGAGCATAACACACGTTTTTTTGGATTATGTTTTTCTGACCTAAAAATATGCATTACCCTTGAAAAAATATCAAGATTGTGGTGGAATTGGCAGTCCACCATAATAAACTCCTTGTAGTAGTGTAATCATTTGGGGGCTTTCTACTCTGGAATTAGCAACTTTGCAATTAGAGGACAAATGCACAAGCTACCTGCCCTGTGCCATAAAGGTCTAGACCTCTTAGCTGAGACAGTAGTAGGCTTGGCCTATACCTGAATACAGGGAGGCAACACTATTCCCCGTCTCTTGAGAAGCAGAGCCGTAATGGGACCATCAACATAAGCTAAATATGATGTGGCTGTCCATGGTACTGATTTCTCTGTGTGTGCGCGCAAGTAGAAAAAACATGTTGACTCATCCTACTTGTAGAGAAATGCCAATGACATCCTCCTCTTTCATGTTGCCTAAATGGTCTAGGACTCTGTCAAACTTTTATTTGTATATATTTTCAATTGTTTGATTTTAGTTTTTGTTGTCCTAAGCAGACTGGCCAAAATACTTGCTCGCTAGCCTAACTTCCTTTCATGGGCAATGATACGCCAGGCCAGCTAGTTAAAATTAGCATACATATGCCTACATGTTGAACTTCCATCCTCTTAGGCCAGGGGCATAAATGTATTAATTTATGGTTGGATCAGAATCACCGTTATAATCATCGGCCAGTACAAAGAATTAAGTAAAAGTCCAAATCCCTATCTCCATACATGGTTAATTTAGGCAAGGGACGATTTTAGCAAGCTAGCTAGCCACCGGAACAATGAGATGCAACAATTCAAGTTTTTTTCTATCAATAATGATGTTTGGCTTGTGATGTGATTGATGTGAAGCCAAATCCTAAATGGCTTCCCTTGACACTTTTTTTTTTGGTGAGCCAGGACCATTCACAATTGAGATGACTCAGTTTAGCTCAATGCTCATTGGCTATTATTTTATAGATTTTTTCTATCAAGGGAGGCCAAATGCTCATTGTATTCAACGCTAATACCAGCAACAATGTCATACTCTTTCTGACCAGACAGTATCATATAGATATGCTACACATACAGAGACAGAGGGGCGCTGTTTCGTTCGCTCGTATGCTTTAACCAGTGAGATACAATCAGCCGCATGCGAATTGAATGCCATTTATGAGAGACGAAAGATACATTGTTTTTTATTATTTTTTGTAAATTGATTTCGGATGCCTGGCTTCCCTTTGCAGACATGAATACACGACACTGATAATTGATCAACAGCACTGCTCAAGAGTGATCTTGTCTTCATTGTGACAGGGAATGGTTATTTTGTGTCCAATCCAGACTGGCGCGCAATTTGCAGTGCGTCTCCCCCCCACAACAGCGTTCACTAAAACCCTGCCTTCTGAGATTAGTATACGCACTGAGTGGGGAAGGGGTAGGCTATATTTTCAATGAGGAAAACAGTGTCTGTCAAACGTCACATGGGGCTGGGACCGATTGCTTCCTGAAATGCTGTTCATCGTTGTATTTTTTTATTCACTACGGTACTATTATTAGGCTTTTCATTCATTTCTGTATCGGTTTATTATTTCTATCGCAATGATTAGCAAAGTCAAAAATGCGATGTCCACGCTGGTGGGTGGAATGATGCCCCACGGTCATCACCAGCACCACGGATCCGGGAACGTTCACCACCAGAACTGTCACCAGGACGGTCTGCCTCCACGGTTCCCCTACGGTCGACCTGAGTTTCTGGATCTTACACCAGAGCTTCTTCAATACTCGACAGAACATGCTTCTCGACCGGTGCTGACGTTGAAGAGGGACAGCAGGCTTCCCTGGCGGACGGGATACGCAGAGTGAGTGGTTTCTCGACATGTCATTCATAGGGATTTACAAAAAATCCCCAACATTAAAATGCAACTATCAGATTGAATGTTGTAGGCCAAGGATAAATTGCACTGTTGACAATAAACAGTTTTATGGCGAATATGGCCTCTGTGCTGCTATTGCAAATTCACCCGAGAGCACAGCTGCAACCTGGACTCAGGGGTAGACATAAGATAGTAAACGAAAATCCGGGATACCACAATTAGTAGGATATGTTACGTTTCGTATGGTATGTATTAAGTTCTCGATGTCTGTCCATCATTTCTATGATATGTTGCATATTACAATTCGTATGATATACTACAAATTGCAATTTGTTGTGGCTAACATTAGCTAGGTGGCTAACGTTAGCTAGGCTAGAAGTTATGGGTTAAGGTTAGGCAATAGGTTAAAGGGTTTTAAGGTTAGCGGAATGGTTAGCTAACATGCTAAGTAGTTGCAAAGTAGCTAAAAAGTAGTAAATAGTTGCTAAAATGCTGAACTGTCTGTGGTGAGATTCAAACACGCAACCTTTGGGTTGCTAGAAATTCGAGTTAAAAGCCTACCACCCTATTTTCGTTTTTGCCAAAGTAACCTGTCTTATGTAACCGTATCAAGTAGCATATTATACTGATGAGTGTCTCGGATTAACATTTACTATATTACGTGTAGTCAATGAGACCAGGCTGCACAGCCTGCTGCTGCTGTAGCTGATGACGCTGAAGCAACCTATGGTGTGGTTACTTTAAAACAGTGAGAATCCCTCAATGTCCACTCACTGCATAGACTGACATTGCAACAATAATCAGCTACATATTTTGCAGTATATTGTATTTTATAGGATCTCACAACATGTAGAACAAACAAAAACATTGAAATGCTACATACTTAGAGTAAGTGATCTCTCCAGTAGTAGACTATCATAATCAGTCCACATCACTGTTATCATCCTATTCTTTGTTGACTGGACACATATTAATAGGATCATGTGCCTGAAAGCTATTCCGGTGGAAATTAGTATCTTATAGGATAGGGATAGACTGTGTACTAGGCCTACTGCTTGAATTTGTCAAAATACGTTTGGTTTCTTTCATAAAGATTCAATAAGTCCCATAGTCGACACAAAAATGTCATGTAATGTAGCCTACATGTTTTAGGAGTGAAGGCATGCTAGAAAGTAACAAGAGGGAGGGAGAATTATCAACATTACTTGACATGAATGTCAAACAAACTAATATCAAACATCATGCTAACTTTACCCCGGTACAGTTGAAAGGTAAGGTTGTCTCTGAACATGCAAAGTGCAAAGAACAGTTGACAAAGAGTACCTGTGTGGAAGTGTTATAAAATGCCTTTAAGTGTTGCCTACTCTTCATAAAACTGTAACTACTGATTACAGCATATGAAGTGTTCAGTAAAACCTATTTCTATGTAGCTTATGCATTCTACCCTATACAAATGTTTGTAGTTTATACATAGTTTATATTCTCAGGGAGACATCATGTGATATTGAGTTAGTCCTGCATGTTTCTACAACAGTATAAGCCTACCTGTGTTTCCAGTGACAATAAAGCAATAAACCATCTAATACAAAGCATGCAGTACCTATCACCTCCCAAGGTAATTTCATTCACTCTATTGGGTAGAATGTGCTGCCTGGTTGATTCAGGGGAGAGAAAAAAAAACTCCCAGCATCATTCCAGACCTGCCATCTCTCAAGAGGGGGAGTCAGTGGAGGCTGACTGGTGGATTCATACATTTCCAGACCTAGGTGGGTTATACCATTGTATGAAACCCACCCCCGGCCGTCTCCTCAAAGACCCTGAGAAATAAATCTGAGAAAGAGCTGAGTCATCCAAGGGGCGAGACAGACAGACATACAGGGGGGGTTTGCAATGAAGCGAAGAAGAAGCAGGGATTTTACAATTGCAGGCAGGATGAAAGAAAGGATTCTCACTCCCAAGCAGCAGCAGCATAGAGCGAAGGCGAATGTAGGAAAATGCGTCACACAATTATTAAAGGGTTATTATACACAGCGTTTTACAAAAACATGCATCATGGAGTCTGTGATTATTGTAAACAGCGTCATACATACAGAATGTATTTATTTCACCAAACTGACAATAAAAGTGTACATATAGGCTAGTGTACTTTCGTATTGCCTATATTCTATTTTGCAATGGAGAAGAATTTAGTTGCTCTCTTCTTCAATGGAGAATTACTACGTCCATCTCCTTCACACTGTTTCTAAAGTGCAGTACAAACCACTGCTGTAATGGACCGAGTGGAAACAATGATCACACATTGACTCTGAACTCTCCAGTTGGAGATAGTCCTGACCTGCACGGGTCAGTTTTTGTTGGAGTCGCACCCACCCCATGCCGGAGACATCAATTCCGAGCTCCACCCGATACCCAACATCAGGATAGTTTTCTCCACAACCCGACCAACCCGCATAGATTTGTTCCGAGAGCTGAGCCCACCCATATCCAAGCGTTCTATCCTAACAATAGCAGTCAACCACCCAAGCAAACTGGCTAACCTTGGCTAGCTTGCTAGCTACTTCCAGACAGAAATGAGAGAACAGCTCACTCTGACCATTTTACTCGTCCTAGCAGAGCTATTTGGGCTGTTTATATGTTATCTAGAGCGTTGGTGATTGCAACTGTGCTGCTTGCAACAATTTACGCTTTTTTGCCAACGTTTCCTGACACCGGCCATATTCAACGGGTGTTAGGTGTTTGTAAATTTGTCAGTTTTTCTGAGCTCTTGCACACTCGGACGAGAGTGCTCTGAAATCGGAGTAGATAGCCAGAGCGAATTTCCCAGCTACGTCTATCAACTGTTGTTGCAGTGACATCATTTAACATTCTATTGAAATAGTTACTTGCATAGTGGAGTCTTTTGTTAAGACATGTAGCTAGCTAGCTAAACAATGAACCATAATCCCAACTCATGACATTACTACCTTGCATGAATCTGCAGGTAGCTAACCAACCAGGTTCAATGTTAGCTAGCTAACATTAGGCAATAACTAGCAAAGCAAATGGCTCTGAGATACGAATAATATTACTACACAGATCATACTTGTAACGTTAGCTAGTGAGCCAGCCAGCTAACGTTAGCTAGCTAGCTAACAATACACTTTAACTTGAAATGGAAATGACTTTCTGACAAAATTAGAAATGTAATATCTGAAAATGTAGCTAGCTAGACTATCTTACCGTATACATGTATGCTGGGATACATGGACGCTTCTCCCTCTCTGTCACGGATACCATGATTGCCCTTAGTTTGAAGATATAATCCGAAGACAGGTGTTTTCTCCATCTCCTTAGCTTTCATACTCTAATTCCACTGATTTCAAAACTTGCGTTAGACAGGATTACCTACACACCCAGAAGGCATTTCTGCCAAAAAACGCATTTTGATTTAAAAAAAAGTTATGTTCAAATGGCTCTCCTGTGAAGTAGGGACGCGCTACATACGCCTAGTTTCCTGAAATGAGTCACAGGTCAAGACCCTGGTGAGGACAACGAGCACGCAGATGAGACTGTTTCTGAAAGTTTGTGCAGAAATTCTTCTGTTGTGCAAACCCACAGTTTAATCAGCTTTCTAGGTGGCTGGTCTCAGACGATCCCGCAGTTGAAGAAGCCGGATGTGGATGTCCTGGGCTGGCGTAGTTACACAAACTAGGTCTACACCTGTACTTCAGCTCCAATTGACATACAGTGAAAGTATTCAGACTTTTTCCACATCTTGTTACTTTACAGCCCTATTCTAAAATGGATTAAATAAAAACAATTCCTCAGCAATCTACACACAATACCACATAATGACAAAGCGAACAGGTTTTTAGAATTTTTGCAAATGTATTAAAAATAAAGTATTCAGACCCTTTGCTATAAGACTCAATTGAGCTCAGGTACATCCTGTTTCCATTGATCATCCTTGAGATGTTTCTACAACTTTATTGCAGTCCACCTGTGGTAAATTCAATTTATTGGACATGATTTGGAAAGGCGCACACCTGTCTATATAAGGTCCCACAGTTGACAGTGCATGTCAGCGAAAATTAAACCAAGCCAATAAGTCAAAGGAATTATCCATAGATCTCCGAGACAGGATTGTGTCGAGGCACAGATCTTGGGAAGGGTACCAAAACATTTCTGCAGCATTGAAGGTCCCCAAGAACACAGTGGCCTCCATTCTTAAATGGAATAAGTTTGGAACCACCAAGACTCTTCCTAGAGCTGGCCACCCAGCCAAACTGAGTAATCGGGGGAGAAAGGCTTGGTCAGGGAGGTGACCAAGAACCCAATGGTCACTCTGACAGAGCTCTAGAGTTCCTTTCTGGAGATGGGAGAACCTTCCAGAAGGACAAGCATCTCTGCAGCACTACACCAATCAGGCCTTTATGGTAGAGTGGCCAGACAGAAGCCACTTCTCAGAAAAAGGCACATGACAGCCCGCTTGGAGTTTACCAAAAGGCACCTAAAGACTCTCAGACCATGAGAAACAAGATTCTCTGGTCTGATGAAACCAAAATTGAACTCTTTGACCTGAATGCCAAGCGTCACGTCTGGAGGACACCTGGCACCATCCTTAGGGTGAAGCATGGTGATGGCAGCATCATGCTGTGAGGATGTTTTTCAGCTGCAAGGACTGGGAGACTAGTCAGGACCGAGGCAAGAAAGAACGGAGCAATGTACAGAGAGATCCTTGATGAAAACCTGCTCCAGAGCACTCAGGACCTCAGACTCTGGCGAAGGTTCACATTCCAACAGGACAACGACCCTAAGAACACAGCCAAGACAACGCAGGAGGGGCTTCGGGACAAGTCTCTGAATGTCATTGAGTGGCCCAGCCAGAGCCTGGACAAACATCTCTGGAGAGACCTGAAAATAGCTGACGGATCTGCAGAGAAGAATGGAAGAAACTCCCCAAATACAGGTGTGCCAAGCTTGTAGCGTCATACCCAAGAAGACTCGATACTGTAATCGCTGCCAAAAGGTGCTTCAACAAAGTACTGAGTAAAGGGTCTGAATAGTTGTGTGTGTGTGTGTGTGTGTGTGTGTGTGTGTGTATATATATATATTTTTTTATATACATGAGCAAAAAATTATAAACAGTTTTTGCTTTGTCATTATAGGGTATTGTGTGAAGATTGAGGAAAATAAACAATTCAATATATTTTAGAATAAGGCTGCAGCGTAAGAAAATGTGGAAAAAGTCAAGGGGTCTGAATACTTTCCAAAGGCAATGTACCTACAAAGTATGCACCTGTGCTTGAACCCAATGGGTCTAATCCTGATTGGTTAAAACCGCAATCCAGCCGGTGTCGATTCCACAAGTTGCCATCGGCTAAATCTATGATGTTAAAATGCCTATTTACTCTGTTCCTTCTGACTGCGCAATCCACTCATCAGCCCAGCCAGGCAACTTATGAACTTGATCTCCACTATAAAAAGCATGTAGAAATGATCTCCCATTTTTGAAAATGTGTTTTCAACAGCAGAGATTTGTATAAACCTTCCTGTCTGTCTCTCCAATATTTGCAACATTGTTTCAATATTGAAATTTGATCTTCTGCTGTCCAATAGTAATGAACAAGTCGGGACGAGACAGATAGGCATATACAAAAAAATGTCAATTGAAAAAAAGATTACGCCACTAATTTGCAGTCTTTCCAGCTTCAGTTTGAAGTCCTTGTGTTACTGTAGCTGTGTTGTTGGCAAGCTCCTCTGAACAGCAGTGTCCTGACAAGTGAGTACTTTTTTCTATGCCAGGTGAAATCGTGCCTCATTAGCTCATTGTTATGGATGTATCCAAATAAATGTCACTAGAAAACAGCATATGCAAATATAGCTACTTTGCTGTTATTCTGGCTGCATGTGACTTTTGGATGTGACTAAATTAACCGTAGTTGGCTCGCTAGCAAACAAGGGATAAGAACGTTGCCAGCCAGTATGGCAATGGAACATTTAGAACGAACGACATGTCCCATTACGCTGATAAACCAGGTCTACACTTGTGACTATTCAGCAAAACTAACATAACCCAGGTATACCTTTGTGCAAGAGACAATAAACAAATCTATCGACATTAAATATTTGTTAAATTATTACACTAATTCAGTTTACGGGTCTATACACGGCCAATTCCCTCAGAAATAACAAAATATTTTACGGATAGAATCACTGATTTAAACATTATGTAAAGGCTGGTGGATAGTGGCAAAATCATCTGGAAGATCATCTTGATCAAGTACATCTATCAGGTATGAACGTAAAACCCAGATGCAGACAGTGTCGAATTAACAATGGTTTAATAATCCAACAGGGGCAGGCAATAGACAGGTCAAGGCAGACAGGGGTCAGTAAATCAGAGGTGGGGCAACGGTACCGGACGGCAGGCAGGGTCAGGGTAGGCAGAGGTCAATAATCCAGAGGTGGGGCAAAGGTACAGGTCGGCAGGCAGCCTCAGGGGAAGGCAGAGTGGTCAGGCAGGCGAGAAAAAGAAGAGACTGGGAAAAGCAGGAGCTGACAATAAAAATACTGGTTGACTTGACAAACAAGATGAACTGGCAACAGACAGAGAACACAGATATAAATACACAGGGGATAATGTGGAAGATGGGTGACAGCTGGAGGGGGGTTGAGACAATCACACAGACAGGTGAAACCCGATCAGGGCGTGACAGTACACCCCTCCGCTTGTCGCATAGACCTGGAAGTGGTCTTCAACAGAGCGGCCCGGGCTCTATTCCAGGTACGGCGACAGCGGCGGATGAACATCTGGGCAGAGGGATTGCTGACTTCCTCCTTTTGCTTGGGGAAGAGCGGAGGCTGATATCCCAAGGAACACTCGAAGGGCGAGAGACCCGTGGCAGAGCAAGGAAGGGTGTTGCGGGCGTACTCAACCCATACCAGTTGCTGACTCCAGGTGGTAGGGTTGGTGGAAACTAGGCAGCGAAGAGTCGTCTCTAAGTCCTGGTTGGCTTGCTCCGACTGGCCGTTGGACTGGGGGTGGAATCCGGAGGACAGGCTGGTCGATGACCCAATGAGCATGCAGAACGCCTTCCAGAACTGGGACAAGAACTGCGGACCCCGGTCGGAGACCATGTCCATCGGGAGTCTGTGGATCCAGGAAGACGTGCTGCACCATAAGCTGGGCCGTCTCCTTGGCCAAGGGTAGTTTGCGGAGAGGAATGAAGTGGGTGGCTTTGGAAAATTGGTCGACCACCGTCAGGATGGCAGTGTTGCCCTCAGACGGGGGGAGACCCGTGACAAATGCCAGGGATATATTGGACCAGGGACGGTGAGGGACAGGCAGTGGTTGGAGCTTGCCAAGGAGTCTTGTTCTGTGCGCAGACCGTGCAGGCGGAGACAAACACGGCAACATCCGGAACCATAGTAGGCCACCAAAAGCGTTGTCGCTCGAAGGCCAGGGTCCGACGGGAGCCCGGGTGACAGGCAAGCCTGGAGGAATGGGCCCACTCCAGGACCACAGAGCGGACAGCGTCAGGCACAAACATCCGGTTATATGCCCCCCCCGTTCAGGGTTCGGCTGAGACGGCTGCGCAATGAATGTTGAAGGCGGTCTTCCTCTCGTATCCACACCAGGTGGTAGGCGTTTCGTAGATCCAGCTTGGAGAAAACAGTGGCCCCTGGAGTGGCTCGAAGGCAGAGGAAATGAGTGGTAGTGGATAACGGTTCTTCACAGTAATGTCATTGAGTCCCCGGTAGTCAATGCACGGGCGCAGGGTCTTGTCCTTTTTCTCCACGAAGAAGAACCTTGTGGGAAAGGAAGAGGAACGGATAAATCCTGCAGCTAGGGAGTCCCCAATGTAGGTCTCCATAGCTCTGGTTCCGACAGAGAGTACAGACATCCCCAGGGTGGCGTGGTGCTAGGGAGAAGGTCAATCCTGCAGTCATAGGGGCGGTGCGGCGGAAGGAAAGTGGCCCGGGACTTGTTGAACAACTCCCGGAGGTCCTGGTACTCCGCGAGAATGGCGGAGAGGTTCGGAGCAAGGTTGCGCCGACTTCAGACAATGGGCGTGGCAGAACGGACTCCAGCCCATGATAGCACCCGTAGACTAGTTGACTTGACAAACAAGATGAACTGGCAACAGACAAACAGAGAACACAGGTATAAATACAAAGGGGATAATGGGGAAGATGGGCGACACCTGGAGGGGGGTTGAGACAATCACACAGACAGGTGAAACTGATCAGGGCGTGACAATATCCATAACCCAACGCCACTTCAATCTACTGAAAAAGAATAATCTGCTATGATTAAAGAAACTACATGACCAAAATTATGTGGACACCTGCTCGTCAAACATCTCATTCCAAAATCATGGGAATTAATATGGAGTTGGTCTCTCCTTTGATGCTGTAACAGCCTCCACTCTTCTAGGAAGGCATTCCACTAGATGTTGGAACATTTTTGCAGGGACTTGCTTCCATTCAGCCACAAGAGAATTAGTGAGGTCGGGCACTGATGTTGGGCGATTAGACCTGGCTCGCAGTCGGCATTCCAATTCATCCCAAAGGTGTTTGATGGGGTTGAGGTCGGGGCTCTGTGCAGGCCAATCAAGTTCTTCCACACAGATCTTGACAAACCATTTCTGTATGGACCTAGCTTTGTGCATGGGGGTATTGTTATGCTGAAACAGGAAAGGGCCTTCCCAAACTGTTACCACAAAGTTGGAAGCACAGAATCATCAAGAATGTCATTGTACTGTATGTTGTAGCCTTTAGATTTCCCTTAGCTTTTAGCCTAGCCCGAAACATGAAAAACAGCCCCAGACCATTATTCCTCCTCCACTAAACTTTACAGTTTAGGTAGCGTTCTCCTGGCATCCGCCAAACCCAGATTCGTCCGTCAGACTGCCAGATGGTGAAGCGCAATTCGTCACTCAAGAAAAGGCTTTCCACTGCTCCAGAGTCCAATGGCTGCGAGCTTTACACCACTCCAGTTGACTCTTGGCATTGCGCATGGTGATCTTAGGCTTGTGTGCGGCTGCTCGGCCATGGAAACCTATTTCATGAAGCTCCCGATGAACAGTTCTTGCACAGACATTGCTTCCAGAGGCAGTATGGAACTCGGTAGTGAGTGTTGCAACCGAGGACAGATGATTTTTACTCACTACAGCATTCAGCGTTCTGTGAACTTGTGTGGCTTACCACTTCACAGCACTTACAGTTGACCGTGGCAGCTCTAGCAGGGTATGAATTTGATGAACTGACTTGTTGGAAAGGTGGAATCCTATGACGGTGCCACGTTGAACGTCACTGAGCTCTTCAGTAAGGCCATTCTACTGCCAATGTTTGTCTATGGAGATTGCCTTGCTGTGTGCTCGATTTTATGCATTTGTCAGAAACGGGTTTGGCTGAAATAGCCAAATCCACTAATTTGAAGGATTGTCCACATACATTTGTATATATATAATAAATTAGTGCCACTGTATTGTCCCATTGGTCACAAATGTGACCGCTAAGTTATTTTCATATACCACGCGCATCATGGATTCAATGTATTGAAAATTAAGACACATACAGTATGTAAACTAGACATTTAAACATATTTACAAAGAAAATATTTTAAAATGTCAACAATGTATTTGTTGCTAAAGCTGTTGCATACAGAGTTCAGGTGCCAAATTCATCTGAAAAGTACACCTTGGAGAATTATGCTTGTGGTCTTGTGACCATTTTGAGAAATCATATAATAATATATGAAACATTTGATAAGTACAAATGTAACTTCTCTACAGCCTGTAAAGTACAAAAGGTTTTTCTTTCACTATATGTGTCCCATGGGATTAAATGGGTTAAATAAACAATTCCCATAATAGAATAGTCTATAGGCTTTAAAAATAGCCTACATTTATTTAGTAGGCTAAAGTCTACTCAAACTTTTACCAGCAGCACAGGTTTTAACTTTATATGGCCTGCATATGGTCTAAATCAGGTATTCCCAAACTGGGCTATGCGCAATGCTGTCGGGGGTATGCCAAATGACATTTTTTTTCACATTTTCAAACAGTCCATTTATATTTTCCAACAGGGCTATACATTTGGGTGAGGTTTTTTTTCTCGCCTGAGTAGCCTCGTTGCACTGCCAAAAATAAAATGTGTTCAACGAAATAACAACACAATGTCAAATACAGGTAGCGTAGTCAAATAATTAACAACGAATCACATTAACCGTTACTCTCTCGTGGGTGAAACCTTCACTCTTGGGCAGACATTTAGAAACAAAACATGCCAATTTGAAAAATAAGCCATGGGAGCTTTTTGAGTGAGAATTAAGACAACTTTCGAGTAGTAAGACATGTATAAAAGCAACAGATACTATTAACAAGAAGGGGCTAGAAGCGTCATATATGGTGAGCTACCGAGTGGCTAGGCAAGCCCCATACTATTGTGGAGGACTTAATTCTTCCTGCTACCGCGGATATGGCTGGGACAATGTTTCATGATGCATCAGTGACATGGCGGGAGATGTTTTGAAACAATTACTGTTTTGCATACAAGCCAATTAATTCTATGTGTTACAGCTGGATGAGTCAACAAACATGGCGGGTCTGGCACAGCTCCTGGTGTATGTCTGTTACATTTATGGGGGGTCAATTAAGGAAGACATCCGCTTCTGCAAACCACTGGAAACCAGGACAACAGGAGAGGATATTTTTAAAGTACTGGACAGCTTTGTGACAAAAAGTGGACTTTGATGGTCAAGATGTGTTGGTATCTGTACTGATGGCGCAAAAGCCATGACAGGGAGACATGCGTGCAAGCAGTTTCTCCCAACACCACTTGGGTACACTGCAGCATCCACCGAGAGACTCTTGCTGCCAAGGGAATGCCTGACAGCTTGAAAGACGTTTTGGACACAACAGTGAAAATGGTTAACTTTGTTAAAGCAAGGCCCCTGAACTCTCGTGTATTTTCTGCATTATTCAATGATATGGGCAGCGACCATGTAACGCTTTACAACATATAGAATTGCACTAGTTATCAAGGGGCAAAGTATTGACACGTTTTTTTTTTAATTGAGAGATGAGCTTAAAATTTCTTTACTGACCATCATTTTCACTTGTCTGACCTCTTGCATGATGAGTTTCTCACACGACTGGCATATCTGGGTGATGCTTTTTCTCGCCTCAATGATCTGAATCTAGGATTACAGGGACTCTCTGCAACTATATTCAATGTACAGGACAATATTGAGGCTATGATTAAGAAGTTTGCTCTCTTCTCTGTCTGCATTCAAATTATGCAGGTACTTTCCCGAAATGGACGGCACGAACAACTGGATTCGTTATCCCTTTCATGCCCTGCCTCCAGTCCACTTAAATCAAGTTTTATTAGTCACAAGTGCCGAATAACAACAGGTGTAGACCTTACAGTGAAATGCTTACTTATGAGCCCCTAACCGACAGTGCAGTTTCAAAAAATACGGATAAGCGATAAAAGTAGCAAGTAATTAAAGAATAGCAGTAAAAAATAACAATAAATACAGGGGGGTTCCGGTACAGAGTCAATGTGCGGGGGCACCGGGTAGTTGAGGTAGTATGTACATGTAGGTAGAGTTAATTAAAGTGACTATGCATAGATGACAACAGAGAGTGGCAGTGGTGTGGAGAGGGGAGGGGGAGGGGGGGGCAAATGTGAGTAGTCTGGGTAGCCGTTTGACTAGATGTTCAGGAGTCTTATGACTTGGGGGTAGAAACTGTTTAGAAGCATCTTGGACCTAGACTTGGCGCTCTGGTACCGCTTGCCGTGTGGTAGCAGAGAGAACAGTCTATGACTAGGGTGGCTGGAGTCTTTGACAATTTTTAGGGCCTTCCTCTGACACTTAGTGTTCTTGGGCACAGGCACTATGGTGGTCTGCTTAAAACATGTTGGTATTACAGACTCGGACAGGGAGAGGTTGAAAATGTCAGTGAAGACAAGTTGGTCAGCGCATGCTCGCAGTACACGTCCTGGTAATCCATCTGGCCCTGCGGCCTTGTGAATGTTGACCTGTTTAAAGGTCTTACTCACATTGGCTGCGGAGAGCGTGAGCACACAGTCTTCCGGTACAGCTGGTGCTCTCATGCATGTTTCAGTGTTATTTGCCTCGACGCGAGCATAGAAATAGTTTAGCTCGTCCGGTAGGCTCGTGTCACTGGGCAGCTCTCGGCTGTGCTTCCCTTTGTAGTCTAATGGTTTGCAGGCTCTGCCACATCCGACGAGCATCAGAGCCGGTGTAGTACAACTCGATCTTAGTCCTGTATTGACGCTTTTCCTGTTTGATGGTTCGTCGGAGGGCATAGCGGGATTTCTTATAAGCTTCCGGGTTAGAGTTCCGCTCCTTGAAAGTGGCAGCTCCAGCCTTTAGCTCAGTGCGGATGTTGCCTGGCTACTCGGAGAGCCGCCCCTGAGTGAGCATTTCATTGTTTGCTTATGGCAGAATAAAGCTCATTCAATGCTATCTTAGTGTCAGCCTCTGACTGTGGCTGGCACACACTTACCAATATCTGAACAAGAGAGCCTCATCGAAATTGCAACAAGCTGTTCTGTGAAAATTGAATTTAAATCAGAAGCCACTGCCAGATTTCTGGATTGGGCTGCGCTGAGTATCCGGTCTTGGCAAATCGCGCAGTTAAGATACTGATGCCCTTTGCAACCACGTATCTATGTGAGAGTGGATTCTCGGCCCTCACTAGCAGACTGTGTGTGAAAAATAATTTAAGACTGAGACTCTCTCAAGTTATGTGCATCCTTTCAAGCACACCCTTCTCATTAACCTGTGGTGAGTTATTCACAATTTTTGATGCCCAAATAAGGCTTTATATGTAAGATGGCTAAATAAAGAGCAGGTAGTTGGAGGGGTCTACTTCATTGATTTAAGTCCAGTATCTGTGAAAGTATGGTCATTTTGATATCACTTGGAGTCACCTATCAAAGTCACAACACTGTTCTGTTTTGACCCTACATTAATGAACTCTCCACCAGGACAGGACAGGACAGCAGTGTTCATTTTACCTTGCAGACTAAAGAACTGTCTCTTCAGACTAAAAGACACTCTGGCCTCCAGCTCCTTTAGACTCCAGAGAGAGTCCTTCCCCTCATCTCCTCCAGCTCCTAGCACTCCAGTTCCTAGAAATGTATTTTACCTTGATCACCTATGATGGGGCACTTAACCATGCCTCACACACACACACACCGCATAATGCATCACTGTAATTGAGGCAAAACTTACAATAGATTTTGCACTGAACTGTTTCTATTATTGCGTTGAACTTTTAATCTTTGCTCTTTTACTCTACAGCAGTACTGTGGTTTTTGGCTTTGACTTTGGCTCGTGTTGTTAAATTGTTCATGCCCCCTTATTTGAATGCACTTATTGTAAGTTGCTCTGGATAAGAGTGAGTGTTGCAATGTCAATGTAATCCCCTCGGGGCATCTATTTAAGCTTATTGACCTCTAAACAGATAGCAGAGAATGATGCTAATTTTTTATTTTTATTTGAACCATTTCATGTCAATGATGTTGCAAAAATGTTAAAACAAAAATCTGCTGGAGCTGATTCGCTTCAACCCTTTTTCCTGCAGTTTTGTACCCCCCCTCATTGTAGAACCTTTTGCCCCACATGTTTTATTTAAAAATTGCTTCTGGTGCTATCCCTAAGATCTGGAAGGTGGTGCAAGTCCTGCCCCTTCACAAACGCAGGGATACTTCGGACCTAGATAACTACTGCCAAATTTCTAAACTATCTTGCCTTGCAAAATTATTCGAATCACTGGCAAACTCTCAGCTAATAACGGTTTTAACTTCAAATTATATTCTTAATTTTTATTTCACCTTTATTTAACCAGGTAGGCTAGTTGAGAACAAGTTCTCATTTACAACTGTGACCTGGCCAAGATAAAGCACAACAGTAAGACACATACAACAACACAGGACAGCAGTGAATAAACAAACAGTCAATAATACAGTAGAAAAAAGAAAAGTCTATATACAGTGAGTGCAAATGAGGTAAGATAAGGGAGGTAAGGCAATAAATAGGCCATGGTGGCGAAGTAATTACAATATAGCAATTAAACACTGGAATGGTAGATGTGCAGAAGATGAATGTGCAAGTAGAGATACTGGGGTGCAAAGGAGCAAGATAAATACATCTATTCAGTATGGGGATGAGGTAGTTGGATGGGCTGTTTACAGATGGGCTATGTACAGGTGCAGTGATATGTGAGCTGCTCTGACAGCTGGTGCTTAAAGCTAGTGAGGGAGATATGAGTCTCCAGCTTCAGTGATTTTTGCAGTTCGTTCCAGTCACTGGCAGCAGAGAACTTGAAGGAAAGGCGGCCAAAGGAGGAATTGGCTTTGGGTGTGACCAGTGAAATATACCTGCTGGAGTGCGTGCTACGGGTGGGTGCTGCTATGGTGACCAGTGAGCTGAGATAAGGCGGGGCTTTACCTAGCAGAGACTTGTAGATGACCTGGAGCCAGTAGGTTTGGCGACGAGTATGAAGCAAGGGCCAGCCAACGAAAGCGTACAGGTCGTAGTGGTGGGTAGTATATGGACGAGTTGCTGTGGGGAGTGCAGGGCTGTTGACCGGGGTAGTGGTAGCCAGGTGGAAAGCATGGCCAGCCGTAGAAAAATGAATATTGAAATTCTCAAATATAGTGGATTTATCAGTGGTGACAGTGTTTCCTAGCCTCAGTGCAGTGGGCAGCTGCTCTTATTCTCCATGGACTTTACAGTGTCCCAGAACTTTTTTGAGTTTGTGCTACAAGATGAACATTTCTGTTTGAAAAAGCTAGCCTTAGCTTTCCTAACTGCCTGTGTATATTGGTTCCTAATTTCCCTGAAAAGTTGCATATCACGGGGGCTATTCGATGCTAATGCAGAATGGCACAGGATGTTTTTGTGCTGGTCAAGGGCAATCAGGTCTGGAGAGAACCAAGAGCTATATCTGTTCCTGGTTCAACATTTTTTGAAAGGTGTGTACCAGTCTGGTTTTAGACCTGGACATAATACATTTATGAAACGGTGCTAAATGGCTTGATAAGATAATCCATCCATCTGACAGGTGTGGCATATCAAGAAGCTGGTTAAACAGCATGGTCATTATAGAGGTGCACCTTGTGCTGGGGACAATAAAATTCCAATCTAAAATGTGCAGCTTTGTCACACAACACAGATGTCTCAAGTTTTGAGCAAGCTTGCAATTGGCATGCTGACTGCAGGAATGTCCACCAGAGCTGTTGCCAGAGAATTTTATGTTAATTTCTCTACCATAAACCGCCTTCCATGTCGTTTTAGAGAATTTGGCAGTACATACAACCGGCCTCACAACAGCAGACCATGTATGGCATCGTGTGGGCGAGCAGTTTGCTGATGTCAACGTTGTGAACATAGTGCCCCATGGTGGTGGTGGGGTTATGGTATGGGCAGGTATAAGCTACGGACAACGAACACAATTGCATTTTATCGATGATATCGTGACGAGATTCTGAGGCCCATTCTGTGACCAACAGATGCATATCTATATTCCCAGTAATTTGAAATCCATAGATTAGGGCCTAATTAATTTTTAAATTGACTGATTTCCTCATATGAACTGTGACTCAGTAAAATCTTTTAAACTGTTGCATGTTGCGTTTATATTTTTGTTCAGTATAAACAATATTGGTCTATCTGCAAAAATCTGTAACATTCATCTGTATGCATGTACGCTATTGCCCCTACTGCCGACCAGGCTATGTCGGAAAAATTATTGATGGAAATGGATGTTTTATGTTGTTTTCTATTTGTTGTAAAACATCTTACATATTTCTACATATTTATGCATTGGATGGTTCTCTCAGCGAGCAGGTTCCCGCCTATAAATATATGGGCTTTTGGATTGACAAAATGTTGACGTTTAAAAAAAATAAACAGATGAGCTAGTTAAAAAGTTGATATTGAAAGTAGCCTCTCCCCAAATAGCAGGAAGCAGTTGTACAGGCAACTTTCCTGCCAGCTCCTTACTATGGCGACACCATGTATCAGAATGCAGCAGCCGCTACTCTAAAACCTTTGGCTGCAGTGTACCATAGCGCTCTTTGCTTTATCACAGGTGACAGGTTTAATACTCGTCACTGCATCCTTTATAAGAAGGTCGTCTGGACCTCTCTAAATTCCCGTAGATCACTTCATTTCTCCCTTTTTGTTTACAAGCTTCCAACATCTCACTTCTCTGCTAAAGTATACAAATATGGGGCAGCAAATCTTGATGTCCCTCTTGTTTTGAATAATTGACAAATCTCATTAAATCTCCAATCCCTGGTGCCAATAGGGCAGTTTAGAATGCCGATGAGGAATGAACTCACTGAAGCTTCTGAGTGTTTTGGTCGATTTGTAATAATTTATCTCGAAGTTTATTTTTTTCAGTTTTATTGAATTATCATATTGATTTGTGAATTATTTGTTCTCAGGGCACCATTGAGAATGAGACCCTGGTCTCAAATTGGGCTTACCTCAAAAAATGCAAGTTAAAAATAAAGACAAAGTTAACTGAGTGGGGCTGAGATAAATGCGAAGCAGCAGTGTCCTGATGTTCATCATCGCAATACAGTTGTTTCAGTTGTTAAATTATAACCCCTATGGAAAACCAGACAGCTAGCAATGCTTTTCCAGACTTGGAACAATATGGAGCTGTTATGCTGAATATTTTCACATTGGGTGCATACCCCAGTCTGTACTGTACTCGATCACACAGTGCATTCACACACAAGCACTTCCTCGGAGCGGTTGCCTAATAAACGATTTGCAAACAACAGATCTGTCACGTCATACAGTATGCTGTGAAAGCTTTTGGGTGGGAACAGAGACTTACTGTAGAGGAATTCAAAGGACGACTCTAACCTTTTTTCAAAGTTGGCATGCTGGAGCTCAGAAGTCTTTTGAATTATGCTTATAGCAGCAATCCATCTCAGTGAGCCTGGCATCAATTATCTGTAACCAGACACTACCTTCCACTTTAAAAGCCTTTAGTCAAATTATATTAGATGCAGAATGTACAATAGCCAGAAAAGGCCAGGTCATGGTCAATGGTATGCTTGAACACTGCCTAAACAAGACCTGAGTCTTAGTGTTTACTTTTCTATTGTGAGCTACTTTAAGTTAAATTGTTTCATCATCCTTTTATAACCTTTTATTAGCGTCTTTCCCCCCATTAAATCTTTTTTTGCCACCCTCCTTATCTCAATTTCAAGACAACAGCTTACCGCCTCCAAGTTTCATATCAGATCTGATCAACGATCACGTTTCATAAGCTATACATATTAGTAAAGTAGTATATACAATAACAGTCAAAAGTTTGGACACACCTACTCATTCAAAGGTTTTTCTTTTAATTTTACTATTTTCTACATTGTAGAATAATAGTGAAGACATCAAAACTATGAAATAACACGTATAGAATCTTGTAGTAACCAAGTAAAAGTGTTAAACAAATCAAAATATATTTTAGATTTTTCGAAGTAGCCACCCTGTGTCTTGACAGCTTTGCACACTCTCAACCAGCTTCATGAGGAATGCTTTTCCAACAGTCTTGGAGGAGTTCCCGCATATGCTGAGCACTTGTTGGCTGCTTTTCCTTTACTCTGTGGTCCAACTCATCCCAAACCATCTCAATTGGGTTGAGGTCAGGTGATTGTGGAGGCCAAGGTCATCTGATGCAGCACTCCATCACTCTCCTTGGTCAAGTAGCCCTTACACAGCCTGGTGGTGTGTTTTGGGTCATTGTCCTGTTGAAAAACAAATGATAGTCCCACTAAGCATAAACCAGATGGGATTGCGTATCGTTGCAGAATGTTGTGATAGCCATGCTGGTTAAGTGTGCCTTGAATTCTAAATAAATCACTGACAGGGTCACCAGCAAAGCACCCCCACACCATCACTCCTCCTCCTCCATGCTTCATGGTGTGAACCACACATGCGAAGATCATCCGTTCACCTACTCTGCGTCTCACAAAGACAGAGCAGTTGGAACCAAAAATCTCAAATTTGGACTCATTAGACGAAAGGACAGATTTCCACCGGTCTAATGTCCATTGCTCGTGTTTCTTCGCCCAAGCAATTCTCTTCTTATTATTGGTGTCCTTTAGTAGTGGTTTCTTTGCAGTAATTCGACCACAAAGGCCTGATTCACACAGTCTCCTCTGAACAGTTGATGTTGATGTTTGTTACTTGAACTCTGTGAAGCATTTATTTGGGCTGCAATCTGAGGTGCAGTTAACTCTAATGAACATATCCTCTGCAACAGAGGTAACTCTGGGTCTCCCTTTCCTGTGGAGGTTCTCATGAGAGCCAGTTTCATTATAGCGCTTGATGGTTTTTGCAATTGCACTTGAAGAAACTTTCAAAGTTCTTGACATTTTCTGGATTGACTGACCTCCATGTCTTAAAGTAATGATGGGCTGTCGTTTCTCTTTGCTTATTTGAGCTGTTCTTGCCATAATATGGACTTGGTCTTTTACCAAATAGGGCTATTTTCTGAATACCACCCTACCTCAAACACATTAAGGAAAGAAATTTAAAAAAAGATCTAAGACAAAGTATGAACAAAACAGGCCCACTAGGCCATACAGCCTTTTTCCATGGGCAGGATACAGGATAAGCGACAAAGGCATTTCATTCTATTTATTCCAGAACGTACTTGTTTGTATTCAAAATCAGGGGTTGCCCAACCACAGGCAAAACCAAAACTATTATAACTAAAATATCGAACCAACTAGCCAACCTCCTCAAGAGTAGGTCACATCTACATGTGATGTCCTGAGGTGGTGGGCTGAGTACTCAGTTACTGGCCCAACGCTCCTACCCACCAGGCTACCTGCCGCCGCGGGGGTCAGGGCTGACTGGCCCCTATCTATGTGCGTGCATGTGGGTGGAGTGGAATTTTTTGGAGCAGCTGACACCTTTTGGTAACATATCCTCACACCGGTCCCACTCCCATTCACAAGGGGGTAAATACAACGTTTTTTTTGTTGGTCATTTCATTTTATGAAAGCAAGGAAGCGTCACCTTCCCTTGCTAGTAGTAGCTAGCTGGCAGCCCTGGCTAGCTGCATGGTCTTTAGTCTGGCTAAAAACATAGCAAGCTAGCCAGCATTTTTAAGCTTCCCACATCGCCATGTGACGTAATCAGATTTATAATTTATAAAAATATGCCCTGGCAAATATTCTTATACTGGCCGGTGTAACCTAAAACATTATCCCAGTTTTTGATATGCTATTTTTGTATTCATTTCAATATCAGCTAAAAATAGAACAATCATGTTTTGGGGGAGAAAAAAGGACATTGCTAGCTAGTTGGCTACAGCAGGTTCACCATTTCACAATAGCCTGGAATCACTAGTTATTACTTCTAAACAAAATACCTTTTTGGGTGGATTCTTGTTGTTTGCTTTACTGTTATAACAGTCGCTGAGATTATATTTGGTTATCAATGCAAAATAGGCTACTTTGATGAATAGACTATATAGACTACAGATCAGATCAAGGAACCAAGTGAACACACTGCCCCTACACTGTGGAAGGAATGATTCGCCACGTCTCAATTTTCAGGTAGTACAAATGTATGTGAATGAAGTAGCGAATTACAAGGAGCCACCCTTTTTGCAACACTGCTCCATACCTTCGGTCTTCGTAGTGTGTGAATTTACCCTAAAAGCCTTTTGTATTGTTGGGCCATTTGCCATCTGGCCATGAATAAACCTTTTCCACTACCTATTATTTTTTCCGAGAAGTTGAGGCCATGTGATGCAGGTCCTGCAATACAATGACTCACTGTTAGCACCATGCTTGAAAAGCAGTGACAGGAAACCACAGACAGGAAGAGATCATCTTGACTTTGATAAACTCATGAGTGGCTTTTTAGAAAACTCATTATAAATGAATATGCAAACTCGTGAAGGGTTATTCTGACCCCCAAGATCACTTTGCAAGAAATGTGACTTTCTCCTTTTGAATCACATTTTTGTACATGAGATGAAGTCAAACATGAGGCAGTGGTTAAGTAAAATGTAATCATCATCACTCTTGGTTTGTGAGGTAGGTTAAATTGTGTTGAGAGAATGAATGATATAAGTGGAACACAAAATGTAGATGGTAAAGGAAGTGTCATCATTACTTAGAAAAAGGAATGACCGATTCTCATCTCTCTGTTCTTAAAAAAAACATAGGCAACCGATGAGGAACTCAGTGAAACTCGAGGCTTCCTCTTTTGAAAGTCCCCTACATGAGTTAACAAGATTCAAACACAGATGTGTAACAAGATTCAAACACAGATGTGCTCGTTTAACACGGGAAAAGCATTTCAGTTACATGTTTACAATGACTGAAAGATAAGATAAAAATGTCAAATTGAATAGAACCGCATCTTCATTGTTTTGTTTTCTTAATAATGTACGGCCAGGGAATGACTGGCTTGCACTTTATGGACTCACTCAAATGGGTGACTATTTACTTGTAGGCATAGAGTACATTCCTTGGTTGCCAAATGAGTTATGATAAAATATATTGCATATGTGACTCACGCAAAAGAAATCTCATGAATTTGCCTAGGGAGATGTTACATTTAGTGAAAAAAAATGTTTTCAAAAGATGCATGGTTCTAAGGAATAGGCCTACAGCCTTAGTGCCAACTCGGACAAAGGACTTGACTTTAGCAGAAACAGACTATGCATTCAGCAGGCTAACATAAACAGGCCTCTAACCCAAAGTATGATATTGACAAACCGGTTGCAGATGTGTTGTAAAAAAATGTAAAACATGGAACTACATGACCCTGGCCTAGCTTCAAACTTTGGAACATGAATTAGAAGTCATCGTGGTCATGTAAACTTTGAGGCTCACGATGACTTCTATTTCATGTTCGTGTCATCAGGATTAATGCACCCCTGGCCACTACACTACGGTGCCAGTTTACTGCTTTCAACTGATTACAAACTGGATGGCTTTTTATAATCCAGATTTGGGCAGCCATAGCTTTTTCTGCCTTATATTAGAACACTGATCTCAGAGCATCAAACCAAACATGGATAATTTCCCTCAACAATGGTTCTACCCATTGAAATATCATTTATTTTGCCAAACGTGACGTAGTCCTTTTGCCACCCTTAACATAGCAAGATATAGGTTAGCTTAGTAATGATTTCTGAACTAGCTGTAGGCTATATGCTTTATTAAGGGTTTATGAAAGCTTCATTAAGGGACATACAGTACACACTGTATGTCTCCTGTTTCTTCATGGTGAATCGGTATGCCATCAGTAGAGAGACATTTCTACTCATAGCAAATCAGAGCGCACAAGTGGGGAGCTGAAAGGCAACCAACAACTAGAAAAAAAGGGTACATTTCCCTGTGACTTCATCCACCCCTTTGCAGCTTGCTAAATGAGCCAGTCACACTGTATATGCAATGTATAGGTTCATGGTAGCTAGCTAAGTGCACAGACACAATGCGCACACACTCTCCACAGAGTCGGCAGAAAACAGATGTTTCTAGTTTTCAGGGATACAATACTTTCAACCTAACTTACGTTTCCTCTGAAAAACAGAAATGGGGACTCTGCTCAGGCTCTGCTTCTTTCCATGAAGCCTGCAGCTGGCTGCCGAGAGTCAATTCACTGTCTTTACTTACCTAGCTAGCACAACAGCTAGCAAGCCATGCTAACCATTTAGCTAACATTAGCCAGCAAAATAAATATCTATGGGCTGTATGCGATTATGGAGAGTGAATTACATTTTCTTTGTCATCTTGCTAGCTAGTTATCTAGCTGTGGCCATTTAGTATCAATAAGGGCTTTCTACAACAATAGCAACATTAGCGCTGCTAGCTAGCTAACATTGGCTATCTAGACCATAAAGCAACACACACGGACATGCATTGCCAAACAACGCTACTGCCACCTTCTGGTTTGGAATATTTTAACAAGGCTGAGTGGCTGACGACTTCAAGATCTTTGCTGTGTGAACACAAAAGAGTGACTGCCGACACTCTGTTCAGAGGGGCTAAGTACTGTCAACATGCGAACGTTTGACAATCCTACCGGTGTGTCTGAGCCTTTAAGCATTTTAATTTGTCCTTGTTTAGTGAGAGAACATTGTGAAAAGGTGACAGTCAGCATCTTGATTCTGCTCACTCAAATACACTCATCCTAATGATCCTAGATAGGTGGCCATTGTACATTATGTACCAGATCGTGTAGTTTTGTCCTTGTCTATTTAGTTCTGTGCTTGTCTACTAATGTTCTGTATTATGTCACATTTTATGTTTTGTGTGGACCCCAGGAAGAGTATTGCATGAGCAACAGCTAATGGGGATCCTAATAAATAAATAAACAAACCAGTTGGTTAGATATCACCCATCCTCTCTGGTGACGCATTATCTCTCCTCTATCGTATATGACTGGCGTCAGGGCACAACTGTATCAAACAGACTCCCTCTCCTCTCTCTACACTACTCTTACTACATCATTAATCCTCTCTGTAAAAGTGTTTCTGGGGACACTTTAAGGGTAATACTCCAAATTGTGCGAGATGCCAGTAATTTAATCTAAAAATGTTATGTAACAGAGTGGCTTGACCCTGTTGGATCCTCGCACCGAAGTGGCAGAGAGTCATTGTTTCTCAGCTTTAATGGTACAACAGGGGTGAAACCTTTTGGCAGCCCCTCTTCGCAAGGATAATGGCTTTGCTCTAATGCAATGCATGACTTCATTCCATTTCAGTGTCCTGAAAAGTAAACACTGCAGTTGTCTGAGGTGAAGGGAGAGAGCTGGAAACTATCCTCTGTGGCCAAATAATCTTAAAGAGCGAACTCATCGATTCCCAATGTGTTTGTCTGTTGCTCATTAAGGAAAAAACGAGATTTCAGTCTTGTGGGTGTTGTTATCTTACCCCGGCAGTTGCTGTTGTTTGTCACTCTTAAGACACCGCAACAATATACCGACTAGGCTACCGCTTCCTAGAAATGGGTTTTATTTATTCGCATTAAAGAAAATAAGTGAAAGACAAAACAGTACAGAAATTGGTAAAAACAGTGTGCAAACGGGCTTATATGAAAATCACACCACATCTAAGTACAGACATGTTTTTGTTCAATCAGCTAAGCATATTAATTATAATTGTACATGATATAGTCAGTATACAAAAAAAAAACATGTTTGATTATGTGTTCGTGTGCATGTGTGTGAGAGTTAGCCTACATGGAGGGGATTATTTTGTAGTTTGGTTCATCAGGCTAACACCCAGTCTTCTCTTGAAGTTATTGAGGGATGATGAGGTTTTGGCAATGTGAAGATATGAATTCCAGAGTATGGTACGTCTGTATCTGATAGAGAATTGACTATGTGAGGTGTGACAGAGGGGAGGCTAGAGGTATCGCAGTGACTTGTGTTACAGTTGAAGTCAGAAGTTTACATACACCTTAGCCAAATTCATTTAATCTCAGTTTTTCACAATTCCTGACATTTAATCCTAGTCAAAATTCCCTGTTTTAGGTCATTTAGGATCACCACTTTATTTTAAGAATGTGAAATGTCAGAATAAGAGGCACTAAGTTTGAAGGTAGGCCTTGAAATACATCCACAGGTACACCTCCAATTCACTCAAATTATGTCAATTAGCCTATCAGATGCTTCTAAAGCCATGACATAATTTTCTGGAATTATCCAAGCCTTTTAAAAGGCACAGTCAACTTAGTGTATGTAAACTTCTGACCCACTGGAATTGTGATACAGTGAATAAGTGAAATAATCTGTCTGTAAACAATTGTTGGAAAAATGACTTGTGTCATGCACAAAGTAGATGTCCTAACCGACTTGCTAAAACTATAGTTTGTTAACAAGAAATTTGTGGAGTGGCTGAAAAACGAGTTTTAATGACTCCAACCCAACTTCAACTGCATATAGATGGATTTCGGAATTAGCATGGAAGTATCTATTGAAGGGTTTAGGTAAACTGTCTGGGAGGTATGAGTAGTTGTAGGTGCATATTTGGTGTACATTTAATGTTGTAAATAGACAAGATATTGATTTTATTAAAAATAAGGTACAGTGGAGCCAGGTAATTAGAGAAGGTGGATAGTCTTGCACATTTATTTTGTATAATGTGTCATTTGTGTAGGCTTGGGGGTAAAAGCTGTTTAGAAGCCTCTTGGACCTAGACTTGGTGCTCCAGTACCGCTTGCCATGCGGTAGCAGAGAGAACAGACTATGACTAGGGTGGCTGGAGTCTTTGACAATTTTTAGGGCTTTCCTCTGACACCGCCTGGTATAGAAGTCCTGGATTGCAGGAAGCTTGGCCCCAGTGATGTACTGGGCCATACGCACTAGGGCTGGGCGATATGGCCAATATATCATATTGTATGGTATCTTTCTATTTTTTTACGGTATTTTATGTTTTTGATTTATAAAAGTTCTACATTTGCTTCATGAGAAGTGCATGACCCTAGGGTGGCAACACATATATACTAAGTTATTTCAATGGGTCTTTCTCCATTCAATTTTTTTTATACTGTTCAATTCAACCTAAAATAATTTTCTGCATTTCCATAAATGTCTGCATTTCCTGCACTTACACAAAGAAAATACTAGGCCTTATTTTTAACCAAATGCTGCAATTGCGATTTAGATCAAAACACTTGGGTGAACTTTTGGAATCATGGAAATAGAATGGTTATTATAATTCTATAGTTAGAATATAAATAATAGTGGGCACTTTAAATACAGTGTTGTTTGACATGACAACAAATGAAAATGCCATGGACGAGTTTTTGTGACAGGGTAGGAACCAAAGTGATGTTCAGGGGACCCTATAATCTTTGGCTACATTACATCTTTATTCATATAGCCAACATATTCATGCTTCGGCTATTCCTGTTTGATTTAGAAGATACTGTTGCGCAAACAACATGCCGATTTAAGCCTGCACCAGTACAAGGCTGTATTAGCTAGCTACATTTGCTCTGACTCAGTACTTAGCTAGCCAGCTAACTAGCGATTAGCATTAGTGGCTAACACGATTTAGCTTAACTTGCTAAGAAAATACAAACTAGCTGTTTGCAGATGTAAGAAACACAAACTAATGTTGTAATGATAGAACGCTTGTGGATTTATATTAAGATCAAAGTGGAAGCAACATTGTTGTCATCAACATTGTTGCATGTGCTGCATTGACCATGCAGACTGAAGGAAAGTGTCTCGTGGTCAAGCAACAACAAATGCACACCTTCAGTGACATGGGGTGGGACTAGGTCTGGGTGGAAAGCGGCATGGAGAGAGCGGAGAGGGATGACTCAAGTAGCGAAGTAAACTATAGAAATGGACGTTACACATGGCATATCACATTTAACAATCCAAACATTAAAATACCATTATAGAAGGTAAAGTAAAAACCCAAACCGGTCTGTGCAGAAATACCGGTATATAATAAAATACAGTATACAGCCTAGCCCTAGTACGCACTACCCTCTCCAGTTCCTTGTTGTCAGAGGCCAAGCAGTTGCCATACCAGGCAGTGATGCAACCAGTCAGGAAGCTCTTGATGGTGCAGCTGTAGAATCTGAGGACCCATGCCAAATCTTTTCAGTCTCCTGAGGGGGAATATGTTTTGTCGTACCCTGTTCTTGACTGTTTTGGTGTGCTTGGACAATGTTAGTTTGTTGGTGATGTGGACACCAAGGAATTTGAAGCTCTCAACCTGCTCCACTACGGCCCTGTCGATGAGAATGGGGGCGTGCTTGGTCCTCCTTTTTCTGTAGTCCACAATCATCTCCTTAGTGTTGATCACGTTAAGGGAGAGGTTGTTGTCCTGGAACCAGATGGCTAGGTCTCGGACCTCCTCCCTATATGCTGTCTCGTCATTGTTGGTGATCAGGCCTCCCACTGTTGTCATCGGCAAACTTAATGATGGTGTTGGAGTCGTGCCTGGCTGTGCAGTCATGAGTGAACAGGTAGTACAGGAGGGGTCTGAGCACGCACCTCTTAGGGGCCCCCGTGTTGAGGATCGGCGTGGCGGATCTGTTACCTGCTCTTACCACCTGGGGGCGGCCCGTCAGGAAGTCCAAGATCCAGTTTCAGAGGGAGGTGTTTAGTCCCAGGGTCCTTAGCTTCGTGACCAGCTTTGAGGGCACTATAGTGTTGAACGCTGAGCTGTAGTCAATGAATAGCATTCTCACATAGGTGTTCCTTTTGTCCTGGTGGGAAAGGTCAGTGTAGAGTGCAATAGAGACTGCATCATCTGTGGATCTGTTGGGGCGGTATGCAAATTGGAGTGGGTCTAGGGTTTCTGGGATAATGGTGTTGATGCGAGCCATGACCAGCCTTTCAAAGCACTTAATGGCTACAGATGTGAGTGCTACGGGTCGGTAGTCATTTAGGCAGGTTACCTTAGTGTTCTTGGTGGTCTGCTTGAGACATGTTGGTATTACAGACTCAGACAGGGAGAGGTTGAAAATGTCAGTGAAGACACTTGACAGTTTGTCAGCGCATGCTCAGAGTATACGTCCTGGTAATCAGTCTGGCCCTGCGGCCTGTTTAAAGGTCTTACTCACAGACTGTGGAGAGCCAGCACGCTAGCTAGCTAAAATGGCATAAATGTTTAATGCTTTTCGACCTGTCCCCAAATTAGTGTAGTTGGTTCAGAGTTTGTTTTGATATTTCAACCTGCCTGTCCTGATCGCGTCTGGTGTGGGTAGACTAAAATCAATTGCGGACACGCGCGCGCGAGCAGTTTGGTCAACATGTAAGGTGTTTGGTGCAGCATTTCTACATTTCAAAAATGTGTATGAAAGTCTGCAGTTCACTACTAGTTATCAACTCTGCTGCTATATATTACCAGAGTGCGCGTATGTCTGCCAGTGTTTCATAGCGAATCATGTTACAAAACAGGATGCTCACGAATGGGTTTGGAATTTTGGAATATTGACAAGTGGCAGTTGGGATACAAGGGTGCATCGTCTTAATTGTCATTTTGCCCAAAACAGTGGCAGACTCAAGCCTTCCCTGTGGCTCAGTTGGTAGAGCATGGTGTTTGCAACGCCAGGGTTGTGGGTTCGATTCCCACAGGGGGCCAGTACAAAAAAAAAATGTAATAAAATGTATGCATTCACAACTGTAAGTCGCTCTGGATAAGAGCGTCTGCTAAATGACTGTAATGTAATGTAATGCTTTACATGGGCAGGAGGTCATAGAACTGAGTACTGGCACCTCATATTTTCTACTAGCCTACCTCTGTTCCTGCATCTTTTATAGAATATTAGCTAAAAAGTGTTATGGAGTTCCTGCATCTAAATATAAATAGTACCAGCACCCAAATTGAGTAGGCTACCGGCACCTGTTTCAGTCAAAGTCGAGCACTGATCAGACTTGAGTGATCACTACACATCAGCAAGTGGCCACTCCATAAAGGGTTCAGGGGCTAAGTGTTCTTTCAACAACATTGGCGACGCATTTTCTTATGTAAACAAGTCCTAGGCGCTGCGTAATGGGAGCAGGTCCGTCTCACGGTGTTTGTCCGTGCATGACAAATCTCCATAGGCATTACAATCCCGTGTTAGTGGGCATAATCAAAATAAAAATCCAACCCCATGTAAGTCGTGACGAACTCAGATACACAAATATCACCAAACAATTGTTTTGGAATATACTACCTTTATGACCCAAATTATCCTACTTAGACTTTTTAGTAAATTTTAGCTCTGGGATAAATGTTTGACTCGTATCGATGCCACAGGCTGTTTTCAACGAGAGAAGTTGGTTCTTGCGCTCAGTTGCCCTGTAAAGGATCTATATCTAATACATGTTAATGGATGGTATAATATTACACAAGTATGAGCAAAAATCACTACCTCTTCCACCACTCCTCAGACTACTACAGTGTCTACTCCCACATTCTGTACAAGCCACTGGTCCACTGAGATGGTCAGAATATGAAGTCATGCTTTATAAAGCCATTATCGTTAGGGATAGGCCAGTAATGAAAACACTCATTCCAGTCGCAGTCCTGCAGCTTCCCTAAGCACTACCCACTGGGCACAGGCGTCAGTTCAACATCTAGTTTTGCTTTACATTTGGTTGAGTTGTCAACTAGTGTGAATTCAACAAAACATTTCACCATGTCGTTGGATTGTAGGTTAAAAGTTGGGTAAAAAAAAAAAAAAGAAATTCCCTTACATTGCTAACTTTTTTCAAATCCAATCCATTTTCCACACTGATTCAACATCATCACATTGAATGTTTTTGTTAAAATGACGTGGAAACATTGATTCAGCCAGTTTTTGCCCAGTGGGTATGTGCTTCTTTCTTATGTTTTGTACATAAATCATAACATTACTATCTCCCCGTGATAAAATGAAACAACGTCTGCCACTCTGAACACTGATTTATCTGAGACACACCTTGGTTGGGTGTTTTTTTCTGTCCATCACCTGAACCAAGGGGATGCATATATATTTTCTTATAGATGTATGATCTCCCCATACCTTCTCTACCCCCATTCCCCTCAGGACCATCAATGCTGGGAAGAGCATGTTGAATGAGGACCAGGCGTCCTGTGAGCTGCTGTACGTGAAGAAGCTGAGCAGCAAAAAACAGCGCAACTCCACACTGCTGGACGACAATGGGGTGAGACTACTGGAATCAAAGAATTATGAGAATCAGTTTTGGTAATTATATAAGTAGAACACTGGTAAGGCTCATTGACTGGGTCTACAGCACTACAATAGGAGAGAGGGTAAAGCATACCAGCCTGGTCTGATAGACTAGATGTAACATAGTAAATGTAAATCCAGGACATCCAAATTGGTATGATAAGTTACATTTGGTATGGTTAAATAAGACAGATAGGTACTTAATGCAAAAATGAAAGTAGAGTGGTTGGTGGATGGATGGCATAACGCGAATGTCTAGCAACTCAAAGGTTTCGAGTTCGAATCAAATAACAGACAATTTTAGCTAATTAGCAACTTCTTAGCATATTAGCTAACCCTAATCTTAACCCTCCCACTAACCCTAATCTTAACCCTTTTCACGAGTGAATTCCAAATATCTCTAACGATTGCCCCAATGTGAGTTTTTTTTATGTGTGTGATGTCAGAATATACTCACTGTTCCATGTGATTGTTACACAACAGGGCAGTTAACCCATGCTGCCCTCAAACCAAAGCACGCGGTCTGCTAATTATCTATAGGCTGTGTTTCAAATTGCCATTTCAAATTCTTTTCTAACAGTTTGATTTGAGGTGTGCTCCCCCTCCTCATTAATTCACATAGAAGTAGCCCATTTCACTGTTGACAACAATTTAAGTATGAGGCATCACTGAGCTGGACAAACTTCTCTCTTCGACGAGGGATCAAGTATCCAGACATTTGCACATCTCCAGTCAGAACAGAATGATGTACATTTCCCTGGCACATTTTCCAGCTGGTGCCCACATTGCCTTCATTGTTGTTTTCCTTACTAATAATAACTTTGGCCATGTGTGTTCCAGTCAAATGAAGTGCATTATTATGTTATCATTATAGTTTCTGTATATTGTGTTGTTTCTACTGTAGCACACCATATGTATGTATGGAGCATAATGTATTTACTATTTTATTCACGTTTTCAAGTACCGGTGACAAATCATGCTTTCCAATTATTACATAGATTCATGGACACATGCATGTGCATAAAATACTTTTTTGAAGGTTGTACTGATTATGATGAGCTAATGCTAAGCTGATTGCCAGTTAAGTGTGGCGCCATGTTTGTTGACATCATACAATGCATTCTGTTTGTTATGTAAATGCCTGTCAGACCAAAGATGTTATAATAAAATGAGGTGAAGGGATGTTCCTCTTCTATCGAGTAAACTTCCGTAAGTTAATGATGGTAGATGACACACCACCTTCAACCTGCATACTGCAAACAGACCTAACTCATCTTGTAACCTCTTATCTTTGGTTAGCACACACAAAAAAATGGCAGCACCATAAACTACCCATCGTTGGATTACTTTAGATTCTTAGAAAGTGTTTTACTCAATTATTTAATTCACTGGTGAGCTCACCCGTGATGTGATGAATTGTAAATAGTAATTACTATTAGCTAATTCAGATTATGGTTTCTGTCAGCCGAGAGTTAGCTAAATATGACCTCGTGTTAGGTCACTCTTTCCTCAGTTAGCGCTACGACTTATGTAGCCTACATTTTCTGGGGTGAATGAGATTTGTGCTATGCTGTCGCCATTTCTGTGAATATCTGAACATTGCATCCAAAAATTAACTGCTCACATTGACGACATAACGTTGTAAAGACTGTTTGTGCAAAATGTTTCTGAAGAAAAACAGTGGCCACCTCAACTGTTGCGTCAATCTTAACTGGTCGTTCTAAATAAGTGTTCTAATCATACCGGTTGGAGTGACCACTGTAGAATGATCACAAGCGTGTGTTCGTACGTGTCAAAGGGTTAACCTAACTCCTAAACTTAACCCTAACCATAATCCCTAGCCTCAGCTAACGTTAGCCAGCTAGCTAGCATTTGTAACATAATGTATGTTTTTCACGAATTATAATTCGTAACATATCGTACGAAATGGGTGATGGAAATCCCTAAATTTATACATACCATACAAAATGTAATAGCATACTAAATGGCTTGTCATGGATTTATGTACAGAATAATAAGAAATTCTCTGAGACCAGGTTGAGTATAGGCACATCTGGTCCAATGTTTGTTTTGTTATGGACTACTGCCCTATTGTTAAGATGGGACCTTTGGTGACACGCTGCACTGCAGCAAGGTTTTCACAGGTCTCGCTCTCTCTAATAAAACCATCTCTGTTTAAATGTCTCCAGACATCACTGGGTAGCTGGGGATTCATTTTTTTCAACTGACAAAGAAAAGACAATTTGATTAAGACATTGGCCATTGTGTGCTGCTATATTTAGAAACAGCTTTCTGTGGGTCCGTAGAGCAGCTACTGCCCCTAGCACACAAAACCAAAACCCACTCACTCAGAGATTGCCCCATAATCTCTCAAATGTATTTACACAGCAGTCTATAGTATACAGTATTGTACTGGGTCTGTGTTGTGTCAATCCCTTTCAGTCCTTCTGGTGGCCTCGCAACCCCCTCCCCTCCTCTATTCTCCATGTTTACCCTCTGTCCCTCCTGTTAATTAAATTACATCATCTCTTCTGTGCCCCTCCTCCACTCTAGTAAGAGGTCAACAGATGCCCCATACTGCTATCCATTCTGTGGATTGGGCTCGTACAGTAGATATGCTCTAACCGTCTGACGGGACACTATTACTATACTAAACACTTTTACTTCTTGGCATAGATGTAAAGGAAGACAGTATAGGTGAGAAGTAAGATTTACCCGATAGGTGGACATCTTGTTAGTGGGATTTACTGCCATGATGAAATCCTGTGGAAGTGAATGAAATCAAGTGGAATATTCACTGTCTTAATCCAGCACAGTGACTGCTGTCATTGAGCACATATTTACAGTGATAGTGTCATAAAGTAAGAAATATTATTGCCGAATTTAGAATGTAAATCTTGGTGGGGCAAACTCAAACAATTGTTGCAATTCATTCCAGCAAAGCCACTACGCAACACAACACTAAACAATACATTAATTGCACTATACCGGTGACAAATGGTGCCAACAAACTGTTAGGTCTGACTTGTTTAAACAAATGTGGTTTCTACTGATAACTGAGATGTACAAACTATGGCATAAGGGGATGATGACCGAATAAGAGGCAATCCGTAATTTCGATTAAGACATTAATGAGCGAGCTAGGACGGACGTAGTCAATATAACTATTTGTTCAGCACTTCTGTAATGGGCCGTTCTTACAGTATTCTCCCTGTACACCACCAAGTCAGAACCGTAGGATAAATAAAGGGGCATATAAGCAGACAATGAAAGCTCTTACAATATTCGATGATTACATTTCTCTAAAACAGGCTATAGGCTACATGTGCACCACCAAGTCAGAACAGTAGGCTAAATTAATAGTGGGAAAGGGACCAAATTATTAGGGCGAGGCTCATGGGCTTCAGCTAACTACACAACATACACTTAGTATTACTTTCTTAGCTACAGTATACATATCTCCTGGCACATTACATTTTTTATGCAGCAAGACATTTTTGGACCTTGTTGTGCTGTGCTCACTTAAACAGGAAGGTGGCGTGGCGGTCCTTCTTGTGGGCAAATTTTACCATCAAACTTAAATCAAAGTTTGGCATTCTCTGGATTTATGAATCATGACGTCAGTGATCTTCAGGTCGGAGCTCTGGAAAGTGGCCTGAGTTCCTGACTTGGAATACCGAGTTGGATGACCATTCAAAACATGTTTTCCCAGTCAGAGCTAATTTTTTCTGCATTCTCACTGAAGTCTGAGAGTTCCGAGTTTCCAGTTGTTAAGAAAGTGGCATAAGTCAAAGTGGCATAAGCATGGCCAATGTATTCAACCTTTTCTGGCCCATGGTGTGTTGTGCATGTTTATCCTTTTAAGCTTAGAAAAGAGACCTCTAAACCCAGACTTGGACCACACACCCACTCCGCTGAATAGCAGGCTATCAATTGCTTTGCAACGCTTGCAGTTAGCCACTGAATCCTTCCAAACCACTCATTGTTGAATTTGCAATTTCCAACTTGTTGTGTAATGTTTATGTCCAATGGCCAATGACCACCGATACATTTGATCTATAATTTCTCTTCATATGACAAGGTTTGAAAAGGATTACCAATAGATTGTCAACTTGATTCATGATGATGACTGCTTGTCGAGCTGTTAGCTACGATTTTGAAAGTATGATGTGGACATGATCCGTCCAATCAAAGCTAAGGTAGATATAACGTGGTTTGACGTAATTTTATCTGTGGCCTTCTTGGATGGGCAATTCTAATGTAACTCTATGGCAGCACCCCAAGGGGCTTGAATTTTCGAGCTTTCCCCGTTGATTTTGCATTGACTTCGTGTCCCCATGAGTGACAGAACACAGCCAATCACGGCTCAACAAGAGAACATTACCAACCCCTATGCTCTGTATTTTCCACTGGATGCCCAACCACCACAGAAAACACTGAGCTGAAACACGTGCATTTTGGAGCTGCCTTACTCAAGAAAGCAAAAAACTAGACCATGTTTGTATGTGGCTTTTTTAACTGCCAAAATAACATGCAAAACAGGCAAAAAATAGATCTACAGGGCATTCGGAAAGTTCAGGCCCCTTGACCTTTTTCACATTTTGTAAATTTACAGCTCTTATTCTAAAATTGATTGAATTAGTTTTTTCCCCTCATCAATCCACACACAATACCCTATAATGACAAAACTAACAGGTTTAGACATTTTTGCAAATTTATTAAAAATAAAAATCTGAAAGTATTCAGACTCAAAATTAAGCGCCTCTGCATCCTATTTCCATTGATCATCCTTGAGATGTTTCTACAACTTGATTGGAGTACACTTGTGGTAAATTCAATTGATTGGTCATGATTTGGAAAGGCACACACCTGTCTATATAAAAGATTCCACAGTTGACAGTGCATGTCAGAGCAAAAACCAAGCCATGAAGTCGAAGGAATTGTCCGTAGAGCTCCGAGACAGGATTGTGTCAAGGCACAGATCTGGGGAAGAGTACCAAAAAATATCTGCAGCATTGAAGGTCCCCAAGATCACAGTGGCCTCCATCATTCTTAAATGGAAGAAGTTTGGAACCACCAAGACTCTTCCTAGAGCTGGCCGCCTGGCCAACTGAGCAATCAGGGGAGAAGGGCCTTGTTCATTGAGGTGACCAAGAACCCGTTGGTCAATCTGACAGAGCTCCAGAGTTCCTCTGTGGAGATGGGAGAACCTTCCAGAAGGACAACCATGTCTGCAGCACTCCACCAATCAGTCCTTTATGGTAGAGTGGCCAGATGGAAGCCACTCCTCAGTAAAAAGCACATGACAGCCCGCTTGGAGTTCACCAAAAGGCACCTAAAGGACTCTCAGACCATGAGAAACAAGATTCTCTGGTCTGATGAAACCAAGATTGGCCTGAATGCCAAGCATCACGTCTGGAGGAAACCTGGCATCATCCCTACGGTGAAGCATGGTGATGGCAGCATCATGTTGTGAGGATGTTATTCAGCGGCAGGGACTGGGAGATTAGTCAGGTGAGGGAAAGATGAACGGAGCAAAGTACAGAGAGATCCTTGATGAAAACCTGCTCCAGAGCGCTCAGGACCTCTGACTGGGGGGGGAACGTTCACCTTCCAACAGGACAACAACCCTAAGCACACAGCCAAGACAACGCAGAAGTGGCTTTGGGACAAGTCTCTTAATATCCTTGAGTGGCCCAGCCAGAGCCCGTTCTAGAACCCGATCAAACTTTTCTGGAGGGACCTGAAAATAGTTGTGCAGCAATGCTCCCCATCCAACCTGACAGAGCTTGAGAGGATCTGCAGAGAAGAATGGGAGAAACTCCGCAAATACAGGTGTGCCAAGCTTGTAGTGTCATACCCAAGAAGACTCAAGGCTGTAATCCCTGCCAAAGGTGCTTCAAAAAAGTACTGATTAAAGGGTCTGAATACTTATGTAAAGGTGATATTTCTGTTTTTGCTTTGTCATTATCGGGTATTGTGTGTAGATTGATTAGGGGGAAAAACGATGTAATCAATTTTAGAATAAGGCTGTAACGTAACAAAATGTGGAAAAAGTTGTTTGGACACACCTACTCATTCAAGGGTTTTTCTTTATTTTTACAGTTTTCTACATTGTAGAATAATAGTGAAGACATCAGAACTAATGAAATAACACATATGGAATCATGTAGTAAGCAAAAAAGTTTTCAACAAACTCTTCAAAGTAGCCACCACCCTTTGCCTTGATAACAGCTTTGCACACTCTTGGCATTCTCTCAACCAGCCTCATGAGGAATGCTTTTCCAACAGTCTTGAAGGAGTTCCCACATATGCTGAGCACTTGTTGGCTGCTTTTCCTTCACTCTGCGGTCAAACTCATCCCAAACCATCTCAATTGGGTTGAGGTCGGGTGATTGTGGAGGCCAGGTCATCTGATGCAGCACTCCATCACTCTCCTTGGTCAAATAGCCCTTACACAGCCTGGTGGTGTGTTTTGGGTCATTGTCCTGTTGAAAAACAAATGATAGTCCCACTAAGCCCAAACCAGATGGGAATTTGTATCGTTGCAGAATGCTGTGGTAGCCATGCTGGTTAAGTGTGCCTTGAATTCTAAATAAACAGACAGTGTCACCAGCAAAGCACCCCCACACCTCGTCCTCCATGCTTCACGGTGGGAACCACACATGCAGAGATCATCCATTCACCTACTCCTTGTCTCACGAAGACATGATGGTTGGAACCAAAAATCTCAAATTTGGACTCATCAGACCAAAGGACAGATTTCCACCAGTCTAATGTTCACTGCTCATGTTTCTTGGCCCAAGCAAGTCTCATCTTCTTATTGGTTTCTTTTAGTAGTGGTTTCTTTGTAGAAATTGACCATGAAGGCCTGATTCACGTAGTCTCCTCTGAACAGTTGATGTTGAGATGTGCCTGTTTACTTGAAATCTGAAGCATTTATTTGGGCTGCAATCTGAGATGCAGTTAACTGGATCTTGACAGTCAGTTTCATTACATTTTACATTTTATCATAGTGCTTGATGGTTTTTGCGACTGCAATTAAAGAAACTTTAAAAGTTCTTGAAATTTTCCGGATTGACTGACCTTCATGGCTTAAAGTAATGATGGACTGTCGTTTCTCTTTGCTTATTTGATCTGTTCTTGCCATAATATGGACTTGGTCTTTTACCAAATCTTCTGTATACCACCCCTACCTTGTCACAACACAACTGATTGTCTCAAACGCATTAAGAAGGAAAGAAATTTCACAAATTAACTTTTAACAAGGCACACCTGTTATTTGAAACGCATTCCTTGTGACTACCTCATGAATCTGGTTAAGAGAATGCCAAGAGTGTGCAAAGCTGTCAAAGGCAAAGGGTAGCTACTTTGAAGAATCTCAAATATATTTTGATTTGTTTAACACTTTTTTGGTTACTTCCATATGTATTATTTAATAGTTTTGATGTCTTCACTATTATTCTACAATGTAGAAAATAGTAAAAATAAAGAGAAACCCTTGTATGAGTAGGTGTGTCCAAACTTTTGACTGGTACTGTATATATTTTTTTAGCTAAACGGTGAGGCTCAAAACAGAATGGATGAGAAGTATTCCCATCCATTCTCTGACAGAAATGTACTTTAGGCATTCTCCGAGTTTGTAATTCTCACCGAGATAAACTCTTGCAAGAGAGACCTGTTAAAGAGACTGAATCCCTGGCCAGCGTTGCATTTCCTGCCATTTCTCTCATTTCTTACTGTTAGCCTGTCTATTGATACATCTAAAATGCATGTTTTGATATTATTTGATCTTGATTTGACTTAATTTGCTCAACCTTTTCCAGGACGGCACAGGGATCCCACTGCAGTACTGGGGCGTGTTCGACGGTCATGCAGGCTCAGGGTGTGCCATCATGGCATCTAAACTCCTCCATCGCCTCATCAGAGACAGACTGGGGGACATCGCCCACCTGCTGGAGAACCCCTCCGTGATGCCCCCTATCTGCCTGGCCAAGAACGGCAGCCCCTACCAGGTGGAGGTGAAGAAGGGAGCAAATTCCACCCAGGACCCAGAGGACCCTAATGCCATCACTGACCCCTCTATCCGCTTCCACACGGAGAAGACTGTCAGTCTGGAGAGTCTGATCATGGGCATCATAGAAAACGCCTTCAAACAGATGGTAAGACACAGGCGAACGCTAACGGCATAGCACCTTAAATTTGTGAAATAGTGTTCTACTCGTCTCAGCGACGCCTGGGCATCCAAGAGAAAAAATGGTTTCCAGAATCAAATGCACAGATTTATTTTTAGGCAGTCTTTATCTGTCAATAATTATAAACATTTCATGTTAAGTATAACCTCCTCATAGGGCTGCTAAATTCCTTCTATTACCCATTGAGTGAATAACCTTTTGTTTCCGGTTGATTACAGGATGAACTGATAGAGAAAGAGAAGACGTCCTTTACCATCTCTGGTGGATGTTGTGCCTTGGCTGCCATCCATTTAATGGGGAAGCTCTATGTTGCCAATGCAGGAGACAGCAGGTAGGTCAACTGCAGGTCAAACTCTAATAGCAGCAGATTGATTAATGCCCATAATGACTAATGTATTACAGGCCTACTTGTTCAATTCAGTGTTTTCAATGCAGAGTTGAATGACTGAAAGAGAGGTTAAAGGAAGTGACACAACATGATGCCCATAGCCGTTGATTCAAAGAAAGCTGTTCCCATTGGTCATGCTCAAATTCTCAAACAGCAGTTCTTATGACCTCTGCTGGCCGCTCTTTGTACGGCAACACCATTCATCATTTACTGTAAACTCCTGGTAGAATATGCCCATAAGCACAGATCTAGGACTGGTATAGTGTTTTCAAATGTTAACCTCAACCATTAGGGGGGAACAAATTGACTTTAGATCAGTGTCTTGGCGCAATAATCATCCTCTATCATGCTGTGCTGACCCTCTTAACCCCACATTGTCTGTCCTGAGTGTCCTCCTGATATGGGGTCACATTATGGTGTCTGTCTTTATACAGTACGTTGTCCCTCCCATATAAATAGAATCACTACTCATTCTACTTTGGTTCTTACTCTGTTTCTACAGAGCCATCATCATCCGTAACGATGAGGTCTTCCCCATGTCCAACGAGTTCACACCCGAGTCCGAGAGGCAGCGCCTGCAGTATCTGGTGAGGACGGGGTTAATGCATTTATGTTTTCCTTTTTTTAATAAGAGATTTCACTCATAAATTAAAGTGTCAGATGTTTCCAGACTTTAGAGGTTTGAAAACATCTGACAAACTTTGGTTTGAAAGTGGAATATCCCTTTAACCAGGTGAGTCCCATCACCACGAGATATGAATAGCTTTTTCAAGGGTGCCTTGGCCAAGAGGAAGATGCACGGGGGAGGGAGGGTATTGTTATTTAACGTATGATTCAGACTACATCTTTATTCATTGACTGTCTGTTGGTCTAAATTAAGCTGGAGTGGATGGCTGTGTGGGAGAGTGGTGGAACCCTCAGGGAAGGGGATGAAAAGTACCAAGTTTGTGTTTCACAGTTATATAATGTTCTACTGTCACTTTTCCTACTGCTATGATACTTCCTTTAGGATATGTTTGTTGCTCCATTTACACTAAAAAGATACACTACATGACCAAAAGTATGTGGACACCTGCTCGTCGAACATCTCATTCCAAAATCATCAGCATTAATATGGAGTTGGTCCCCCCTTTGCTGCTATAACAGCCTCCACTTTTCTGGGAAGGCTGTCCACTAGATGTTGGAACTAGGGATGCACGATATATCGGTAAGCATATTAGATAAAAATGCCAACAATCGGCCCGATGTCTAGTTTAACGCCGATGTGTAAAACCAATGTCAAAGCTGACGTACATACCTATATAACGTAGGTCGATGACGTAATGACGCCACGAAAAATATAGTGCTACACGTGCAACACAGCATTCCTAACCTAGTCCACAATGTCTGCTGTTTGGATCGAGCAGTCAACAAATTGAGCAGTCATTTGAAAGAGTAAGACATTTCAGCGAGACAACTCAAAAGGCGAAATCCATAAAACGGCAAGACAATGGATTTCATTGCCCTTGACAATCAACCGTTCTGTCGTGGATGATGTTGGCTTTTGCCGACTGGTCGAGCACCGGTACACACTACCAAGTAGGCGCAATTTTTCAGATGTTGCCCTACCGGAGTTACACAGTATTGTTGAAACTCACATCCATGAGCTACTTGCTATGGGCGGCACTGCTATTAGCTTCATGACTGACATTTGGACCAGCGATGTCAGCCCCATGAGCATTATGAGTCTGACAGCACAGTGGGTCGACGAGGATTTCGTACTGAGAAAAGCCGTATTGTATGCTCAAGAATGTGCTGGTCCTCATACCGCTGCTGCCATTGCAATGGCATTTGAGAACATGTTTGAAACATGAACATTCCTAGCTCCAATCAAACAACTGACTCGAGAAATAAGCTCAACTGCATCTGCAGCAGACGTGATACCCTGTCATGGCATTGAAACGCCTGCTCAACAAAAATGCCAACACAGACCATCGGGTTAACTTGGAAAAGTACTCTCCTAGAGGCTGTGAACCACCATGCTCAATGCTAGGTACAAGGACCACTACTTCGATGCAGACAAGAAACGGGGTTTACGTGAAATGTTACAGCCACAGCTGGACAAGATGGAAACGGACACAGTGACAGTGCGCACCGAGGAAAAAAGGCCACGGACAGACAGAGCTGAAACCTCATGCTTGACATGTATGATGAAATCCTGGTTGAGACTGAACAAATTAACAATGAAACAGTACAGCAAGTAAGTGAAAGAAATAGGTTTTGATTATGGGCTGAAGTGGTGCAGCGGTCTAAGGCACTGCATCTCAGTGCTAGAAGCATTACTACAGACACACTGGTTCGAATCCAGGCTGTATCACAACTGGCTGTAAATGCCAACAAAATAACGTTTTGGTCAGTGTGTGTTTTTTTTTTACTATTTAACTGTAATAAAATGCTTTAAGGCCGTAAAACATTTAAATAACGGTCAGCGGTATGTCGGTGCATCCCTAGTTGGAACATTGCTGCAGGGACTTGCTTTCCATCCAGCCATAAAAGCATTAGTGAGATCGGGCACTGATGTTGGGCGATTAGGCCTGGCTCGCAGTCGGCATTCCAATTCATCCCAAACGTGTTCGATGTGGTTGAGGTCAGGGCTCTTTGCAGGCCAGTCAAGCTCTTCCACACTGATCTCGACAAACCATTTCTGTATGGACCTCGCTTTGTGCATGGGGGAATTGTCATGCTGAAACAGGAAAGGGCCTTCCCCAAACTGTTGCCACAAAGTTGGAAGCACAGAATCATCTAGAATGTATTTGTAGATTGTATGCTGTAGCATTAAGATTTCCCTTCACTGGAACTAAGGGGCCTAGCCAGAACCATGAAAAACAGCTCCAAACAATTATCTCCTCCACCAAATTTTACAGTTGGCACTACGCATTCAGGCAGATAGCGTTCTCATGGCATCCGCCAAACCCAGCTTTGTCCATCCAGATGGTGAAGCGCGATTCATCACTCCAGAGAACGCATTTCCACTGCTCCAGAGTCCAATGGCAGCGAGCTTTACAACCAGAGGACAGACGATTTTTATGCACTTCAGCACTTGTCGGTCCCGTTCTGTGACATAGTGTGGCCTACAACTTTGTGGTTGAGCCATTGCTGCTCCTAGACGTTTCCACTTCACAATAACAGCACTTACAGTTGACCAGGGCAGCTCTAGCAGGGCAGAAATGTGACGAACTGACTTGTTGGAAAGGTGGCATCCTATGACAGTGCCACGTTGAAAGTCACTGAGCTCTTCAGTAAGACCATTCTACTGCCAATGTTTGTCTATGGAGATTGTATGCATGCTCGATTTTATACCTGTCAGCAATGGGTGAGGCTGAAATAGACAAATCCACTAATTTGAAGTGATATCCACATACACTATATATACAAAAGTATGATTCGTAAGAGCCATTTCGTCACAAGTCAATTTGACATGACAGTTTGTCATGCATAGTTTTGTCAATGTTAGCTCTGCTCTGTGTCCCTGCAGGGCTTACTGAGACCGGAGCTGCTTGGGAATGAGTTCACACACTTGGAGTTCCCTCGCAGAATCCAGCACAAGGAGCTGGGCAAGAAGATGCTCTTCAGGGACCACACAATGAACGGCTGGTAAATTACAGCTATTGTCTAACATAAGGAGTTCAATTTGTTACTTTTCGGTCCATTGTATTTTTAATGGTAAGGGCCAGGAGTTTTTACAGACCACAAAACCTGACCAGGAAAACTCGTTGCCCTATAAAAGCCTCTGACAGTGTACAGGATCAAGATGTAAAAAAAAAAGTAGGCTATATACTTCGTGAAGAATATAATCACTAATCCCTAACCTGTGATCCTGTTGGTTTGTTGCAGGGCTTACAAGACCATCATAGAAGACGACCTCAAGTTCCCGCTTATATATGGGGAGGGTAAAAAGGTGAAGGACTTTGTCATGTTTATGGACTGGGTACTGGTGGACATCATAACAGAACAGCACAGTATATGCATGGTGCTGTAAGGTCTGCCATAGACAGGGCCACAGTAGTTTGTTAAGAACCACATTACCACCTGACCAGGTAAAACCCTGCCCAAGTCATGGGACATTTGATATGCACAGCACAGTATACCTTGGTCTTCAAACAAAATGTAGGTTTACTGTTGTCCACCTGCCCTAATCATATGTTACCCCTGACAGGCAGAAACCTTCATGTATGCTTAGCTGTTAGTTCACCAGCAGGACAGATATAGCAAGATAATAACTTTTAGTTATTCATTCCGCTGTATGTGTGGGAGGACTTCTAATGCAAGTTCATGGTTGTTGCTGAACTCTCCCAGTCTTTAGCTGTGTGGTAAAAGAGACACACTGAGAACGTTATTTTCCCACGCAGAAAAGTGCTCCTGAGTCACTAATCCCTCATAAGTGGATTTTCCTAGAATCAAGGAACACCCACAGGCACTAACCCAGATCACTCACTATGTGTGTGTTTATGTTGTGCGTAGGCCCGTGTCATGGCCACCATTGGGGTAACACGTGGCCTAGGGGATCATGACCTGAAGGTGTACAACTCCAACATCTACATCAAACCCTTTCTCTCCTGCTGCCCAGAGGTGAGTGAGAGATGTCATGCTGTCTGTGTCTAGTAGAGGTTGACCGATTAATCGGAATGGCCGATTAATTAGGGCCGATTTCAAGTTTTCATAACAATCGGAAATCGGTATTTTTGGACGTCGATTTGGCCGGTTTTTTTTTGACACCTTTATTTAACTAGGCAAATCAGTTAAGAACACATTCTTATTTTCAATGACGGCCAAGGAACGGTGGGTTAACTGCCTTGTTCAGGGGCAGAACGACAGATTTTTACATTGTCAGCTTGGGGATTCAATCTTGCAACCTTACGGTTGGTTAACTAGTCCAACGCTCTAACCACCTGCTTTACATTGCACTCCACGAGGAGCCTGCCTGTTACGCGAATGCAGTAAGAAGCCAAGGTAAGTTGCTAGCTAGCATTAAACTTATCTTATGAAAAACAATCAATCAATCATAATCACTAGTTAACTACACATGGTTGATGATATTCCTAGTTTATCTAGCCTGTCCTGCGTTGCATATAATAGCTTAGGTACACGTTGCTCCAACCATAAACATCAATGCTTTTCTTAAAATCAATACACAAGTATATATTTTTAAACCTGCATATTTAGTTAATATTGCTTGCTAACATGGATTTCTTTTAACTAGGGAAAATGTGTCACTTCTCTTGCAAACAGAGTCAAGGTATATGCAGCAGTTTGGGCCGCCTGGCTCGTTGCGAACTGTGAAGACTATTTCTTCCTAACAAAGACAGCCGACTTCGCCAAACGGGGGATGATTTAACAAAAGCGCATTTGCGAAAAAAGCACAATCGTTGCACGACTGTACCTAACCATAAACATCAATGCCTTTCTTAAAATCAATACACAGAAGTATATATTTTTAAACCTGCATATTTAGCAAAGAAATCCAGGTTAGCAGGCAATATTAACCAGGTGAAATTGTGTCACTTGTCTTGCGTTCACTGCACGCAGAGTCAGGGTATATGCAACAGTTTGGGCCGCCTGGCTCGTTGCGAACTAATTTGCCAGAATTTTACGTAATTATGACATAACATTGAAGGTTGTGCAATGTAACAGGAATATTTAGACTTAGGGATGCCACCCGTTAGATAAAATACGGAACGGTTCCGTATTTCACTGAAAGGAAAAACGCTTTTGTTTTCGAGATGATAGTTTCCGGATTCGACCATATTAATGACCTAAGGCTCGTATTTCTGTGTGTTTATTATATTATAATTAAGTCTATGATTTGATAGAGCAGTCTGACTGAGCGGTGGTAGGCAGAAGCAGGCTCGTAAGCATTCATTGAAACAGCACTTTCGTGCATTTTGCCAGCAGCTCTTCGCTGTGCTTGAAGCATTGTGCTGTTTATGACTTCAAGCCTATCAACTCCCAAGATTAGGCTGGTGTAACCGATGTGAAATGGCTAGCTAGTTAGCGGGGTGCGCGCAGTAGCGCTTCAAAAGTCACTCACTCTGAGACTTGGAGTAGTTGTTTCCCTTGCTCTGCATGGGTTACGCTGCTTCGAGGGTGGCTGTTGTCGATGTGTTCCTGGTTCAAGCCCAGGTAGGAGCGAGGAGAGGGACGGAAGCTATACTGTTACACTGGCAATACTAAAGTGCCTATAAGAACATCCAATAGTCAAAGGTATATTAAATACAAATCGTATAGAGAAATAGTCCTATAATTCCTATAATAACTACAACCTAAAACTTCTTACCTGGGAATATTGAAGACTCATGTTAAAAGGAACCACCAGCTTTCATATGTTCTCATGTTCTGAGCAATGAACTTAAACGTTATCTTTCTTACATGGCACATATTGCACTTTTACTTCCTTCTCCAACACTTTGTTTTTGCATTATTTAAACCAAATTGAACATGTTTCATTATTTATTTGAGGCTAAATAGATTTTATTGATATATTATATTAAGTTAAAATAAGTGTTCATTCAGTATTGTTGTAATTGCCATTATTACAAATAAAAAATAAATTTAAATCGGCCGATTAATCGGTATCGGCTTTGTTTGGTCCTCCAATAAATCGGCATCGGCGTTGAAAAATCATAATCGGTCGACCTCTAGTGTCTAGAGCCATGTATCATACACCATATGGAAGATTATGGCTCGTCTAGAAGCATCCCAGTTTGTTCCAAAGCTTGGAGGACATCTAATGACACGTTTACTTTATTTTGGCTCATCAGTGAACATTTTGTCCAATATTTTATTGAATATCCTGAATATCCCTCATCTGTTGTTCCTCCCTCCATTTGTTGCTCCTCCCTCCATCCCTCCGTCGCTCCCCCCTCCCTCCGTCACTCCCACCCTCCCTCCGTCCTTCGATCCTCCCTCCGTCGCTCCTCCCTCCCTCCGGCGCGCCTCCCTCCCGTCCCTCCTCCCTCCCGCCCCTCCTCCCTCCCTCCCGTCCCTGCGTCGCTCCCTCCCGTCCCTGCGTCGCTCCGCCGTCGCTCCGTTGTCGCTCCTCCTTTGCTCCTCCCTCGCTCTGTCGCTCCTCCGCTCCCCCCTCTGTCGCTCCCCCCTCTGTGGCTCCTCCCTCCCTCCCTCCGTCACTCCTCCCTCCCTCCGTCGCGCCTCCCTCCCTCCGTCGCGCCTCCCTCCCTCCGTCGCGCCATCGCTCCTCCGTCCCACCGTCGCTCCTCCCTCCCTCCCGTCGCTCCCTCCGCCGTCGCTCCTCCCTCGCTCCGTGTCTACTCCCTCGCTCCGTCCCTCCTCCCTCGCTCCTCCCTCTCTCCGTCGCTCCTCCCTCTCTCCTCCCTCTCTCCCTCTCTCCTCCCTCTCTCCGTCCCTCCGTCGCTCCTCCCTCGCTCCGTCCTCTCTCCGTCGCTCCTCCCTCTCTCCTCCCTCTCTCCCTCGCTCCTCCCTCTCTCCCTCGCTCCTCCCTCTCTCCGTCGCTCCTCCCTCTCTCCGTCCCTCCGTCGCTCCTCCCTCGCTCCCTCGCTACGTCGCTCCTCCCTCGCTCCGTCCCTCCGTCGCTCCTCCCTCGCTCCGTCCCTCCGTCCCTCCTCCCTCGCTCCGTCCCTCCTCCCTCGCTCCGTCCCTCCTCCCTCGCTCCGTCCCTCCTCCCTCGCTCCTCCCTCGCTCCGTCGCCCCTCCCTCGCTCCGTCCCTCCGTCGCCTCTCCCTCGCTCCGTCCCTCCGTCGCCCCTCCCTCGCTCCGTCCCTCCGTCGCCCCTCCCTCGCGCCGTCCCTCCGTCGCTCCTCCCTCGCGCCGTCCCTCCGTCGCCCCTCCCTCGCGCCGTCCCTCCGTCGCTCCTCCCTCGCGCCGTCCCTCCCTCGCTCCTCCCTGGCTCCGTCCCTCCCTCGCTCCTCCCTGGCTCCGTCCCTCCCTCGCTCCTCCCTCGCTCCGTCCCTCCCTCGCTCCTCCCTCGTTACTCCCTCGCTCCGCCCTCGCTCCATCCCTCCCTCGCTCCTCCCTCGCTCCGCCCTCGCTCCGTCCCTCGCTCCTCCCTCTCTCCGTCCCTCCCTCTCTCCTCCCTCTCTCCGTCCCTCCCTCGCTCCTCCCTCTCTCCGTCACACCCTCGCTCCTCCCTCGCTCCTCCCTCGCTCCTCCCTCTCTCCGTCCCTCCTCCCTCGCTCCTCCCTCGCTCCGTCGCTCCTCCCTCGCTCCTCCCTCGCTCCGTCGCTCCTCCCTCGCTCCGTCGCTCCTCCCTCGCTCCATCCCTCCCTCCTCGCTCCATCCCTCCCCCCTCGCTCGCTCGCTCCTCCCTCTCTCCGTCGCTCCTCCCTCGCTCCTCCCTCGCTCCGTCGCTCCTCCCTCGCTCCTCCCTCTCTCCGTCGCTCCTCCCTCTCTCCGTCGCTCCTCCCTCTCTCCTCCCTCTCTCCGTCGCTCCTCCCTCTCTCCGTCGTTCCTCCCTCTCTCCGTCGCTCCTCCCTCCTCCTCCTCCCTCTCTCCGTCGCTCCTCCCTCTCTCCGTCGCTCCTCCCTCGCTCCGTCTCTCCTCCCTCGCCCCGTCCCTCCGTCGCTCCTCCCTCGCCCCGTCCCTCCGTTGCTCCTCCCTCGCTCCGTCCCTCCTCCCTCGCTCCTCCCTCTCTCCGTCCCTCCGTCGCTCCTCCCTCTCTCCGTCGCTCCTCCCTCTCTCCGTCCCTCTCTCCGTCGCTCCTCCCTCTCTCCGTCCCTCTCTCCGTCGCTCCTCCCTCTCTCCGTCCCTCCGTCGCTCCTCCCTCTCTCCGTCCCTCCGTCGTTCCTCCCTCGCTCCGTCCCTCCGTCGTTCCTCCCTCGCTCCGTCCCTCCGTCGTTCCTCCCTCGCTCCGTCCCTCCGTCGTTCCTCCCTCGCTCCGTCCCTCCGTCGTTCCTCCCTCGCTCCGTCCCTCCGTCGTTCCTCCCTCTCTCCGTCGCTCCTCCCTCTCTCCTCCGTCGCTCCGTTATCTGTGGCTCCTCCCTCCCTCCCTCCGTTAACTGTGGCTCCTCCCTCCCTCCCTCCGTTAACTGTGGCTCCTCCCTTCCTCCCTCCGTTAACTGTGGCTCCTACAGGTGATAGTGTACGACATGTCTGAGTACAAGCATGGCCCGAATGACGTACTGGTGATGGGTACAGATGGGCTGTGGGACGTGACCACAGACAGGGAGGTAGCAGACGCAGTTTCAGGCTTCCTGTCCTGCTGCGAGCCCACTGATCCTGTGAGGTATGTACTGTAATCTCTAGTCTATAATCTACACAGTACAGTATCTGGTCGTGCTGCTTTCTGTCTATAATCTAAAAACAGTATACAGCCATGTTGCTTGGGCAGCTTGCATGCATGTCTGCATGTATCAAATATAATCTATTAATTAGATTTATGTTGAACAAGAGTTTGCAAGCCGGCAAGATACACTCCATTTGTAAGAATCAACCGCTTATCAAAACATGTGGAAGATAAATATTCCTATCCTTGCAATGTACTTCCCTTTTGAGAGCCATTGAACTACACACTGATTCAGGGATGTCTGAAGAACCACAGGGATGAACACAACAGAGCCAAAGAATGTCAGGGGAATGGGGCATTCAACTAATATAGGCGTATAAAGACCAGGTAAAACCTGAACATGAGGACTGAGTAATATCTGGACTAGGTCAACATGTCAATGGAGGGTCCACATTCAGAAACCAACCAAATGCAGAGACACAGAATAACTAGCTACACATTGTAACAGTGATATGTTAATGCTTCCTTGCGCATTACACAACAGCTTGTGCAACGCACTGGTAGCAATTTTCCAACTAGCCTTTACTTGATAATTTCTTTCTCGATTTGATTAAAAAAAAAACATCTTAAACGTTCGTGTCCAGTTGCAGGTGGTACTCCATAAAACATTGATTATTCAGAAAGATATTAAATCCACTTATTTCACAGCGTGAGGAGTGTTTTCAACATTTTAGGTTCCAGACAGCTTGCATTTCCCAACATCTTTGCAGGAACTAGCAGTTTCTATGCAACACGGCCACGTGTAGAAGTAATGACAGAGCGTCACACAGTGCGACCAAAACAAAGATTTCTCGCTCAATACAAATAAAGAATTTAATATTTTTCTGAATATTCTCTGGTTTTTGGAGTTCCACCTGCAACTGGGAACAGAAGTTTGTAAGAGAAGTGTCTTCCGAATCGAGAACGAAGAAAGTATCGGCAAATAATGGTTAGTTGAAAGATTACTGCCGGTGCTTTGCACTAGCTACAGTGTAACGGTGAATGGAAGCGTTGCCATATCACCGGTAGCTAATATAATAACATGGTAAGCAGAACTATAATGCTTCAGTAAACAGCTTGACATAACTATGGCAACGCCATTAGTTTGGTAATTGAGCAGTTTGGTAATTGAGCATGCATATGTTAGCATTAGTGTGTTAGCGCTACAAGCAATACCAAACAATCTAATAATAAAGCATTGTGGTAACGCGAGACAATACCAGGACATGCACGAAGTTCAACACAAGCAAAAACACAGTACCATAAATATATTAAGATAGTCAACATTGTACAAACAATATAGTTGAATGAACGCACGACTCAAACAACTTGACTAGTCTACTCCCACCAATGACCGTTCCCCCCTCTTTTTTGTAAACTCACCTGACTCCCAAGGCGAGCATGCTTGGAGGTGATTGACCAACATACCGGAAGCAGAGAATGGCTCGTTTGCCTTGTCAGTATATAGGAGCTGGGCCTTCTCATGGAAGGATGTGATTCTTATTAGGGGGATACATTGTGAGAGGGCTTATACTATTAGAGTTGCTACCAATAAAAACAGGGTATATATTGAATATTCAGCTAGCCATGAAAAAAAAACACTGAATATTGGTTAGAAAATGAGGAGTAATTAAAGGATATATCCACTAGAGGTCAGTATGTAGCCTGTACAAATTGGTATGGTCATTTTTAAATGGCAATACCATTTTGACGAACACCTTCATATACACATATTTGAGATGAATTACATTTCAAATTCAATTCATGAACATAAAAAATACTCATTTGAAATAAATAGCACTTTTCAATGTTTTGACCTGCAACCCTGTTTACATCCAGATACACACTGGCCGCCCAGGACCTGTTGATGCGGTCGCGAGGAGTCCTGAAGGAGAGGGGCTGGCGGTTACCCAATGAGAGGCTGGGTTCAGGAGACGACATCACTTGTTATGTGATCCCCTTGGCGGGACCGGCAGGGCCCGAAACAGAGACATGACAGGCCTTGTCCCACCACCCTACCAGGAGAGGACTAACTCCCTAGGACCGACCAGGGTCAATCCTTCCCCCTTACCCCCTCTACCCTGGGGGAAGGGTGAAGAAAACACCTCCCTTTATAGGGAAGCCTCAGGTTGGAGTTGCTGGCTGCTGACACCTGTCAACCGGCCCATCTTCCTGGCTTCTGCAACAACCCACTGGGCTCTAATTATTGTTTTGTTTGGTACTCGTGTAACAGGTGTTCAATGACATTACCTGACCGACCGAAAACATGTCCATTTCTGAAACCTGCTCTTTTTGATCGCTACTTAACGAGAACCCTCCCCCTGTAGTTTCATGTTTTAATCTCTCTAATTAATTGGCTGATAATTGCAGCAGGATTGGTTTGGCCATATTCTGATAGAAGTGCTTGGTTAGTCTTTCTAAATAGCTCCTTATTACCTTATGACCCCCACATGTGATTCTGAAACACGGATGGGAATGTTGCATGAGGAAGATACAAAGAATGAAGAGGAAACAGTCTGTTACCAGTCCTGTGCCAGTATTGCAGAAACTCCAATGTCAAAGCAGCAGTGAATGATGATGGAGGATGTGAAACCTGAAGCACTTTAAGAAAGTCAGTCTGATTAGTGGTTATGAATTCAATGGCACTTGCAATGATTTTTCTTGAATTATGTATGTTTAGAGATATTTTTGTTTAACTTATTGTTAGTTTTGTCACCATGACAAAAAAAAAGACAAAGCAGGGCTGAGATGTGCATGACCTTTGTTGTAATATCATCATATAATATATTCGATCCAAACTCAAATATCGAAGGCTCTTTTGGCATGTAGGTGCAATGTCATTTTGAATCGTAATGAAGCTATGGTTTCCTTCCTCTCAAAGTGTTCCTATAGATTGTATTGGTTATTTTTAGTATTGTCTCCCAGATATAAAAGATCCACAATAGTGTGCTGTACTGTTTTCTACTTTTTATTCTGGATTGAGAACTTGTAGTAGATAATCTGTTTGTCAGGATGTGATCAATTTCACTTGACTGCCTTACTACACTCGAGGAGCATTGTGGGCCAGGGACTGTATGTTTATATGTTAACTTATTAATATCAAAGTCTTCATTTCATTTAAGTTGGGAGAAGTTGCCAAGACAAATGTATGCCCTCAAATGTCTTGCTTCTCTCTTTGATTGTTCTGTTTTTTTAGTTTTTTTACATGTTATGTGTAGCCATTATCCCTAGTATGTTATCCCTAGCTTTTGAGAACGTTGGCTAATAGCTGTATCATAAATATTGCTTTATTTATAATAAAGAGGTAGGGGATCAAGTGTATCCTTACCAAAATAAGATGTACATCTCTATACTAATTTCTCCATATCCTTTGAACCTATATCATAACTCCTCTAAAATTAATCTTTGAACAAACTACCATTTGTTCTGAACCAGATGTTGAAATAATAACTTGGTAAATGATGGCATTATACCTAATGCAGTTAGGTAATGACCATGCAGTCCAGGAATAAACCCTGTTAATCTTTCAGAAATGTGTGCAATCCCTTACAATTATACAGAAATCTCTGCACTGGAAAGGGAAGGTTTAGAGGGAAAACAAAGGGGATATTTAGAGTGATTACGGAAATGAATGGTTGATACCATAATGTTTCGTTTATGTTCATTTTGATGGGTTGTTAATATTAATAATATTATATATAATAATGTCTTACATGTCTAATACAGATGACAAAAAAAAGTAATCTGAGAAGAGGTATTGTTTGTCATTCTGGGCTCCCGAATGGCGCAGCAGTCTAAGGCACTGCATCTCAGTGCAAGAGGTGACACTACAGACCCTGGTTCAAATCCAAGCTGAATCACATCTGGCTGTGATTGGGAGTCCCAGAGGGTGGCACACAATTGGCCCAGTGTTGGCTGGGGTAGGCTGTCGTTGTAATTAAGAATTTGTTCTAAACTGACCTGCCTAGTTAAATATAAACTATAAACTACCCTAAAATTGAACAAATACTGTAACACAGACTACTTATAGAACATATATATTTTATAGGGAAATAATAGTTCTGAGGATGCTGGTTAATAACTGATTTGGTGACCATTTCATCCACACCCTACTTGTGTCCTTCCTTGGCCCCCTCCCTGTATTCTAGAACGAATGATGTCATTATTTTTGACCGTGGAAAGGGAGGGGACCTCACTGATTCCAACTGCTGCACCTCGTCCCTAACCAATAGAGATTAAGCGCCACCACTGCCTTTCCTGATCGGTGGGAGGATCCTATGTTTGTCTGTCCTGTTTCTTAGCACCCTCTATGTAGGCTAATTTACCGAATACTGCAGCAAGGGTGTCACGATCCAGAGAGAAGGAAGGCAAGTCGGGAGTAAAATCTGAACAGCGGCCAGAAGAGAGGTAATTTTTTTCGTTTAAATATCATGTTCAATTGTTATAGTTAGCGGGGTGGACAAGGATTGTCCGTTTGGAAATAATTGATTAGGCCACTTTGCTTCGGGCCGGGAAAGTAGGTGGTGGCTTGTGGCGATAGTTAGTCAATCGACAAGTTAGCCTATGTTTCTTATTTCTTAGATTTAGGTTTAATCTATTCCTGGGTATTCCAGAGTGACTCATTATTGTATCACGCCCTTTACCGTTTCACTGATTTCGATGTAATTGTTGATACACTGTTGCTTCTTATGCTGCGTTTGTAACCAAGTGGGAGGTGGGAATTTACCAGTTTTGAAATAAAAAATAACAGTTGGATGCATTCACTGGTATTTATCATTGAGATGCTGATTGGCCAACAAGCTGCTAAAACATAAACAAAAAATACATATCGTGTTTGTAAACAAATTAGTGTCAAAATGTACATATTAGATTGTTTGTATAATGCTTTGTTGCATTTAACTGCCGAAAAGGCTGTTATCGAGGTCATATCCTTAGTAATTGAATTCAAGAGGTCAACATGCGAAAGAAGTGGGAGTTCAATATGAGTTTGCCACTAGTAATTACGAGTTGGAGGGGCGTTCGAGTGGTTTTCTCCCAGTCATATGTGGTAAATTCATACTTCTCACTTGGTTACGAATGCAGCATATGCCTAGGCTACTGACGGAACTCAAAGCAGCAACCTCGCTAATCAGTATTTGAGAACAAGTCCACATTTTTTCATATTACACTGATAATGTTCATTTTAAAGGTTTCAATAACTATTTTTTTTAAGCGGTCAACTTAAAACACGCAGGCCCTGTCGAGTTTATTTGTTGTAGGAATTTAAATAATCTATCTCTGGGCGGTGAGTTGTTTGTCATTTCTGAACGAAAGGGCGGTTGAGTTTCTCAGCCGGGAAGAAATTATTAGAGGCATTTCCACAGCCTAATACAATTGGCAGAAAAGTGTTACACCACCCAATGTTCTGTTTAATTGCGTGCTATTGTTTGTGTTCTGAAATCCGTAGTTTTTGATGACTTCATTTTGACGTCGGCCCTCCAATCTGCCCACACTAGTTGCTGCTCAACTCAATCGTAAATCGTGGAGTTGAGTTGGCTAATGCCACGTTCACAGGCTAGTCGGAACTAGGAGATTAGTTGATTAGTTGAATGTGGCAGGTGTAAAACTATAACCAGTTAGCAAGTCGGACATTTCTGAGTTTCCTAGTTCCGACAAGCACGTGAACGCGGCATTAGTCATGGCTAAGGGCTAACGCCCTGTACAAATCGTGACGTATGTACACCATTTACTTAACTAGGCAAGTCAGTTAAGACCAAACTGATATCCAAGGGCTACACGGACCAAACCAGGAGGTCTGTAAGTTCGAGCTCAAGAATGAGGCCAGAGTTCACGATTTGGAATTCCAAGTTTGATGACCATTCAAAATGAATTTTCTCAGTTGGAGATTCCCTCCCCCAGAGTTCCCAGTTCTCTTGAACGCACTGTAGTCGGAAGTCGGAGATTTCCCATTTTAAGAGTTCTGAGTTCCCAGTTCTAAATGCGGCATCTGGCCCCGCTACTGAACAGACAAGTGTAGTGTTTGTAGCACAAGATGGAGGAGAGCCTGGGAGATTGGAAAATATGACCTCTTCATTCAAGACGGGATAAATATATTATTTCAGGTTTTAAAACATGTTTTGTTTAGTTAATTTCTCTAAATTTATAGCAAGTTAAGCTACCTTGCACTGCAGAGCAAATAGCTAGGCTAGGTTGAAGATACTGTAGCTAGCGTCCTCCACCTAATAATTATCAAACAAAGGTCATTACCATCATAATATTCTTAAACGGGAGTCAGTCATATAATATAATTGGCTTAGCAGCCAATGTGTATTATTTAACATTGCTATTAAAATAGTACTTAATCACTTATAGGAATGGGTAATTGTTTACAAGTTGCTAGCTATCCCATAAAGCCACCGCCGAAAACCACATTTTCCTCATCTGTGGTTGGTAACTTCCCGGTCTTCGATGGACTCTGGCTGGACTGAAGACGACACAAAGTATAAAAAATAAATAATAATAATAATCTAGGCATGTAGAGTCCGTCTCGCAACAGAGCCTTCAACCGCAAGGGGGCGTTAACTCCGTTGTGGACGTCCCCATTGAAATGCATGACATCCGGTGCAATTTAAGAGGCTTATGAGTATTGTGAACAAGGTTTAAGGCTGAGACTGTTCTGTGATTTGGAAAGGAATGTAGGCTGTATGCCTATGCCCTCTTTCTGAAGAGTAGAGCTGTAATAGAAGGCTTGCAGAGCCGACCTGTTGGTCCTGTTTGGACTGCTTTGCCTGAGTTGTTGAGTGAAAGTGACATAACTGCAGTAGCAGAGATGTGGCACGGCTGGCTGTTTTTCACTGTGCGTGGGACCGGGTTGCGTCTAGATTATGGAGAGTGTTGACGGTTTATAATTAAGGCATATTTTGGTGTATGTTAGCTGCCTGTCAGTTAAACTGCAAAAGGGATACCGAAACTAAAATTGATGGTTAAGTTTACGTAATAATTCTGAGTGGTTAAGGTTTGGGATAGGGTTAACAAAAAAAGTGGGCCTAGCACTGGGATTGGACCCGCTGCTCTAGCTCATCGCAAGGTCTACTAGATGATAAAAGGTGCTTGTTGCCCCTAGTGGAAGGTAGGAAATTGCCATGAAATAAAATTAGACCCCATGCCATAATTTCAACATTTAAAAAATGTCTAAATACGCCTTAATCAAGTTTAGCCTGGGTCTCATATTTTGAGATATCAGCCTGCTGAATCTCCACATGTGGGATGGCCAATGGCATACCTTTCAGGGTCGCCATGTCCTGGACATCTACCAACCAGCACACTTTCTATCTTGTCAGTCTCACTATCCCTGAGCCTAATGCTAAAGCATGTAATGGTAAATCAGTGTCTGTCTTCTGTTGTACTATTTCCACCAACTTCATGTCTTTGGATTTATAACAAAATGGCCATACACCGACCAATCTACTTTGTTTTCTCCTCATTTGAACAGGGCACAGAATGTATTGCTCTTAAAAGGATCAAATCTGTCCGTCATTGCTCTTATAAACATTGATTCTTGAAAGGAAAGGAAATTACAAGGATAGGAATTTGCTTTTACACGAGTTTGTAATTCTAGAAGTGGGTGTTCGATTCTTACATCAACGGTTCCCCGTAAGCGAAATAGGTTTACACTGTATTGAAATGGAGGTGAAAGAACCAGTGTGTGTATAAAATGTACGCCCCAAAAATATGAGTGACATTGTGAAAGACCCATTCACCGACTGAGAATGAAACAATGTATAACTTCCAGTCCACATATTATGCTAATTTCACACAGTGCCAGGATTCCTCTCTAACCATGAGGACTACCGTTACACTGAGAATTAACTTATGTGAAACTAAATAGCCTTGTCTATGGCAGCCCTGAAAAGCCTGACAGAGGTACTCCAACTTTAACTATGCTTGATTGAAGATGGAAAACAATGTGTGTTATGAGCCTAGGCCTAAATCCTAAGATCATTAGGCCTAATAAGCTTTTTGCAAATACATTTCACGTTACAGTAGCGCTTAGGCCCATAGCAGTCTCTCGTTACTTGTAAGTCGCTCTGTATAAGAGCGTCTGCTAAACGAGTAATATTTAACATGGTGATTATCCTCTTGAGAGAGAACAAAGTCTATTGCCATACAACCTCTAGTGATAGATGTGACTGGTCCTAGTTACACTGATAGCCAGTGGTGTTAGCATGTGTAATGTGACATGTGATGGGTAGTTATAGTGGAGCCAACCTGGGTCATTGTGTGCTCTCTCTCTCTCACTCACTCACTCACTCACTCACTCACTCAAACAGCAGCCACGGTTACTGCCAACCTGTGAACTTTAGCCCATTTCTCAGATATGCTCTGTAAAAGTGACCCAAGGGCTGGACTTTAACATTGAGAAGGCCACAATGGTAGATCTGGTTTTACTTGCCCAGTATTTGCAAGTGACGAAATAACGCCCGCCGCTGTACAAATATTTACAAAATAACAAACGGCGTTGATCAAAGACAAACTGAATGAATCAAAATAAGTACAGCTCTATCGAAGCGAACCCGGGCTTCAAGGATGCCGGTTAACCCGGCAGCATGCCGACCTGTTGCCTGTCTATTCAACAAACGGCAGGAGTTTCAATAGTCCTTCTCATAATGTAACAGCCATATTAGATCGTGTCCAATTAACAATGCATGAATTTCACAGCTACAGACGATGAACATACATTAATCACTACAAGCACACACCAATAAAAGGTGCTACACATGCTTTTAAGCATAAATATCACCAGGGATATAAATGTGTATGCCAACCCGGGATAAGGTACTACCGCATTATCCGTACCATTCATTAACTGCGCTCTGGAATGCGTCTGCCGGTGAAACTTCCAGCCAGGAAATGGCCAGAAAACCCTACAATTAACGAGGAATGCATGGTAACCATAGCCATTTCTGATGATCTACCTTCACGTTTAATTGTTACACATTATCCCAATGTACCGCAGCAGTAATGTTTGATCATCAATGGCATGAATAGAAAGACGGGCTATATTGACTGGAAACGCACAACAAAAACTTTCGGCGCCAAACTGTCTGCTTCCAAACTCTTAATACATGTTTATTTTCTCTTTTACGTCAACTATCAGCATATCGGGACAACAGCAATACAAATAATAAATGTGCTTCTCATCATGAACCATTTGTCATCTCTGGTCATTTATAATTGGCTTAGGTGACGGAGGACGTGGGACAATCGTCTCAAGCTCAGAGGTTAAATACATTTGTTTCGCAGTCACCTCAACTTTAATGCTTGTCCCACCCACACAAAAACCATGCAGTGAGTGTACCTCGTGGTCTAGGCTGTCTTTTAAAATATATATATATATATTTCTCACCTTTATTTAACCAGGTAGGCCAATTTGAGAACAAGATAAAGCAAGATAAAGCAAAGCAGTGCGACGATAAACAAACGTACAGTCAATAACACAATAGAAAGTCTATATATGTGCAAATGAAGTAAGGCGGTAAGGCAATAAATAGGCCATTTACAATTTAGCAATTGACACTGGAGTGATAGATGTGCAGATGAGGATGTGCAAGTAGAAATACTGGTGTGCAAAAGAGCAGAAAAAAACATGGGGATGAGGTAGGTAGTTGGTTAGATGGGCTATTTACAGATGGGCTGTGTACAGCTGCAGCGATCGGTAAGATACTAGACGTTAGTGAGGGAGATAAGTCTCCAACTTCAGTGATTTTAAAAATAAAAATAATAATTATTTTTTAATTGCAATTCGTTCCAGTCATTTGCAGCAGAGAACTGGAAGGAAAGGCAGCCAAAGAGGTGTTTGCTTTGGGGATAACCAGTGAGATATACCTGCTGGAGCACGTGCTACAGGTGGGTGTTACTATGGTGACCAGTGAGCTAAGGCCGAGCTTTACCTAGCAAAGACTTATAAATTATCTGGAGCCAGTGGGTTTGGCGACGAATATGTAGCGAGGACTAGCCAACAAGAGCATACAGGTCGCAATGGTGGGTAGTATATGGGGCTTTGGTGACAAAACAGATGGCACTGTGATAGACTGCATCCAATTTGCTGAGAAGAGTGTTGGAGGCTATTTTGTAAATGACATCGCCGAAGTCAAGGATCGGCAGGATAGTCAGTTTTACGAGGGTATGTTTGGCAGCATGAGCGAAGGAGATTTTGTTGCGAAATAGAAAGCCGATTCTAGATTTAATTTTGGATTGGAGATACTTAATATGAGTCTGGAAGGAGAGTTTACAGTCTTGCTGGCAGTGGAGAATGGATTGTGTACATTTTGGTACAAACCCTTTAAAATAAAAAATGTCAATACTGACTGGTGTAGTAAAACACAAGTTAATATTTCCAGTAACATTTTTATGACTTACAGACAGGATACAAAACAAGTTTCTCTACAACTGTGAGGGTTTTATTTGTGTTTAGTAAGACTACTAAAGTTCCTTAACTTGCTGGTGAGACTTCCTAATCAGGAAATGACCTTTTGATCATGTCAGCTGACTTAAAATGCTGCACTTGTAGGCTACAATAAGAAACCTCTCACACTGTAGCTTGTTGAGAGATATGAAACAATGCTGTTTGGATTATGGCCTGTGTTGTTTTCACTTATATACCACTCCTGAAAGTCTGTTTGGTCATCACATTACAAAAAGGTGGATATATTTTCCTTTAAGAAGCTCTTCCCGGGTGTGTGTGAACCCATACTCCTGGTCTCCTGATGTGTTGTTTATTGTTCCTACAATCGACAGAGAAGCTGCCCCACCCGACCGTGCCTGGGTCACTTTTCTCAGTACTCACTACTCGCACTGCTCTGGTTGCAAAACTTCTACTGGCTGACTGGTTTAGGCCTCTGGAAAACTTTGGAAAAGTGAAATGTTAACTCGAAGTGGGAGGGTTCTTCTACTAGTATTGGATTCACTCCCGCACACAGTTGCATCACTCTTCTCTTGTAATATATACTGTTTGTGTCACACTAGACTAATGCTCCCTGAACAGGTCAAAAGGCCTTGATATCCTGGTGGATATTGGTTTATGCGTGGTTTAGTTTCACCAGAACTTAATTATGACCCTGTTTCCTTCTCTGGTCATGCATGATGTGTATTACCAAATATTAGGCTAGATGTAGGCAGTAGCGGGGGTAAAATCAGACAGGATACAAGCCAGACCAGGGGGGGAAAAAGCCATATTACAACCTACGTGTTGTGATGATTGCATTGTGTACTCTATAACCTGTTAGTTCATATGCCTTGCCACCGTGATACATAGGCCTAAGGCCAAGACAATGGTAAGACGGGGGCAGAATAAATTCAACCACACATTTTTTGTTTCAGCACAAAACCGGAGAGCAACCTCTGTTCGGTGAAGTTCACAAAGCATATTGCATGTAACAAACAGTTACGTGACCTACAGCATGGTCAAACAAGTTAATGTTCCCAACATTTTTGTACTACTTAACTATTGATTTTAGAACCACAGAGTTACCGCAAGTAGCAAAGAACAGGAGCTGCCTCCACTATTCCAACACCATTTCAACATCATCAAATCACCTCTGCTTAGTCTAATACAGTGACAACTAAAATATACCAAAAACTGTTTAGTCCAATCAACGTAAGCTAAATATGATGTGGCTGTCCATGCTTCTGGTGTGTGCGTGCACATTCGTGCAACTAGAAAAACATGTTGACTCACCCTACTAGAGAAACGCCAATGCCATCCTCTTTCATGTTGCCGAAACGGTCTATGACTGTCAATACCATACACACTTATTTTTTGTTGTCCTACGCTACCTGGCTAAAAAGCTTGTTCGCTAGCCTAACTTCCTTTTTGGTGGGCAACATTAGCTAGGTAACATTAGCCTTCTACATATTTAACTTCCATTCTCTTAAGCCAGGGCCCCAATGTATAAATATATGGTTTATCAAAATCCACCTTATAATCATTGGCCAGTACGGATAATTGAGTAAAACCACAAGTCCAAATCCCTATCTCCATCCATTTAGGAAAGGGACAATTTTAGCTAGCTATCCACCGGACAACAACGAGATGCAACAATTCAAGTTGTTTCTGTAAATTACTTATTGCTCTTGATGGAATGTGATTGGTGCGAAGCCAAATCCAAACTGGCTTCCTCTGACAAATATTTTTTTGGGGGTGGACCAAAACCATTCACAGTCGAGCTCACTCAATTTAGCTCAGCGCTGATTGGCTATTATTGAATTCTTTTTTTATCAAGGGAGGCTAAATGTTTGCTAGCTTCCCTTGCATTCAATGCTACAGGCGGCAACAATATCATACTCTTTTTGACCAGACATTATCAGATAGGCCATCTGATATAGCCATCTGGCTACACATACAGAAGGGCTCTGTTTCCCTCACTCGGATGCTTTTTCTGGTGAGATACATTCAGCCTCTTGCAAATTGAAGGAAGAAAAAAAAATATCTTTTTTTTTACATTTTTCTTCAATTTTCAAGAGGCTGAATGTATCTCACCAGAAAAAGTATCCGAGTGAGTGAAAGAGTCAAGTTTGGACACCTACTCATTCAAGGGTTTTCCTTTATTTTTTTAAAACTATTTTCTACATTGTAGAAACTATGAAGTAACACATATGGAATCATGTAGTAACCAAAAAAGTGTTAAATAATTCAAAATATATTTTATATTTGAGATTTTTCAAAGTAGCCACCCTTTGCCTTGGCAGCTTTCCACACTCTTGGGATTTTCTCAACCAGCATGATGAGGTAGTCACCTGGAATGCATTTCAATTAACAGGTGTGCCTTGTTACGTTAATTTGTAGCATTTCTTTCCTCATTGCGTTTGAGCCTGTCAGTTGGGTTGTGACATGGTAGGGGTGGTATACAGAAGATGACCCTATTTGGTAAAAGACCAAGTCCATATTATGGCAAGAACTACTCAAATAAGCAAAGAGAAACGACAGTCCACCATTACTTTAAGACATGAATGTCAGTCAATTCTGAAAATTTGAAGAACTTTGAAAGTTTCTTAGAGTGCAGTCGCAAATAGCGTCAAGCGCTATGATGAAACTGGCTCTCATGAGGACCGCCACAGGAATGGAAGACCCAGAGTTACCTCTGCTGCAGAGAATAAGTTCATTAGTTACCAGCCTCAGATATTGCAACCAAAATAAATGCTTCACAGAGTTCAAGTAACAGACACATATCAACATCAACTGTTCAGGGGAGACTGTGTGAATCAGGCTTTCGTGGTCTAATTGCTGTAAAGAAACCACTACTAAAGGACACCACTAAGAAGAGACTTGTTATTGGTGTCATATGCTGACCAAACAAATGCTCAGCATATGTGGGAACTCCTTCAAGACTGTTTGAAAAGCATATTTTGATGTAATTTTTTTTTGGTTACTACATGATTCCAAATGCGTTGTCTCATAGTTGTGATGTCTTCACTATTATTCTACAATAAAATAAAAACCCTGGAATGAGTAGGTGTGTCCAAACTTGACTGGTACTGTATCTTTTAGTTTCTCTGTTTCATTGTCTTTTTTGGGGGGAAAACCTGGCATCCATGAATACGTGTGTGTACAAAACATTAAGAACACCTTCCTAATATTCAGTTTTGTACACTGTAGATTAGTTACATAAATTCAAGTAGTCCTTCAATGCTGAATGTTATATACCTGGAAAAGTAGCTTGTTTTGTACCTCAACAGCCTCTTTCTTGTTTTGAGAAAGTGTCTTTTACCAACATTGACATTTTAACTGAGAATAACAAACAGCTCCCGGTGTTATGGCCTCAGTCAATATGGTATTAACGAAGATCGACAAATCCCTCCAAATCTACATGTACAGCTGGATATGTCTCAATGGTATGTTAGTTGAATTAAAACATGGCTGCCGTCCCAGCGACTACAAATATATTTTCTGTGTCATTGTTTTAAAGATATATATATATTCAAGGTTACACATTAGGGCTGGGAATTGCCAGGGGCCTCACGATATGATATCACGATATTTAGGTGCTGATACGATATGCATTGCAATTCTCACATTTCGATATGCATCTCACGTTTCTATATGTATTGTGAATCGATACTGCGACATTATTGTGATTTGATGTGCCAAACATTTCTCAGTGTATAATATATATATATATCAACAATTTTACTCATACAGTTCATATAAGGGAATCATTCAATTGATATAAATTCATTAGACCCTAATCTACTGGGAAGCCAGGCCCAGCCAATCCGAATGAGTTTTTCCCCCAACAAAACGGACTTATTGCAAACAGAAATACTCCTCAGTTTCATCAACTGTCAAGGTGGCTAGTCTCAGATGATCCCGCAGGTGAAGAAGCCAGATGTGGAGGTCCTGGGCTGACGTGGTTATACGTGGTCTGCGGTTGTGAGGCCGGTTGGACATACGGCCAAATTCTCTAAAACAACGTTGGCTTATGGTAGAGAAATGAACATTACATTCTCTGGCAACACCTCTGTTGGACATTCCTGCTGTCATCATACCAATTGCACACTCCCTCAACTTGAGACATCTGTGACATTGTGTTGTGTGACAACTGCACATTTTAGTGTCCCTTTATTTTCCCAGCACAAGGTGCTGTTTAAATCAGTTTCTTGATATGCCACACCTCAGTCAGGTGGATGGACTATCTTGGAGGAGAAGGAGAAATGCTCACTAACAGGGATGTAAACACATTTGTGCAAAACATTTGAGAAAAATGAGTTTTTTTGTGAGTATGGAACACTTCTGGGGTCTTATTTCAGCTCATTAAACATGGTGCCGACATGTTGCGTTTTAGGTGTAGTTAAGTCACCCGTCATGTGACTCATTCTCTGGATGTCTAGAGCAGTGATTTCAGGGAGGAACTGTAACTTCCTCAACTGAGAGAATATTTTGGCGTACTTCACTCCATTTTGCCTCAGGAGAGGAGGATCAAGCTCATTTCTTTTTTTAGCAAATGAGTTTGTGGGTCATTACCCCTAGTGGAAAGTGGGATGAGTAAGACAGGATTGATGGCTTATCCTTTTCACATTCTGCAGATGGTTCTGCTGTATTAAATTGGTGGCTGTCCCAATAACTTGTTGGGTAATTGTCTGAATTTGATGACGGAATAGAAAAGGGAGAGTACAGTGGCTAGTCTTTCTTCTACTGTGTTACTGATCCAGTGCATTGTGTTTAACACTAATTGTCAGCAACATCATAAGCTTGCCATTTAAAAAGGTGTGTGTGTGTGTGTGTGTGTGTATAATGGATGTTGTCTACATGGAAATATAAGAATTATAACCTTTTTCAATACAAGATGTTCCTTAATGGCTGTTAGTGATTCTTGGACACTAAGGGCCCATGCATGCAGTCACTGTCTTATCATTAGTGGTGTGCAAAAAGAGGAGGGTTTTGTGTGTTTAGTCTTTGGCAGCACTCTCCTCTGCTCGACTCCATGGAGGCCTGTACAAATAGGGCAGCAGCCAAGGGCCCCTCCCCAGCCCCCCTCCCCACCACAGTAGCCCAGCACAGGAAGTGGATTGTTTTGTTTCACAGGGTGAGCTTCGGGAGCCTGGCTTGGTGCTCTTGTCTCCCCTCCCACTTGCTCGGCCTCAGTCTCAGGCCCATCCAGCGTTTTGGTCCATCTCCTATCCAGCCCAGTTTACTATCTGCCTTGGGAGTTAATCTGTGGTTCACAGAGCTGTCAGTGTGGGGTGGGAAACCTCTGTACCTTAATACAAGTCAGTCATTAGATTTAATATATTTTCTATTTTATGCTTCTTCTTTTTTCATTATCTAGACAGATTTCGTGCTTGTCTGAATCTTATCTCTACTCGGCGGCATCATCATCCTGACAGCCAAGCAGGAGAGAACACAGGAGGAGAATATAATTGTTTTGCTAGAAGGCAGCAATATGATGCATGTCCAATACTTTCTCTGCTTTCGGTAAAGGGGCTTTGTCAGCCAAGCCGTCGGGGTAGAAGCAGAGGAGGAGGCAGCCAAATGACTATGCATAGTTGCTCTGCTTTCCTCTCAGACAACTACAGAAGCCTCGTTTATCAAGGACGTTTATCCCACACAGCGCTGGGATCTGGTCAGCGGCAGGGCATCTCTCTCTCTCTCTTTGTCTGAGTTATTCTGAAACTGCCTGGTGTTTCACACAACCCACTTTTTAAGTACCTTACTATGATTGTTTTTATTTTAAAATGGTAAAAAAATAAACAAAACCGCTTCTTTGCGAAGAGCATTTCTCAACTAAGAATTTTATTAGGACTGTCTGGGAGTGGTATGAGTAGGGAGGGGACAACTGAAAACTAGCTGTTATTGGCAGAGAGGTTTGGAACTCTTTCTTATTGGCCTATTAACTATGCCTAATTTACTGGGTCACCAGGCAGGCTAAAACTCCATCCCAACAAAACAGGTGGATTTTTCAGCCGGTGTTTTCAAACAGCTTTTTGGAACTAAAAGGGCATTCTCATAAGTTTCACAGTATTAGTCTAACCTCATAGTGTGAAAATATATATAAAACACGGGAAAATCACATTATAAATAAAAAGACCACACATTTTAAAAGTTACTCTATACCCTACTGATGAAATGTAGGTAACCAGGCAACTTAAGAGGGACATGGACAGAGAAGGAACAATATTGTTTGTAATAGTTTAAGGAAACAGCTGGAGGAGCACTTATAGTTTCCTGCCTGCCTTTCCGCGTGCTGCCTGCCTTTCCGCGTGCTGCCTGCCTTTCCGCGTGCTGCCTGCCTTTCCACAGACCGACCATAGTAGGAAGCAAGAAGGGTGGAGTCAGAGAATGGGCTGATGGGACACAGCATTCCTCCCTGTCCCAGCTTGCCTCATCTCTCCCCCCCCCATCCCCACCTGGAGATCAAACAGCCTCCTTCTAGAAATGGGATGTCATGGTGTCAGTTGTCCAAATGTTTGTTAAAAAAAAATAAAAAAAAAGAATCCCTTGTTTCAGGGGTAGAACAGAACTAAGACTAGCTACATCTTGATTCCTTATCACACTCTTATTCCCTCACGGGTTTCCCGGCTCTATTCTCTCGCTGAGGATATTCAGACTATTTACAATCCAACAGTTATTAGGGTTGTCAAAGTTTTTTGAAAATCCAGTGACGTGACTGTAAAGTGTTCCCTGCTTTTCTCCACAGTAATGGCAGCCATTAGGAAGAAGCTAGTGATCGTGGGGGATGGAGCCTGTGGAAAGACTTGTCTTCTCATCGTCTTCAGCAAAGACCAGTTCCCCGAGGTCTACGTGCCCACAGTGTTCGAGAACTACATCGCTGACATCGAGGTTGATGGCAAACAGGTGTGTAGACTACCATCCAGGAAATACATTTAAAAAAATAAATACAGAAATGATCCGTACTTAAGTGTAAAGTCTTCATACACATGAACCAAACAGCCAACCCACACAGTAAACATATATCATAAGGCTTTGGTTAACAAACGGTCTTGTTATGGAGTGTAGTGGGAGTGGCGCGGGGCTCTTGGGGCGTAGCCTAGCTGTGTTCTGGAGGCCAGGGCCCCTCCACAGCAGATGGGATGTTATGTCAATGGGCTTTGTTCTCCTGTACTGACCAGCACAGGATCACAGCCTGGCAAAACAGGAAATGACTGTACTCCTGGGCTTCCTGCACCGACTGGGAACATGGATGTCCACTGGCAATCCCCCACCCCCTGAAGACTGCCCCTCAGCCCGATAAACGGCTCTCATTTCCTGCTCTGGGGGAGCAACATGCATGTGGGGGAGGGGTTGATGTACTGTTGTCTTCTGTACAGGAAATACACAAAGTCAGGGATCCAAGTGTGCAAGATGGATCATGCCACCTCCCAGCACCCCATTCAGCTTAGCTCTCCCAGGGGGCTGCACTGCGCCCCCAGAATTACCCCACTTTAATTTGATGTGGATAAGATCAGTGTTCTCAGTATATAGTCGCCACAGTCCACATTTTAAATCTTATTTTCCTTCAGGGAGAATGGTAATCTCTTTCTCTCACCTTCAGTGGGCGGGGCCGGGCCCAGTTCTAAATATAGCCCTTTTTTGTCCTTTTTCCCCCCCCCAAAACCTTGTGCTGTACAGTCAGTCAGTGTGTCCAGAGGGGATATGGCTCCTAACCCCATTTCTCATGCCAAGAGTATGTAGCCTCCCACTCGCACCCGCCCTACAAACCTCTGCGATAGCTGCTATTTTGGGATGGTTGAATAATGTGTGTACTGTGGTCATACATTGATCTACTTTCAAAGTTATGTTACTAACCTTTTAACTAGATGTATGTTGTATGAAGGACAGGCTCTTCCTCTCAAAGACATTGGACTTTTTTTTCTCTCTCTCTTCAAATAGTGCTTAAATCATGTATACAGTAAAAAGCAAGTTGTGGCTGAATATTATGATTCAGTTGTAGAATCCAGCAGACTGTAATGTAGTTGCTCTGGTCTACTCCCCTGAGGAACAGAAGGTATCTGGTTTGATTCTCCTTAATCACCTGATTTCCCTAATGGAATTAATCAGTGGTGTGATGGGATAAAGCCTCCATGCCTCCTCTCTGCATCCCTGTGAAAACCTGCCCATGGAATGAGACAAACGACCCGTCGTTAGCTGCTGCACTGGTTTCTCTTCCCCCCCCCCCCCCAAGACCAGAGCTATGATGAAACTAGTTTCACGGCCGCCAAAGACGTTCAACTGCTAAGACTTCACACCTAGAGTGTGTCCCATATGCAAATCTTCCTCCAAATCCCTGCTGCGTCACTTGAGAGATATCTCAGAGATACAGTATTTCTACATCCCAAATGACACGCTATTCCCACTACTTTTTTGGCCAGGACCCAATGTGAACTATATAGGGAACAGGGTGCCATTTTGGAAGCAGCTTTTCTGTGAGGAACAGTGAAACTGAAACACTGCTCCGGCTCATATTAGTCGCTATTAGCTGTTTCTAAGGCATGACTGTTTCCAGTTGGAATGCTTTGTTTTGCTTTATTGTTTTGATGGTGTTTTACATTGCCCTATGAGAACATGGTGAAAACAAAATTACAGCTACGGTATCTTTGTAATGATTTCCACAGTAAAAGAGGTGCCAGCACTTTGCTCCACTGCTTTTGGCCCGACACTGCCAAGCCCAGTCATGGCGCTCCTGTTTTTGGTAACTTAAACCGGAATCACCATTATTTAGTGACCAAGGATGGTTAAGTGCGTTTTTTTTATTTAGCTTTGTTTCTTTTTGCTCATCTGCACATGCTACTGCATCTATTACTCAACATCATATAAAAAAATAGGACTCTCAGGTCTGAGAGAAATTTGCTTCAGAAAGATTTAGCTTTTTTTTTTAAGAGCAGCCATTTTGCCTGTATCTGCGAAGTCCTGACACTTCCTCTTCTCTTTTGTGGCATGTTTTAGGTGGAGCTGGCACTGTGGGATACAGCCGGCCAGGAGGACTACGACAGGTTGAGGCCTCTCTCCTACCCCGACACAGATGTCATCCTCATGTGCTTCTCTATCGACAGCCCCGACAGTTTAGGTACAGTATTTCTATTCCGGGGACACTCAGTTGCTGATTTTCTCTGATGTTTTGATTTCCAACAGCCAACTGTACTTGTCTAACAGCTGGCTATGTCGTTTTAATGTGTGTTGAAACTAGCACAGTATCTAGCATGCTAAATGTGTTTGCTCAACTGGAAGTGACTGTGGCCGTGTGTATCAGTTTTATACAGTGGATTTGGAAAGTATTCAGACCCCTTCACTTTTTCCACATTTTGTTACGTTACAGCCTTATTCTAAAATGGATTAAATCGTTTTACCACAGGGATGGTATTGTCTAGGTGATGAGCAGTGCCTGGTTTCCTCCAGATTGACACTTGGCATTCAGGCCAAAGAGTTCAATCTTGGTTTTGTCAAATCAGAGAATCTTGTTTCTCATGGTCTGAGAGTCCTTTGGGTGCCTTTTGGCAAACTCCAAACGGGCTGTCATGCCTTTTACTGAGGAGTGGCTTCTGTCAGGCCACTCTACCATAAAGGCCTGATTGGTGGAGTGCTGCAGAGATGGTTGTCCTTCTGGAAGGTTCTCCCATCTCCACAGAGGAACTCTAGAGCTCTGTCAGAGTGACCATTAGGTGCTTGGTCACCTCCCTGACCAATGCCCTTCTCACCCGATTGCTCAGTTTGGCCGGGCGGCCAGCTCTAGGAAGAATCTTGGTGGTTCCAGACTACTTCCATTTAAGAATGATAGAGGCCACTGTGTTCTTGGAGACCTTCAATGCTGCTGACATTTTTTGGTACCCTTCCCCAGATCTGTGCCTCGACGCAATCCTGTCTCGGAGCTCTACGGACAATTCCTTTGACCTCATGGCTTGGTTTTTGCTCTGACATGCACTGTCAACTGTGGGACCTTTATATAGACAGGTGTGTGTGTTTCCAAATCATGTCCAATTAATTACATTTACCACAGGTGGACTCCCAAGTTGTAGAAACATCTCAAGGATGATCAATGGAAACGGGATGCTCAATTTCACATCTCATAGCAAAGGGTCTGAGTACTTATGTAAGTAAGGTGTTTCTGTTTTTTATTTTTAATAAATGTACAAACATTTCTAAAAACCTGTTTTTGCTTTGTCAGTATGGGGTATTGTGTGTAGATTTGAGGAAAACAATTAATTTATTCCATTTTAGAATAAGGCTGTAACAACAAAATGTGGAAAAAAGTGAAGGGGTCTGAATACTTTCAGAATGCACTGTATAGGGGGGATGTGGGATAAATGATCTGCATGGACTTGTCTGCTGAGCTCTTTCTCCAGTCAGTGTCCCATAAGCAGTAGCAATTTTAGCATGTACATCTTAGTGGGACAATAAAATATCAAATGTATGCATGCCAGCAAAGCCACTACACAAAACCCTACATGAATTACACTATAACAGTGACAAACGGTGCCCACAAACTGTTAAGATGTTGGGACCGCAAACCTACCACTGCTACACCTGGCTATCAGCAGAGCCTTGTCTGGCAGCGAAACAGTTAATTCAGCCTCATTTACTGCCTTTTTTAAAAATGCATATAAGCAGACAATGAAAGCTCTTACAATATTCACTGATGACATTTCTCTAAAACAGGCTATAGGCTACATGTGCACCACCAAGTCAGAACAGTTGGTGAAATTAAGAGAGGGAAAAGTGACCAAATTATTAGCGTGAGCCACATGGGCTACTAACAGCTTACTACACAACATACTTAGTATTACTTTTATAACTACAGTATACATATCTCCCTGGCAAATTACATAATTTATGCAGCAGCATACAATACATTTTTGGACTCACCTTGTGCTGTGCTCACTTCCTTCCAAACCACTCATTGTTGAATTTGCTATTTCCAACTTGCTGTGTAATGGCCGATGAGCACCGATACGTTATCTATAATTTCTCTTCATTATTTCTCTTCAAATGAAAAGGATTTGCCTGTGGATTTTTGACTTGATTCATGACAGCCAACTAGGATTTTGAAAGTATGACATTGACATGATCAGTCCAATCAAAGCTCTTGTACATATGTGATTTGATGTCATTTTATCTGTGGCCAATGACGTTGGGCCTTCTTGGAAGGGCACTTCTAATGTAACTATGTCAGCACACAAAGGACTAGAATTATCGAGGTCTCCCCTTGGACTCCGCCATGACGTAGTGACAGAAAACCGAGCCAATCATGGCGCAACGCTCTGTATTTTCCGCTGGCTTGCCCCACCACCACAGAAAGCCCAGAGTTAGGCTGAAACACCTGCATTTTGAAGCTGCCTTACTGAAGAAAACAACTAAAAAAGAGACCATGTTTGTATGTGGCTTTATTAACTCCATGATATGAACTCAGCAAAAAAAGAAGCGTCCTCTCACTGTTAACTGCGTTTAAGTCCAAAAGGCTCCAATAACAGCTTCTACCCCCCCAAGCCATAAGACTGCTGAACATGAGATTGTAACCCCCCCGTTTGTTTTTACACTGCTGCTACTCGCTGTTTATTATCTATGCGTATTCACTTTACCCCTACCTACATATACAAATTACCTCGACTAACCTGTACTCCCCCACATTGACTCGGTACCGGTACCCCCTGTTTATAGCCTCATTTGTTATTTTATTGTTTTTCATTTTTTACTTTTGATTATTTACTAAATATTTTCTTAAATATTGCATTGTTGGTTAATGGCTGGTAAGTAAGCATTTTACAGTAAGGTCTACATCTGTTTTATTCGGCGCATGTGACAAATAACATTTGATTTAATTGGCATTGTGCAGCCTAATAGCCTCGGCTACTAAGCACAGATAAATACAAAAAAAAGAGTATTTTTAAAATAAATTGTCTTAGTATCATGTTTTTTATGACCTTCCTAAACAAAATATTAATGTTTTCTTTGTGATTGTGTATATTAAATGGATTTATTCGGCTGGCGGCTATTTTTACTCGTGGAGGCTGGCTATTCTACTGTTAAATATGCATATGGTCATTTTGAACGTCCTAGCCGCTTTGAGGTAGAAATGTTCAAAGTTTTTGTATTTTATTATAAACTCAGCAAAAAAAGAAACGTCCTTTCACTTTCAACTGCGTTTATTTTCAGCAAACTTAACGTGTAAATATTTGTATGAACATAAGATTCAACAACGGAGACATAAACTGAACAAGTTCCATAGACATGTGACTAAATGGAATAATGTGTCCCTGAACAAAGGGGGGGTCAAAATCAAAAGTAACAGTCAGTATCTGGCGTGGCGATCAGCTGCATTAAGTACTGGAGTGCATCTCCTCCTCATGGACTGCACCAGATTTGCCAGTTCTTGCTGTGAGATGTTACCGCACTCTTCCACCAAGGCACCTGCAAGTTATCGGACATTTCTAGCCCTCACAGTATGGACATTGCAATTTATTGCCCTGGCCACATCTGCAGTCCTCATGCCTCCTTGCAGCATGCCTAAGGCACGTTCACACAGATGATCAGGGACCCTGGGCATCTTTCTTTTGGTGTTTTTCAGAGTCAGTAGAAAGGCCTCTTTAGTGTCCTAAGTTTTCATAACTGTGATCTTAATTGCCTACTGTCTGTAAGCTGTTAGTGTCTTAACTACTGTTCTACAGGTGCATGTTCATTAATTGTTTATGCTTCATTGATCAAGCATGGAAAACCCTTTACAATGAAGATCTGTGAAGTTATTTGGATTTTTATGAATTATCTTTGAAAGACAGGGTCCTGGAAAAAGAACATTGTTTGCAAACTGATGTGTTACACATTAATGCCAAATTAACACACAAAACAGGCAAGCCCCCAAATGTAAAAATAAAAATGCGACGGGTCGCCACTGCCCATAAGTATCTGAAATATCTACTTGCTTCTTGTTCCTTCTTCCTCTGGTAGAAAACATCCCAGAGAAGTGGACCCCTGAGGTGAAGCACTTCTGCCCCAATGTTCCAATCATCCTGGTGGGCAACAAGAAGGACCTGAGGAACGACGAACACACACGGAGGGAGCTGGCCAAGATGAAGCAGGTACTGTACCATAGTTCCATACTGAGTGTACTGCACAAAACCCTCAAACAGGCTCCTAACCCCTAGGTAGGAGGTACTCCTGTAAATCTGAAAGGGTTGGATTAAGTAGTCTGTCTAACCTTATATCTATCTAACACTTTTTAGATGTGTATGTGGCTGGTGTCCTCAACTAGGCCTCTGGAAGGGAGAACATTTAAGATGACAATTTGTCAAAGGATATTAGTGTTCCCCTTTTGAGTCGAGTCATTGTTTCAGGGTACGTGAGGCTTGATAACCAGCCAAACTAAGATGGTGGTTGAGTGACCAATGTCGTCACTGACTAGACTGTGGAAAACTTTTCAGGAAAAGGCTGTTTTGACTCTTCAGTCACTGGCATCCCTTGCTTTCTTGGAAAAACGTGTAGCTCGACAGGTCTGAAATGGCTGGGCCTGATTTTGCTCTGCCTGTCATGGCATGGGGGAGGAGCAACTGCTCCTAGAAGTTACAAGTCACTGATTAGCTTGTTTGTTTAGTCTGAAGTCTTTTCCTCTCCTCAATGCGGGTTCTAATGGACGGCAGACAATACGTTGCATAACGGCATGTTCTCTGTGTAGGCCTACTGTCTGTGGTACTCGTCTCCAGGTCCAGTTGCTGATGATAATGGGGGGGGGGGGTTACAAAGCCCTCTGACTCTGTCAGCCGTTTCTTTCTCTCAGAGAGCAGGAACTGTGTAACAAAGAGGGTTGTGAGAGAGGATTTACGATCACCACAAGTCATCACTTTTAAGTGTTTTAGCGTGATGTTAAAAGTAACATTGGTGGTGACTATGTTGTACCCAGGCAGTGGAGTCATGCTATTTCCCAGGATTGATGGGTTTTGTGGTCAAACATTAAATCTAGGGGAGAGGTGATGCAACCTAAACACAGTAGGCTACATGTACTAGGATAAATACATTTTACATTGTGTTTTTATTGTCTTGATGGTATTACAGTCAAGTGTCCCATGAGGTGTGTGTGTGTGTGTGTGTGTGTGTGTGTGTGTGTGTGTGTGTGTGTGTGGCCACACCAGTTAACACCCTGTCTTTTTACCCTGTAGGAGCCAGTGAAGCCAGAGGAGGGCCGGGACATGGCTAACCGTATCAGTGCCTTTGGCTACCTGGAGTGTTCAGCCAAGACAAAGGATGGCGTGAGAGAGGTTTTTGAGATGGCCACCAGGGCGGCGCTGCAGGTGCGCAAGCGCAAGAAGAGGGGTGCCTGCCTGCTGTTGTGAGGAGGAAGAAGACCTCAGTCGTCAACTGACAAAACAACATATATATATATATATATATATATATATTACGCAGGACTGACCTTTTACCAAATGGCATCTTTGTACTGTATCTCATTTCACGCTAAAGAGGTTGGTGGCCGAAAGTGCTGAAAGTAAAATAACAAGGAAAAGGACTGGTCTGTAACACAGGTTAGAAATTAGTGTTTAAACTTCTCAGCATTGTTTTTGTTTGTTATGCTTATTTCATGCAATGGGCACACTGTCTTTCATGCAATGGGCACACTGTCTTTCGTCTAGTTTTTCCACAAGCGTTTCTTTTCCCTGTCGCTTTTGAGAAGATAATAAATGCACATGTATTTGTATGCAACATATTTGGCTGTCCTTCCCTGGGCCTGTACAAACAGTCGGTCCCCTGAGCTTGTGTTGTCAACATGCACACTGTTGGAATCAGGACTCATCCAAACTCTTGTTCATTTGTAACCCGTCCTGTCCGCTAGCATAGATTTTAATGGTAAGAGGGTCTACTTTCCAGGGGAGAGGTTTTGCTCTTTAGAACCAGTGCCTTTTTTTGTGTTATTTTTCAAGTCCTTGCATACCACCAAGTAAAGCGCCTCCTGACCTGTTGGTCAACTCACTAGCAGGGGAGCGGAGGGCCTCCTCACGTTAATTATACACAGTATGTATTGTAATGCAATCCGAGCTTTCCTGCATGTAACCTAGGCTTTGAGGGTTGTCGACAACTCGCCGCAAGAAACGACTTCAGAGTTCATTTTACTTAGGAGAACATATCAGCTAGTCCGTATAACAGTCTGAAATCAGTCCCGTCCCCCCCCCCCACACACACACATGGTAAAGGACTGGTAGTCAGAGCACCTCATGGCACTGTAACATGACCCTACTGATATGTGTGCAGAGAAGTCCATCCGCTCCCTCTAATAAGGTCTGGATTGAACAGCTATTCCACAGTTGTTCTGAACACCTGTACAGAGAAGCTTGAATATCCCCACATAAACAGAAGCGAACATGACTTTAAAGTACCACCACACCAGGACGTGACAAGTTAAAACGGGTGTCGCCTGATGATTAGGGGAGCATGGTCTACAGTAGCTACAGTAGGTTTGTATGAGTTGACACAATCCTCTTTTTAGAATGAGAATGCCAATGTATTTGTCACAAGGCTGGAGCTACTGGGGTATGAGGGATATGGTATGGGGGACTGGTGGATCCTGCCTCGAGATCCTGTCAGGGTTGACAGGCCTGGAGACTTCCAGTCTGACTGCATTCTAAAGCAGCATTCTGAGGAGCCACATGAGTGTTTTTCAGTGCCTTCTCTTTCCTGATAACCTGTGTGACTTTAGCGTTCCCCTCCCCGAGAGCCGAGCAGAGAGACCGGACTGGTTGCTCAATGCCAACATGCCACAGCCAGTCAACTTTGACACATGTCATGTTACAAAGCTCAACACTCACTCACAGCCATAAAGAATGTCGGGCAAATGATGCTTGACAAATTAAGAATTTCACTGAATATTTTTCCAAGGTACACTTTGCCACAGCGTTTCCCAAAACATACCTGGTTGAAACCCCAGTTAGAATTCGATCATCCATAGATGAGATCTCTTCAGCTCGGTGGTTGATTGTATTTCATTTGAGGAAGGAAACTCCCAGTGTGCTTTGCCTGATTTTTCAGGAACTGGTTTGTCAATTCTCAGTTTGTTCTGGCTTGGCGCTATTTGACAAGAAAGAAAGACCAGAATTTTTTTTTGAGAGAGGCTTCTGTTGGCTGCCAAGAAAGTCCCCAAACAATTCTCTCTCCCTACCTGTCGCACAGCTAAAATGACGTGTTCTGCACTGTGTTATGTTAACAGTAACGTTTGGAGGGTGTGCTACTGAGTTGGAAATTACTTTTACATTCGGACATGATTTCTTGTCTTCTGTCATTTTTATATTGCACTGCTGAGAACAATAAAATGCATCGGGGTTGCTGAAGTCACTGGTCAACCTAGGCTGTGGTTTTTGTTACCGTTTTGTCATTTGACTTGATTTACGTAATGGAACACCAATGGAGCTATAGCATGCCTGAGACTGGCGCTGGAATATACTGTATCCTGGCTTCTTTTGGTCTTTAGCTTTTTAAACCACATATTTCTATTAAACTTTTTACTTGTGTCCACCATGGCTCCAACATTACACAACAACTCCAATATGCATGATGTCTATTTTCTGTATTGCTCGGACGTTTCACTTGCATGGAAGTGGAAATGACCATTAAGTTTACTCTTTTGTATCCTATGATGTTGACCATTTGTCTAACGGGAGCCCGATGAGCCTTTCTCTACTGATTCTTCACAGCGTTCCTATTTCTCCTGGTTTGTGTCTGTCGTTCTTCTGCCTGTGTCCATAAACCGGTCAGTCCAACCAAACAGGGCTCAACTTTCCAAATGTCCATCAGCAATGTCACATGACCGGTTTAAAGGGTTGCATGCGACCTGGTGTGATGCTAGCGATAACAGGTATTCCATAATGCCAACGAAAAAATATTAGCCGGTTCGATTGACAGCCCTCTGCTGGCCAAGTCATCCATATTAAAAGAGCTTCTACTGTGGTAGGAAAATGACTTCACGTTCAAGCAGACAGAAACCCGGGCGGTGTTATAAGCGGTATCCCTGTATCACCCAATATTGTGACTGTTCAGGAGTGAAGCTCAGAGGAAATATAAGTTTGTCCCTTCAGGAGTATGTTTGTCTACACAAAATGGAACTTTTTCCATACATTTGCCATATATTACCTTTTTGTATGGGTGTATGTTTAAACAGTGTTTCCATGTCGCCAACCCATGAAAAGGACAGCAACTTTTAAGATTTCAGACATTTACGCCAACCTAAATGCCAAGGAATCCTGGGGCATCTAAATAAAGACTATATGTCCAGCATAATGTTAAAACCAACCTCAACCCCAAAGCAGAAGGCAAACTACATATCAAGATAAGCATGTAGACTGCTGTTTTGTGTACGCTGCTACTAAACCTAGATCACACTACTACTAAACCTAATCTTGTCTTTTATTATGTCGGTGTCTGCATGAGTCAAACTATGGTCTCTACAGCAGTTGCTCCACTATGGGAACAGCTTCTATCTGCTCAGTGTCTAACTTCTCTTTCTGGAAGTATCTAAAATAACAATCCAGATTTGTATAAGAAAGCTCATTGTAATAATGCTTAAACGGAAAGTGATGTAGTGAATGTTTGATTAAAGTGAACACGAACAATGTTAATAAACTATTTTTGAGACGAGATTATACACTGCCTCCCTATTCCAGTTGTTCCATTTTACACAAAGACGATGAAAGCTATGTGAGAATCCAAAATCATTTATTGCTTGTTTTCCAGTTTAGCAGCCACTGCTTCAGTTAGGGATGTAGTAGTGAGACATGAACTTACAGTACATGGTTATAGATTCCTGAGCGACTGAAACATGAATGTTAGACCAGGTGACACTGATCCAATAGTCATCATGCTACTGTATCTAAAATGTAGTCGTTCAATTGTCGGCATGCTGAAAATACAGTGGCGGTATAAAAATACATTACCACAAGCAGAAAATATGTATTTTGAATATTAAATACACTCCCATCATATGCTCTGCGGAGATACTGCCTTTAAAGTAGTAGGTATTACCATTGGTCACTTGTCAGTGGGACATTTCCTATTACAAGTCAGGCTGAAGATTTCATCCAGTTTCTGCTGAGCAAGGATTTCAATCATCCATCGAGACATAACTTTCCAAACCTTTCCAAAATATAGTTGTTGCCAATTGATTGGAACGCTATACTTCATTTTGATGTCAAGTTCACAAAAGGCAGCAAAAATATCTCTGTGGAATGTCAGTTTGAGAGGTACAGAACCTCCAGTATAATTTTGTAGCTCTCAAGAGATGTTGCGGTGACTATATTACCGCCACTGGCAGTCATGACCGCAGTAAAATTTCATGTGATCATTGAGTCATAGGAATCTCCTTTTATCCACTCTGGACATGCGCTGGTTGTACCCAACTCGCTCACAACCATCAGGTCGCTAATGGCCTGGTACTCAGGGCTCTATTGTCCCTCTAACCACTCTGACATCAATGCAAATGCATTCAAAAATCACATCAAAACAGTATTATGCTTTTAAAACGTACCTCACTGTGAATGATCAATTCGAAGAAAGAAGTTAAACAGCAGGTTGAAACTGAGTGGAAAACATGGTCGTTGAGGATGTTGTTTCAAAGCCTAACACACCGAAATGGACAGCGCTTTCAAAGGTTGATCATTAATTCATATTAAAGCTTATGCATAGGTCTATGAGCCCAAGCCCGAAAACAAAAACTGAATTAAAATAATGATTGTGCCGTTATACAATACATAGCCTACTGCATTTTACGCATTTAAGATGTATTTGGTACATAATTGTCTAGCAGCCTATACTACAAAATGAAATAAATTCTAGTAATCACCTTTGAGTGTGGACAGTATTATTATGCATACTGGATGGACTGGTTACCTTATGCTACACTCCAAAACGTTCTATCCATGAGTCTGGGAGAAAACATTTAGGCCTAGGCGATGCTGTTGGTTCATTGATTATGCAGGGTGGCGAAGCCTACAATTATAGTACATTTTTATTGGATTTTGAATAGCCTAGGGCGTTTTTTTATATTTTCATAATGAATCGGCTGACATTACTTTTAGCTACAGAATATATCTCACCACCGTGCATTTCCATATCCTCCTCTCTCTCCTTCATTCCTTTCGCCAGGACTCAGAGAGATGGGTGTTCAATTTCATGAAATATGTTTTGTTGTGAAAACATGTTACTATCGATGTCCCCGAACAGATTTCACTTGGTTTCCCAAATTAAGCACTGGGTAGCTGCAGGAACAGGGTTGGAGAGCCCATGGCAAACAGAGTTTGACGCAAAAATATGAACCTATCGTTTAGCAAGAAGCTGCATTATCCTCACAGTGGTTGATGCATGATTGAAAAACGAACCCGTGGGAAAGCGGCCTCCATTCGCTATTCGAGTGCATACTGATGACATGTATTTTTTCCCCTGCCCCGTTCCTCCCCATTTGTTAAATGGCCATTCTAAATCGAAACAAATTTGACATATTAGTAAAGACAAGATTAGATTGTGAATAGTGAAAATATGATCACTTGACGAGAGGCAAGGAATAGAGAGCAAGCTTTTTTTGCGACTTTCAAATCATCAATAGCCTATAGTCAAATCATGTTTTTTTTTTATTTGTAAGACATTCTAGTTGTAAATGATGCAAACCTTAAAGTTGCCAAATGACTCTAAATCTAGCACACAGTGATTTTTTCCACATTTGTTATATTATAGCTTTAATCTAAAATGGATTAAATTAATATAGCAAATGTCTTACAAATAAAAAAGCAGAAACACCTTATTTACATAAGTATTTAGACCCTTTACTATGAGACTCGAAATTGAGCTCAGGTGCATCCTGTTTCCATTGATCATCCTTGAGATGTTTCTAAAACTAGAGCTCCAAAACAGGATTGTGTCGAGGCACAAGATTACCAAAAAATGTCTGCAGCATTGAAGGTCCTCAAGAACACAGTGGCCTCCATCATTCTTAAATGGAAGAAGTTTGGAACCACCAAGACTCTTCCTAGAGCTGGCCGCCCGACCAAACTGAGCAATCGAGGGAGAAGGGCCTTGGTCAGGGAGGCGACCCCGATGGTCACTGACAAAGCTCTAGAGTTCCTCTAAGGAAATGGGAGAAGCTTCCAGAAGGACAACCATCTCTGCAGCACTCCACCAATCAGGCCTTTATGGTAGAGTGGCCAGACAGATGCCACTCCTCAGTAAAAGGCACCCGACAGCCCGCTTGGAGTTTGCCAAAAAGTACCTAAAAACTCTCAGACCATGAGCAACAAGATTCTCTGGTCTGAAGAAACCAAGATTGAACTCATTGGCCTGAATGCCAAGTATCACGTCTGGAGAAAACCTGGCACCATCCCTACAGTGAAGCATGGTGGTGGCATCATCATGATGTTTTTCAGCAGCAGGGACTGGGAGACTAGTCAGGATCAAGGGAAAGATGAACGGAGCAAAGTACAGAGAGAGGCCTTATGAAAGCCTGCTCCAGAGCGCTCAGGAACTCAGACTGGGGCGAAGATTCACCTTCCAACAGGACAATGACCCTAGGCACACAGCCAAGACAATGCAGAAGTGGCTTCGAGACAAGTCTCTGAATGTCCTTCAGTGGCTCAGCCAGAGCCCGGACTTGAACCCGATCGAAAATCTCTGGAGAGACCTGAAAACAGCTGTGCAGCGACGCTCCCCATCCAACCTGACAGATCTTGAGAGAATCTGCAGAGAACGGGAGAAACTCCCCAAATACAGGTGTGCCAAGCTTGTAGCATCATACCCAAGAAGACTCGAGGCTGTAATCGCTGCCAAAGGTTCTTCAACAAAGTTCTGAGTAAAGGGTCTGAATACTTATGTAAATGTGATATTTCAGTTTTTTATTTTGAATACATTTGCAAACAATGCTTTGTCATTATGGGGTATTGTGTGTAGATTGATGAGAGGGAAAAAAAACAATTTCATCCATTTTAGAATAAGGCTGTAACGTAACAAAAAGTGGAATAAGTCAAGGGGTCTGAATACTTTCCCAGTGCACTGTATAGGACCTGTTCAAATGATCACTTTAACACTCAACATCGCCACTTCATATGCGCACTCGCTCAGAAATGGGAAAAATATCCTTTCTGTTTTATTCAGCTAAGTTCAATTATATTCTTCTTACTTAAAATCCTATAATATAAAATAATGGAATGGGACTTAAAAGCATTTCTTATCTACTAAATTAACAAGCCAACAGCCTACAGCCAGATAACATACTCATATTAAATTGTCTGTCTGTAATGGTGTGCCCCAGGACTCTGTACTTGGTCCCCTCTTATTCACTATTTCTATAAATAATTTAGACAAAAATGTGAAAAATGCGCAACTTCACTTTTATGCTGGTGATACTGTTATTTATTGTTGTGCCTCATCTCTCACAAAAGCTTTCCAGAACTTGCAAACTGATTTTATACTGTTCAACATACCTTGAGTCAATTGAAGCTTATCCTCAAAAACTGACAAAACTAAACTAATGGTGCTTTCTAAAGCAAGAAATAGATGACTGGAACGAACTACAAAAATCTCTGAAACTGGAAATACTTATCTCCCTCACTTGCTTTAAGCACCAGCTGTCAGAGCAGCTCACAGATTACTGCACCTGTACATAGCCCATCTATAATTTAGCCCAAACAACTACCGTTTCTCCTACTGTATTTATTTATTTTGCTCCTTTGCACCCCATTATTTCTATTTCTACTTTGCACTTTCTTCCACTGCAAATCTACCATTCCAGTGTTTTACTTGCTATATTGTATTTACTTCGCCACCATGGCCTTTTTGCCTTATCCTCCCTTATCTCTCCTCATTTGCTCACATTGTATAGACTTATTTTTCTACTGTATTATTGACTGTATGTTTGTTTTACTCCATGTGTAACTCTGTGTTGTTGTATGTGTCAAACTGCTTTGCTTTATCTTGGCCAGGTCGCAATTGTAAATGAGAACTTGTTCTCAACTTGCCTACCTGGTTAAATAAAGGTGAAATAAATGTAATTTAATTTTTTTTATCTCTGAACCTTTCCCCTATTACTACCTGTCAGGGCAATGAGATTTGGACTGTAAGCTCATATAAATATCTTGGAATTTTTATTGATTACGGCTCTATTAAATTGCATATTCAACATATTACAAAACAAATTAAGCTGAAGTTGGGATTTTATTTTAGGAATAAGGCCTGTTTTTATTTTGAAGCCAGAAGGAGGCTAGTATCAGCTACATTTATGCCTTTACTAGACTATGGGGATATTTTATATATGAATTCTTCCCCTCAGTGTTTGAGATCAATTGACACCCTTTACCATGACGCATTGAGATTTATTTTAAACTGCAAAACCCTTACGCACCACTGCACTTTGTATACCAGGGTTGGCTGGCCTTCTCTAGTCACTCGTAGGCTCACTCACCGGTATACTTTTATTTACAATGCCATTTTGGGTTTACTACCATTTTATTTGGGCATTTTTATTGTTCAGAAATGTGGTGGGTACTCTCTTCGTTCGCAGGACTTTATCCTGCTAACTGCTCCAAATTTCAGAACTAAATTTGGTAAAAGGGCTTTTATGTACTCTGCGCCATCTGCTTGGAACGCCTTACCAAATACTTTTAACCTGGAAGAACTTTGTCCCGATTGGTGTTTTTAAATCACTGATGAAGGATTTTGAGACTGATTCCCTGACCTGTCAATGTTTTTAATTTTCTGTTTTATGATTTAGTTTTACTCTTGTGAATTCTATGGTTTTTACTAGATTCCTTGTAGTTGTTCATGTTGTCCGTCTGTAATTGTGTAATGACTTGGTGCTGCCTATCTTGGCCAGGATGCTCTTGAAAAAGAGATTTCAAATCTCAATGAGCCTTTCCTGGAAAAAAATAATAATTCTCAACTCATATTCTGTTCTTCTGAAAAAAATTATCTTCATATCATGTTTCTTTAGACCTGCCTAAAATAAATAATGGCTTTATTGTGATGGTGTATAATAAAATGGATTTATTTGACTTTTTTTTTTATTTGACAAAATTTCATGACCGCCACAGCCCTAGCTCCTGCCCAGCTTTGCTGGTGTCCAGAGGGCTACTGCTCAGTCCTCCACTCTGGATGGACATACTGCTAGAGGTCACTCTCCTCTGCCAGACCTGTGGAAGACTCCACCGTGATTTTAAGGGAAGCCAGTCGTGTTACTACATCTTCTTCTCCTTCAGCGTCAGTGAAATCGAAGCCAGTGTACCCCTCCTCCTCCACACAATAGCTGATAAACCTGAACAAACAGACAGTGTTGAGTGAGCTAAAATTAATAATAATAATCCAAACCCACTTACAGTCATGCGTACATACATTTTACATATGGGTGGCCTCAGGAATTGAACCCACAATCCTGGCATTGAAAGCACCATGCTCTACCAACTGAGCCATACATATAGCAACTGTAACTAGGAGTTGTCCTGGGTTATTTAATCTACTTTGGTATGTAAGAAAAGAGAAGAGCGCACCAATATGTGTATGTGGCGGTGGAGGGTTCCAAAAGGGTTCTGCAGCTGTCCCCATGGGAGAACCCTTTTTGGTGTAAGCAGAACTATTTTGGGTTCCATGTAGAACCCTCTGTGGAAAGGGTTCCACATGGAACCCAAAAGAGTTCTGCCTGGAACCAAAAGGAGCTCTTAAAAGGGCTGTCCTATGGAGACAGCCGAAGAACCCTTTTTGGTTCTAGATAGCACCTATTTTCCCGAAGAGTGTAGTGGGAAAGAAATGAGAGAGGGTGGGCCTTGTGTCTGGTGACTTGCTGACGCCAGCACAGCTTGATGATTTGATCACAATTTATGGCATTGTCCAGGTTTGGATGGCCATATGTTTGCATATCACAGGAGTGAAACACACCTTCGCCATTGGCTTTTTCCAGGGCGGAACCTTCCCATGAAGCCCTGGGGATTACTGACGGAGGTGTAAAGACTGATGAAACTTGACAAAATGAATGTTACTGTGAACTAAATTGTCATGTTTCAATTGTTTCAAGAGTTCATAAAGAGCTGTGAATGTTGATATGCCTTATTGTACTGTACATGTTATGGATTCATTTTTTCCCCAGAGTTGCTGTGTTAAAGTGTTGGCCGGGAGCCGGTCAGTTCAAAGTGGGAGCAGCCAAGATTGTGCGCTCCTATTATTGTGTTGATTAGACTAGAGAATGTGTGTGAATTGTTATGCTTTTGTTGAATTTTTTTGGCAAAGCAGAGTGATGGAAATTAAACAATGGGGGTTATTGAAGTGGAGTTCTGTCCTGGTTAGGACAAAAAAAGAGTTGCTTCGTTCAGGGAGTCATTGTAAAACAATGTCATACTTTGTATGCCATAGTGGTGTATTTGTTATGCTTAATAATGTTGTATCTTTTAAAATGTAAGACTTCTGGTGTGTACTCTTTGATAAATGTATTCTTATTGCATAACTGTAATTGTTACGAATTCCTTGCTGGTGACCGTCATCAGCACCTCCTGCACACTCCATTCCCCATCCCCCACGACCGGAGCCTGAGAGTCTAGGGGGTACCATAAACCTGTCTCTTAAACTCTCCCTGACCCTGATAGGTTTCTAGGGAGGTTACTAGGGGGCCGGACATCCGCCAAATCCTTATGACTATACAGGACACACAATATGTACGGTAGTCCTCATATTTCAGAGTAATATTTTCCTTAATTATTCTTTGATGTAATGGTCTAATGGTACATTTTTATTTACACTACACACAGCCTATGCTTGGGTTGTAACTTTACATCTCTGCGCTAAGCGTGACTCAATGCTGGAACTTTGATGGCTAGAATTAGCACATAGTGTCTGGACATTGTTAATTGCATAACGGTTATCTTAGACACGTGTAATTATAGTTAATGGGACAGGTGATGCAAGACTAACTTTCTTGCTGGACTTGCCAGAGATGCTTAAGGCCTATTGCATTTATTCACGTGATTATGGAGTCAGATTGAATTATTATATTACAATCATATTCCTCCTACACTAATTGTCATCCTCAGTAGTCAGAGTAGATTCATACCATTCTACAGAGGATAGTTAACATTCTCCTCATGTTAACTATCCTTGGCCCTTGGGAGAACAAAGGTCTTACCGCTCCCAAGTTGGGTCCTTGTTGAGGATAACAGGGTTTCCCACCACTATCAGCAGAGCCTTGGCTCTGGTCATGGCCACATTGAACCTCTGTAGAGAAGAGAGGACATGGTGGGGTCAGCTGAGTTGCACAGAAAGACGAGACATGCAGTACCACTCAAAAGTATGGACACACCTACTCATTCCAGGGTGTTTCTTTATTTTTACTATTTTCTACATTGTAGAATAATAGTGAAGACATCAAAACTACAAAATAACACATATGGAATCATGTAGTAACCATCGAAATATATTTTACATGTGATATTCTATATGTGAGATTTTATACGTCAGCCAATCAGTTGTGTTGTGACAAGGTAGGGGTGGTATACAGAAGATAGCCCTATTTGGTAAAAGACCAAGTCCATATTATGGCAAGAACAGCTCAAATAAGCAAAGAGAAACAACAGTCCATCATTACTTTAAGATACGAAGGTCAGTCAATACGGAACATTTCATGAACTTTGAAAGAGCAGTCGCAAAAACCATCAAATGCTATGATGAAACTGGCTCTCATGAAGACCGCCACAGGAAAGGAAGACCCAGAGTTACCTCTGCTGCAGAGCATAAGTTCATTAATTACCACCCTCAGAAATTGCAGCCCAAATAAATGCTTCAGAGTTCAAGTAACAGACACATCTCAACATCAACTGTTCAGAGGAGACTGTGTGAATCAGTACTTCATGGTCAAATGTCTGCAAAGAAACCACTACTAAAGGGCACCAATAAGAAGAGACTTGCTTGAGCCAAGAAACACGAGCAATGAACATTAGACCGGTGGAAATCTGTCCTTTGGTCTGATGAGTCCAAATTTGAGATTTTTGGTTCAAACCGCCGTGTCTTTGTGAGATGCAGAGTAGATGAACGGATGACCTCCGCATGTGTAGTTCCCACCGTGAAGCATGGAGGAGGAGGTGTGATGGTGCTTTGCTGGTGACACTGTCAGTGATTTATTTAGAATTCAAGGCACACTTAACCAGCATGGCTACCACAGCATTCTGCAGCAACACGCCATCCCATCTGGTTTGAGCTTAGAGGGACTATCATTTGTTTTTCAACAGGACAATGACTCAACACACCTCTAGGCTGTGTAAGGGCTTTTTGACCAAGTAGGAGAGTGAAGGAGTGCTGCATCAGATGTCCTGGCCTCCACAATCAGCTGACCTCAACCCAATTGAGATGGTTTGGGATGAGTTGGACCGCAGATTGAAGGAAAACCAGCCAAAATGTTCTCAGCATGTGTCGGAACTCCTTCAAGAATGTTGGAAAAGCATTCCAGGTGAAGATGGTTGAAAGAATGCCAAGAGAGTACAAAGCTGTCATCAAGGCAAAGGTGGCTACTTTGAAGAATCTAAAATATATTTTGATTTGTTTAACACTATTTTGGTTACTACATGATTCCATGTGTTATTTCATAGTTTTGATGTTTTCAATATTATTCTACAATGTAGAAAATAGTAAAAATAAAGAAAAGAAACATGACTGGTACTGTACTTAAAGTGGAATGGAAACACCTTAGGAAGTAAATCTTAGCAAAGATTTATTCAATCCACTAATACTAAACATGTTCATTTAACATAAAAATATCTCTATATTTAGTATTCTGATCGACGACAAGGTTTATTTCAGCTATTGACAGTGCCATTTTAAATTGCCATAGTAACGACTGATGCTAGCGCTTCACTGGCAGGAATCAGTAAATTGTCTATGGTATTGAGTTTTCACGCTGAGCCCTGTAGTTGGTGTCTCAGGCGGCATGTCCGTGCTATTAGCGCTACGAGAACGAACTCTCTGATCTGGGGCAACGATCGGCTCAAACATGAACGGCTTCACTAGGTTTATTGGCTCCCCAAGTAACGTTATTTCATCCTCTGCCATAAACTCATTCTCAGACTCGGAGCTACTCTCTATAAATTCAGCCATTTTTGGGAGTTCCAAAATGTTCTCTCCTGCCAGTGATGTAAAAATTGCGATTTACAGTTGCAGTTTGCTGGCGTTCTAAATCCTAGTGTTTCACTGCAGGACATGGTGAAAAGCTAATACTTTCTCTTGGGTCTAGTACACAGAAAATTAGCCAGTGTTAAATCAACACTGAGAGTGTTAAATTTAACACTGGTCCAGTGTCTATATGGGTCCACACTTTTCAGTGTTAAATTAACATATTGATAAGTGTAAAGCATTATTTGCATATTTCCCAGAGTGCCTTGCCTTTCGAGTGAATTGTAGAATTACCACCCATGACTATATTTGTTGCATTCATCCATTTTCATTCCTGTTGCATTCACCAAGTAAGATCCTAAGCAAATATGTAATCATTAAAATGGAATTCTTTAAGACAATACATGTATTTCATAAGGCCTTATGTTGAGGGCCTAGTTTTTACCCTGATACAGTGGCCTGAAATTCATGGTTTACAAGCCACATCAGGCCTGCAAGTCACATTATGCTGGCTTGCAATGTAATGTGTCATTCCTATTGGAATCCAGCCAGAGTGGGGATATCCATCATTTTTAATATTTATTCACCCGCAACTTGCATTCAGAATGACTGCCAGATTTGGGAAGAGTAAGAAAGGAGACTACCTAAAGCATCTAAACAGGAATTACCTTTTCAGTAACGGGTGTAATTAGTCCAACTAACATATTGGATTAGTTGAGAAAAATGTATGTTATTTATATTTGAGTAGCATAAGATTAGTTAATCAGTCAATATACATGCAAAAACATAAATATTGAAACAAAATTATATAAAAATCAACCTGCAATAGAGCATGCTGGGAAATATGATAATGATGCCCTATTACACTATTATTTATGAATACACACAACGTACACACGCAGCACAAAACGCACGCATGTGGGCACACACAGACATCATATAGAGTAAGCGTGAGTAAAAGGTAAGTGCTAGGAAAGACCTTCTCGTTAGTGAGGAAGCCAATGTTAAAGTCTTGGTCCATCTTGACGTAGTTGATGCTGCTGCGGACAGTAGAGACCATGATGATCTTTCTCTCCTGTCCCTGGAACTCCTCCACTGAACCCACCTGAAACAACAACATGCTTCATCAACACTTAAAGCTTCAATATGTAACTTTTTGGGTGACCTGACCAAATTCACATAGAAATGTAAATTATAGATATGTCCTTTTCATTGAAAGAAAGTCTAAGAAGCTGTAGATCTGTTCTATGTGCTCTATTTCTTTGCTTCCCGTTTAGTTTTAGTTTTAGCTTCAAACAGCTGAAAATACAATATTTTTGGTTATTGAAAATATATTTCACAGCGGATTAGATGGTACAATGTGTTTTGTCACATAAACTGAAATTAGGTGAACAATTTGAATTTTAGCAACCAGGAAATGGCGGAGCGATTTCTGCATATTGCACCTTTAACGCCTCATCTAAACAAAGGCCTCAGGTTGTAAGACTGATGTATAACACAGGACTCACCTTGAGCTCCTTGATGTCCTTCCATTGACTCAACTCTTTGACAAAATTCAGAGCTTTTTGGATTTTCTCAACCTGTTAAAAACAGCAGATTAACTTTGGTAAAACTCCTGCACATCAGGTATAGTTAATGATGGGTGCTTTAACTCCATGGATGACGTCTCACCTGTTTCCTATAGGGAGCGATGATGCCAATGTCTTTAGGGGATAGTTTGGGCAGGCCCTTCTTGCCCTGGGTCTTCATCAACTTGGTGAGGTAGTCCACCAGGACCTCAATCTCTGACACATTGAAGAAGGACGGACTGTTGCCTTCTCTCTCATCCTTTCCCAACACTCCATGGAATATCAGTGGGAACCCCTACACAGAAGGACCACACGAATGCAAACAAAACTGGAGACATTTCCACCATCCACACAATCCCAACTTAACCAATGATTAAGATTCAGCTTTCTGCAACATGGCCACTCATATTTTATTTTTAAATATTCATTAAGAAATCAGGAGAAACAGCAGTCCACATAGACCTGTTGCTGCATGTTTGAGAAAGAGGGAGATGCTTTTTTTAAAATATGCTGCTACTAATGTTAATGGGGATTCAGGAATAGGTCTGTGGTCAGAGTGGAGCAGCCATGCCTCAGACAGACAGACAAGCACGTGCTGACATTATAATTACTGAGCTGCCTGAGGAGAAGAGACCCTGGAGAGGTGTAACAACAGTAACTCACACACCTAACAAACCTCAAATCAGAATAACGTTCAGTAGGCACTAAACGGAAGGAAACGTTTCAATCAGAGATGGTGCTTAGCAGAACCTGTACAAAAGGAACACTGTCACACCTCCTTGGGCAGATGCTCCCAGTTGCAGTAGGTTTCACGATCCCACTGGTCTGCAAACACCTGCAGCTCCTTCTCATAGAAGAGCTCATTGGGAATCTTCAGAATAGCAGGGTGGGACCTGGGGAGGAAGAGAAGAAAGGAAGAGGGGAAAGAAAATAGTTAAGGTAGATGAGCTCAGAACTATTTAATCAAACGATGTTACAAAAGAGCAACACTGGAAAGAACAGGATGGAAGAAATCCCAGAGCTGCTACCTGTAGTTGCGAAGGAGCTTGGTCACAAAGCGACTGTCAAAGTGTCCAAATTCTCCATCCTTCTGATACAGTGGGTTGTCTTTCATCAGTCTCTCTAGCAAAGAAATTCCTGGGATACACAAAAGTTGATCTTATAGTCATGGGTGAAAGCAGAATTCATTTCTTCCCAGTACGGGACGTTCGATATGCGCACAAGCTTGTGTGTGTGCCCCCCAAAAATTCTGGGCCTAATCATAGAATGACATATAGAACCCCTATTAATTCAATAGGATCTCTGTTGGCATAGTCGTAAAGATCTGTCATTTAACTTATAAAATGTATTACCTTTCACTGTGGCATAAACACAACCAGTCATAATGGTTTCATCTGATTGTCAAACAATCACTTCAAAGGGCTCCTTTACTAGGCTACCCGTGCACGTTCATCCACTAGCAACATATTTCCAGCCTCCAAACGGTGGTGAATGGAAAGAGACATCTGTTACACAGAAAAGAGTCATAACATTTGGCAAATGTCATTAGGGCAGAATTTATGCGTACCCTGCTGTCCACGCGCGTCTCGGTGTCGGCCACTCATCTCTGCCTTGACAAAATGTCAGTGTTCTCGTCGAACGACATCACATTTCGGAGCGTAGGTTCTCTCACCCGTTTTCAAGTTCATTTTTCATGCAGTAATGATAAAAAGTGGTATAATAGCCTAGTTTTCTTTTGTTTTAATTATTGTGATAGGCTCGTGTTTTACCAGTACTATTTATTTTGCTGGGACGCCGCACCAGACCGTACCGCCTTACTTCCACCCCCGCTTATAGTACATGGAGCTTGCTGATATTCCAGCTACGAGACATGACAGAAATGTGGATTGTTTATTGACAATAGTCATTGGGTATGATTCATTGATTGCGTATTAGAGCCTACCCATTCCATACTGCAGGGCCAGGGGGGATCGTAAGATGGGTCCTAGCTGCTGAGGGTCTCCAGCCAATACCAGCTGGCCCTCCTCTGGATGGAGCAGGCCTGTGGATACAAGAGACAGCCATTGGCTACTGGATAGTATCAAGACAATATGGTCATGTTCACTAGGGCCAAAACCGGATGAAGCTTTTTGAAATGTAGTGAAATAGAGGAGGTGCAACAGAAGTTTATCCAATACGATGACCGATTTTCGTTATCTGTTACAGAACGTTTTGCTGAGTTGTTCCCTACTGACCACAAGCCAGGCCTATGGTGTACAATCTAATATAGGGCTCACACATTGAGCAGTACCCTCCCTGTTATTATCTATCTCACCTGCGATCCCAATGATGCTCTCTGGCTCCACTGCTTGACCCGACTCATCTATGAACACATGGGTGAAGTGACCGACTGGGATGCCGCCGGACACAAGCCTAGGAAAGGAACACCAACACACAGTGGTTAAACAGAGACTTCTTCAGGAATAAGGATATATTTTGTGTAAAACTGTAATAATCTGTAAGTACAATGTAACAACCTTTAGTAATTACACACTGCAAATCGGTTCTTACAGCAGTATAAAACCATTCAGCCTTTCTACTGTAAAAATGAGCTGTACCGTCCTGCTGTCACCAGTGTGGTGATGATGACCTTGTAGCCCATCAAAACCTCCTTTGTGGGAAACACAAAGCTGTCCTGGCTCGCGTCCCAGTTACAATGTTTCTGGAACGCCGAAGAACGCAGAGAGGGAGAGTCATTGGAAAGGACACACAGTGAAATGTCAGTGAGTATCAAAATCTGTTGAGACTTGTATTCTCAATGTATTTTATTTGTTTCACTTTTTTTTCCCCATGCAAGTGGCCTACAACCTCATGTGATATGTGTGAACCTCACCAGGAGGTTTTGGGGCACAGTGCTGAGGGGTCTGCTGCTGGCGTAGAGACGGTAGACACAGTGAGGGTCCATGTGACCCAGCAGCCTCTCACACAACAGGTCTGATGCACTGTTAGATGGGGCACATGCCAGGATGTGGCACAGAGGATCCACTCTGTTCAGCTGAAACACAGGCATAACGTTTAACACTAGAACCGCCAAGAAGGTCAATCTGACCGTTTTCAAACTTCGTAAATTCAATAAATTAATTTCAATAAAAACCTTGAACCCACCTGTCCCTGACTTTTCCTAAATATGTGTATTTTACACTGTAGCAGTACTTTGAGAAAACTAAACTCAGCAAAAAAAGAAACATCCCTTTTTCAGGACCCTGTCTTTCAAAGATAATTCATAAAAATCCAAATAACTTCAGATTTAAAGAGTTTAAACACTGTTTCCCATGCTTGTTCAATGAACCATAAACAATTAATGAACATGCACCTATGGAACGGTCGTTAAGACACTAACAGCTTACAGACGGTAGGCAATTAAGGTCACAGTTACGAAAACTTAGGACACTAAAGAGGCCTTTCTACTGACTCTGAAAAACACTAAAAGAAAGATGCCCAGAGTCCCTGCTCATCTGCATGAACGTGCCTTCGGCATGCTGCAAGGAGGCATGAGGACTGCAGATGTGGCCAGGGCAATGAATTGCAATGTCCGTACTGTGAGACGCCTAAGACAGCACTACAGGGAGACAGGACGAACAGCTGATCGTCCTCGCCGTGGCAGACCACGTGTAACAACACCTGCACAGGATTGGTACATCCGAACATCACACCTGCGGGACAGGTACAGGATGGCAACAACAACTGCCTGAGTTAGACCAGGAACGCACAATCCCTCCATCAGGGCTCAGACTGTCCGCAATAGGCTGAGAGAGGCTGGACTGAGGGCTTGTAGGCTGTTGTAAGGCAGGTCCTCACCAGACATCACCGGCAACAACGTTGTCTATAGGCACAATCCCACCATCGCTGGACCAGACAGGACTGGTAAAAAGTGCTCTTCTCTGACGAGTCGCGGCTGTGTCTCACCAGGGGTGATGGTCGGATTCGCGTTTATCGGCAAAGTAATGAGCGTTACACCGAGGCCTGTATTCTGGAGCGGGATCGACTTGGAGGTGGAGGGTCTGTCATGGTCTGGGGCGGTGTGTCACAGCATCATCGAACTGAGCTTGTTGTCATTACAGGCAATCTCAACGCTGTGCGTTACAGGGAAGACATCCTCCTCCCTCACGTGGTAACCATCCTGCAGGCTCATCCTGACATGACCTTCCAGCATGACAATGCCACCAGCCATACTGCTCGTTCTGTGCGTGATTTCCTGCAAGACAGGAATGTCAGTGTTCTGCCATGGCCAGCGAAGAGCCCGGATCTCAATCCCATTGAGCACGTCTGGGACCTGTTGGATCGGTGGGTGAGGGCTAGGGCCATTCCCCCCAGAAATGTCCGGGAACTTGCAGGTGCTTTGGTGGAAGAGTGGGGTAACATCTCACAGCAAGAACTGGCAAATCTGGTGCAGTCCATGAGGAGATGCACTGCAGTACTTAATGCAACTGGTGGCCACACCAGATAGTAACTGTTACTTTGTTCAGGGACAACACCCCCTTTGTTCAGGGACACATTATTCCATTTCTGTTAGTCACATGTCTGTGGAACTTGTTCAGTTTATGTCTCAGTTGTTGAATCTTGTTATGTTCCTACAAATATTTACACATGTTAAGTTTGCTGAAAATAAACGCAGTTGACAGTGAGAGGAAGTTTATTTTTTTGCTGAGTTTATAATAAAATACAAAAACTTTGAACATTTCTACCTCAAAGCGGCTAGGACGTTCAAAATGACCATATGCATATTTAACAGTAGAATAGCCGGCCTCCACGAGTAAAAATAGCCGCCAGCCGAATAAATCCATTTAATATACACAATCACAAAGAAAACATTAATATTTTGTTTAGGAAGGTCATAAAAAACATGATACTAAGACAAGTTATTTTAAAAATACTCTTTTTTTTGTATTTATCTGTGCTTAGTAGCCGAGGCTATTAGGCTGCACAATGCCAATTAAATCAAATGTTATTTGTCACATGCACTGAATAAAACAGATGTAGACCTTACTGTAAAATGCTTACTTACAAGCCATTAACCAACAATGCAATATTTAAGAAAATATTTAGTAAATAATCAAAAGTAAAAAATGAAAAACACAATACAATAACAAATGAAGCTATATACAGGGGGTACCGGTACCGAGTCAATGTGGGGGAGTACAGGTTAGTCGAGGTAATTTGTACATGTAGGTAGGGGTAAAGTGAATACGCATAGATAATAAACAGCGAGTAGCAGCAGTGTAAAAACAAACGGGGGGGTTACAATGTCATGTTCAGCAGTCTTATGGCTTGGGGGGTAGAAGCTGTTATGGAGCCTTTTGGACTTAGACTTGGCGCTCCGGTACCGCTTGCCGTGCGGTAGCAGAAAGAACAGCCTATGACTAGGGTGACTGGAGTCTTTGACAATTTTAAGGGCCTTCCTCTGACACCGCCTAGTATATAGGTCCTGGATGGCAGGAACCTTGGCTCCAGTGATGTACTGGGCCGTACGCACTACGGTCGGATGCCGAGCAGTTGCCATACCAGGCGGTGATTCAACCGGTCAGGATGCTCTCGATGGTGCAGCTGTAGAACGTTTTGAGGATCTCGGGAACCATGCCAAGGGGGAAAAGGCGTTGTCGGGCCCTCTTCACAACTTTCTTGGTGTGTTTGGACCATGATCGTTTGTTGGTGATGTGGACACCAAGAAACTTGAAACTCTCGACCCGCTGCACCATCGATGTGAATGGGGGCGTGTTCGGCCCTCCTTTTCCTGTAATCCATGATCATCTCCTTTGTCTTGCTCACGTTGAGGGAGCGGTTGTTGTCCTGGCACCACACTGCCAGGTGTCTGACCTCCTCCCTATAGGCTGTCTCATCGTTTTCTGTGATCAGGTCTACCACTGTTGTGTCGTCAGCAGTTGTGCTTGGCCACACAATTGTGGGTGAACAGGGAGTACAGAGGGGACTAAGCACGCACCCCTGAGGGTGTTGAGGATCAGCGTGGCTGATGTGTTGTTGCCTACCCTTACCACCTGGGGGCGGCCGTCAGGAAGTCCAGGATCCAGTTGCAGTGGGAGGTGTTCAGTCCCAGGGTCCTTAGCTTAGTCATGAGCCTTGTGGGCACTATGGTGTTGAACGCTGAGCTGTAGTCAATGAACAGCATTCTCACATAGGTGTTCCTTTCGACCAGGTGGGAAAGGGCAGTGTGGAGTGTGATTGAGATTGCGTCATGTGTGGGGCGGTATGCGAATTGGAGTGGGTCTAGGGTTTCCGGGATGATGGTGTTGATGTGAGCCATGACCAGCCTTTCAAAGCACTCCATGGCTACCGACGTGAGGGCTACAGGGCGATAGTCATTTAGGCAGGTTACCTTCGCTTTCTTGGGCACAGGGACTATGGTGGTCTGCTTGAAACATGTAGGTATTACAGACTCAGTCAGGGAAACGTTGGAAATGACAGTGAAGACACTTGCCAGTTGGCCCGCGCATGCTCTGAGTACACGTCCTAGTATTCCATCTGGCCCTCTGAGTACACGTCCTAGTATTCCATCTGGCCCTCTGAGTACACGTCCTAGTATTCCATCTGGCCCTCTGAGTACACGTCCTAGTATTCCATCTGGCCCTCTGAGTACACGTCCTTCTGGCCCCGCATCCTTGTGAATGTTGACCTGTTTAAAGGTCTTGCTCCCGAGTGTCACACTGTTGCCGTCGTGAGTATTGTTTTGTTGGTTTTCATGTGGATGCTCTACTTGTTTCTCATCAATAAACATGAGTATCCACATTCCCGCTGCGCCTTGGTCCATTCCTAACGACGGTTGTTACAGACTCCAATGTTTCCCACAGTTGTGCCAAATTGGCTGGATGTCCTCTGGATGGTGGACCATTCTTGATACACACGGGAAACTGTGAAAAACCCAGCAGCGTTGCAGTTCTTGACACAAACCGATGCGCCTGGCACCTACTACCATACCCTGTTCAAAGGCACTTAAATGTTTTGTCTTACCCATTCACCCTCAATAAGGGATCATAGCTTTCACCTGGATTCACTTGGTTAGTCTACACCATGGAAAGAGCAGGTGTTCTTAATGTTTTGTATATTCAGTGTATATTTTACAGTAAGAATATAACAGGATAAAACATAAATTCTATGTTTTCCAAATGGCTATCGCTGATTGTCGCCAGTACTCACATGAGGAACACGTGGAGCCACGATAATTCTAGGAAATTGTTATGTTTTGAAAAAGAGCCCATCCACACAATTTTGAGAGCTTATTGGCAAAACCAGGTTTATTAGAAACCTTACAATCTGCTCTTTCCAATAGGGTATAGCAAATCAAAACCTCTGGCCTACATGGACCTTTGTAGGATGATTTGACCCATCAGACTATTGTCAATTTAATTTTGTCTTTAGGCTACATCTATTATTATACTGTACGTGCAAACATTTTTCAATATAGTTTAGGTGTAGTTTGGATGGGCCATTAACTGGGCAGGCAACTCATGTCTTACAGTCAGAAAATACATTATCGTCTTATTTTAGTATTTACAGTCTATGCGCTTCTGGATCAATATATACATTTTCAGACTTATTACAATTTACATTTAGTGTCCTGAGGTTTCTTATGACATATTTTAACATAGTAAATGCATTCGTTTTGCAATTGATCATTTATTATGGAATATTTACACGATTGAAAGATCAACAGTCAGAATGAATTCCAGCACTCCGAATTTAAGACAGGTTTGGGGGGGAACATGTTGTTTCTATTGTTTTTATGTAGTGCTATGTTATGCTATTTACATGTAATGTTAAATATGGTATATAGAATATGAGTGCTCCACCGCCCCATCAAAGCGAGCGAAGACGAAATGGTAAATATTAAGACACATCATAGAAGATGTATGCAATATGTTATACTTTATTTTTGTGTGATGGAGGGAGTTTATACCTGGTTCATGGCTTCGACTAGAGTGATAGTCTTGCCGGTCCCTGGAGGGCCAAACACCAGGTAAGGAGCAGGCTTTGAGGCCCCAGACACGATGCGCTGGATGGCTGCATGTTGTTCCGGGTTGTTCTCCAGCTGACGATTAAACATGCTGGAGAAATGTGTTGGAAACATTGGACCATTGTTACTACAATGTCATATCATACGTGTGAACCTGTATTCTCCAATCAAAAATATGTTTAAAAAGAAGATACTGGAGACAGAAGGAGATAACGATCACTTAGATCACACGCCAGGCTTATCTGCTGTCATCAACTGTTTCCACTCAAACGGTTTGATCCGGAATAGGAAAATATGTTCTTGCATGTCAAGTACACACTGAACCGAAGAAATGGAGCCACTAAACTACGAGAAGGTATGTGGTGTAGAAACTAGATATGGGCCCCGCCAACTTGACACAGACAGAGCTGCCAGTTGCATCCTCTATTTGAATAAAACTCCTTGGGGAAATGTCTTGCTATCTTGTGATAAGCGTGGGACTTTTTAGGCTAACAAAAGGCAGACCGTCTAGATTTCAAACTCATTAATGAGGTCTAGTCACTGACATGAAACCAAGAGGCCGGAGGGAACAAAATTGGAAATATGAGAGGAGCAATTCACAATCTACGTTTTGAAATGTCATTGCGACACTCCTTACAAAATTGCATTATATAATGGGAATCACACCAAAGCGTCTGTCCGTTAACCTTCCTCTGAGAGAGATATTCATTCCTTCACACCTACAGTTTGTCATTTGATATGAAATGTCATTGTAACACTTTAGATGAAGTTGCTCTCGTACTTGTGTAGCGACACTATAATTACCGCAGATACATAATCGTAATTGGTTTGTGATTCCATACTAATGGAGTTGAACGGTTCTTGCTATTACATGAGTGTTACAAGAAACCGTCTCTATTCCTGTTGTATAATGACACAACCATCTACCCACAACAACAGAGCAAAGCCAGTGTGAGTGCTTTGCTATTGGCTGGAAGGGGGGGGGATCCAGACCTGAGTTTGGGCATGGGGGTAGTCCGGACTCCAGAGCCCGATGGGAAGAGCACCTCGTCCATCTGGTGCTTCTCTGCCAGGTCCACCGCCCGGTGCTGAAGCTTCAGGGGGAAACGGTTGATGGTGAACTCCACGTCAAACTTTGTGTTACTGATGAAGCTCTGCACCAGCCTGCGAGGCAGGGAGGGGGTTGGGAAGTATCCTACAGATCATTGCATTGTAACATTATGGGGGGGGTCTCTCTCTTACCTCTTTGCGAAGCCCAGCTTGACTCTTTCTAGCTCCACTCTGTGAACGTAGCCTGTGTACACTGTGATGGGTTGGACCTTGTCTTCAGACTTGGCCACCTTCAGGCAGTCTCCCCTAAGGACAGACGGCCTATTCTCTGCCACACCCGGGACCTGGTGAATATCATGGAGAAAGACACTCAGCATACTTAGGGTTAGAGTGATATTTAGAGTCAGTGATCGTACCCATTCATTTTGGGTTGAGTTATATCACTGGATCTAAACAAAACAGAGCACGAGATGGGAACTCATTACACAACTTTGAGGTAAAAAAAAAAAAAAAAAAAGACTCAATTTAGTTAGGAATGAACTATCACTTTAAGTCATCATTGTCCTCTCTGATCATGGTCCTCTCTCTCTCTCTCTCTACATCTGCATTGCTTGCTGTTTGGGGTTTTAGGCTGGGTTTCTGTATAGCACTTTGTGACATCAGCTGATGTACGAAGGGCTTTATAAATACATTTGATTGATTGATTGACGACTGCAGACATACAGTACATTATGGCCTTTTGCCTTTTCTTACTTGTAGAACCAGGAGTCTTCTGTTGTCCCTGTCCTGAGTCATGGTTTGGTTATGGAGGTCGTATTTCTTGATGTCCACCTCCATCTGGATCTCCTCCAGGTGCAGCAGGAGGTGGAAGCGATGGTGGTAGTTCCTCATCTTCAGAGGGCATTTAAGGAGGTTTCTGGGAAGAACATAGACAGAGACAAGACAGAATTGTCAATGAGAATGACCTTCAAGTACAGAAGATCTCAGTCTGGGGAGGATGGGGTCTAGGCAGCTTCTGAGGATCAAGTTATTGATCCCAGCAGGCAGGCAGGCAGGTAGCACACTGACCTCACCGATGAGAGCTTCTGTCTGGCTGTAGGTGAAAGGTACTCAGAGTCCTCCAGTCTCTGTTTAGCCAGGTCCTTCAGATAAAAGGGATACTTATAGTCTCTGAGTTTCACTAGCATTTTCAGAGGCTGGACAACAGATCTGCCGTGACAAATGAGAACGATTAAATGTAACATTTGACTATAAGGAATATTATTATCAAGCCACATAAACAATATGAAAAGAAAGCTCATTAGAATTAGAACAAAGTATGTACAGTATACGACTATTGATGAAAATGGGTAAACAAATGGGTAAACATCACTTTGTCTTACTGTACCTTTCAGGGGGCTCTCCCTCAACTATCACCGTGTCCACAGGCTTGTATGGCGCCACTTGATAAGGCTTGAAGGGAGCGAAAGGCCCCAGCTCCACAGCTAAGTGAGTCCTGGCTGATGCCTCCATCTCCCTCACTATGCAGAAGGGCTTAGAGGAGCCTGGAGGGTCTGACTCCGTGCAGAACTCAAAGTACATGGTGGCAGGGAAATGGCCATAATGATGCAGCCAATAGTGAACCTCTACATCATAGCTTTCCCCTGTGAAATTACAACAGAACACATACCCAGGCAGGGTTTAATAGAGAGGGTGAGGGCAAACTCACTGGAAGTTCCTTTATTTTAAGGTGTTCTTTTGTTAGCAAAACCTAATGTATTCAGACAATTTTGACAGTGCATTGAGACAGATGGTGCTCGTCTTTTTCTCACCTGGACATAGGAAGACCGGACAGGCCCGAGTCACTCTCCTCTTGTCCATCAGTGTAAAACAGCAGATCCTGTGCAGAGCTGTGTAATAGGTGAAATACACACAGCTCGCTCCGTTGTTAGAAATGTAGAACTTGACTACAAACATTTCCTGCAGGCGCTCCACGCTGAACGTGACCTTACCATTGGTCATCCCAGGATCTGAAGTGATCTCAATGCCGCCCTTGTCAGAGGTCAACTCTGCCCTGAGAGAGAGAGAGAAAGAGAAGAGAGGGAGCGAGAGAGAGGGGAGGACATACCAGTCAAACCACAGAAAATCATCATCTACATGATCACCATTCAATCTAGATAGGACATGGACCAACTGCTGCAACTAATCTAATGTCTATCTTGTTGTCATATCTGACTGGTCACCAACCAGTCTTATACAGTAGGAGCTCACACAATATCTCACCTGTTCACCTTGAGGCTTTGGAGGATTTCTTTAGCAAGCCTCTTCTTGGGTGTCAACACAGTGTCAACAGTGGTAGCGGAAGAGGAACAGGATGGGAGGAGAGGAAAGAAAGGCTCTGGGGCTCCTCTATTTTCCTGAGGTGTGATATTGTCCTGTTGTTGACGTACTGAAGGTCTCCTCCACTGGTCACAGTAGTACACACGGACCTGTCATACCAGAGACCAGGAAGAAGATATTGTCTAGGGCAGTGGTTCCCAAACCTTTAATAGTCCCGTACGCCTCCAAACATTCAACCTCCAGCTGCGTACCCCCTCTAGCACCAGGGTCAGCGCACTCTCAAATGTTGTTTGTTTGCCATCATTGTAAGCCTGCCACACACACACTATACGATAAATGTATTAAACATAAGAATGAGTGTGAGTTTTTGTCACAACCCAGCTCGTGGGAAGTGACAAAGAGCTCTTATAGGACCAGGGCACAGATAATAATATAATAATAATCAATACTTTTGCTCTTTATTTAACTATCTTACATATAAAACCTTATTTGTTCATCGAACATTGTGAATAACTCACCACAGGATAATGAGAAGGTTGTGCTTGAAAGGATGCACATAACTCTGCTGGGTTGTATTGGAAAGAGTCTCAGTCTTAAATTATTTTACACACACAGTCTGTGCCTGTATCCAGTTTTCATGCTAGCGAGGGCCGAGAATCCACTCTCACATACTGTAGGTATGTGGTTGCAAAGGGCATCAGTGTCTTAACAGCACGATTTGCCAAGGCAGGATACTCTGAGCGCAGCCCAATCCAGAAATCTGGCAGTGGCTTCTGATTAAATAAAATTTTCACAGAACCATTTGTTGCAATTTCAATGAGGCTCTCTTGTTCAGATATCGGTAAATGGACTGGAGGCAGGGCATGAATGAGATAACGAATCCAGTTTGTGTCATCCGTTTCGGAAAAGTACCTGCATAATTGCAGAAAATACACAAGAGTTTAGGGGCCTTTCTTTAACAAAGTTTACCATTTTCACTGTAGTGTCCAAAACATCTTTCAAGCTGTCCGGTATTCCCTTGGCAGCAAGAGCCTCTCAGTGGATACTGCAGTGCACCCAAGTGGCGTCGGGACAAACTGCTTGCACGCTCTTTACCACTCCACTATGTCTCCCTGTCATGGCTTTTGCACCATAAGTACAGATACATCAAAGTCAATTTGATGTCACAAAGCTGTCCAGTACTTTAAACATATCCTCTCCTGTTGTCCGGGTTTCCAGTAGTTTGCAGAAGAGCATCTCTTCCTTAATTGACCCCCCATAAACGTAACGGACATATACCAGGAGCTGTGCCAGGCTCGCCACGTCTGTTGACTCATCCAGCTGAAACGCATATAATTCACTGGCTTGTATGCGAAGCAGTAATTGTTTCAAAACATCACCTGCCATGTCACTGATGCGTCGTGAAACAGTGTTGTTTGCAGTGGCGGTTCTAGACCATTTCAACTGGGGGGGCCAAGCTGGGGCAGTTGTACTGTTAGAGGGGCCAGTTACATTAGACGTTATTGTTGTCATATCGTTTTCTTCACTGCATTGCAGGCATTAGCAGGCAAAATACCATGTTCATAATCATTAGTGTTCCGCGTTGCCACTGTCTAATAACGGATGTAAAAAAAGAACGATAGCAAAAATGTATGTAAAAATGATTTCATACACTACATTTAGGGGGGCCACAAGGGGGTCCAAAATTGTTGTCACAGGGGCCTTACTTTTTTGTTGTTGCCATTTATCCATTTTCGAGCAAACAGAATGAGCAGCAGCTATGTTCGGCTACATACGGACCGTTAGTGGAATTCCCGCGAGAGAGTAACGGTAAATGTGATTGGATGTTAATTATTTGACTAACCTGTATTTGACATTGTGTTGTTACTTCACTGAACACTAGATGGTTTCATTTTATTTTTGGCAGTTAAACGAGGCTACTCAGGCGAGAAAAAAACCTCACCCAAATGTATAGCCCTGTTGGAAAATATAAATGGACTGTTTGAAAATGTGAACAATTTTTTTTTTATTGGGTTTGGGAATACCTGGTCTAGGGCATATCCACAAGGGATATTGAGCTCTATGTATTACCTGACAAGCACATACCCCATATGCCGATCAATCATCTGTTTCACTTGTCTTCCCTTTGGCCAAACATTGAGTGGTGCCTTAGTTTGAGGCTGAGCCTCACATCAAGAACACAATAACTACAGTAGAATAGAGCTGATCAGGTTTGCAAAGTGCAATAATGTATTATTACCTGGGGTTTGACATTAAAATATAATTTCCCCTGTCGTATGCGGACTTTGTTGAATTTCAGCAGGGCATATAGAACGTTGGAAAAGTGGGGGTCTTTCATTCCTTCCCTGAAAAACAAAACCATGTAGTCATATTTCAGCTGTCTGACTGAAGCATACCGTGTACTATTAGGCCGTCTATGACAGGTCAGGTGTCACAGTTAGTCAGCCTTTGAAAACCAATCCTTTTCATTACCTGCACTTGAATTCTATGTTGTAAATGTCACGAAGTTCTTTTCTATCCGACATAGTTGATTTCCTCTCTCCGAGGAATTCTATGAAGTCCAATCCGGATTCGAGCGAGTCCATGAGCGACGGCATGTTGCAACGTAACAACGATTGATAGTGTTTTGAAAAATGATTGTTTTGCAGACAGTGGAAACTAATTAAAGGTATTGGCGATGGTCAAAATGGCAACCCCCTATTCGCTTTTCGGCGCCGTGTGTTCACGTGTGCATTCAGTAAAAACTGTTTCAGCGTTTCTGGGACATATCTGCAAAGTGCTGACTGAGAGCAGGAACGAAAAGTAGTTTGAAACCACATTTTCACAGAATATGAATGTGCAAATTATGTAGTATTCATATTAAATCACATAGTGCCTTTATTTGATACATGTTAGATAAATATACTCATGATAAAAAAAGAAGTCTTTACGTTAACATAAATTAATGATAGTCCCTCCCAGGGTAATTTGTTACATAATCCTTACAATTGAAACCATCACAATGGAACTGTGAAACTGTGTACGTGATGCAAACAATCCGGCATGGATCGCACATCACTTATTTCTTATCTAAAACATGGCTTTCTAGGTTTTGATTTTAGTATTCCAAGAGAAGTGATTGTGTTGTCTGTCAACCCTTCCCTGTTCATTCTGGTATGATTGTGTTTTGTGTATTTCAAATAGTTTAAATCCATACAAAATATATATATTTTTTTCATAATCTAACTGGGCCATACCGTTTTCACCAAAACAGCACGTCAATATAAGATTTATCATGCGAGTATTATGATGGCAAGGTTTATATAACAGCGCATTCGAAAAGTATTCAGACCCCTTCCCTTTTTCTACATTTTTTTAAACTTTAGCCTTATTCTAAAATTGATCAAATGAAAATTGATCAAATGAACAAGCTACACACAATACCCAATAACGACAAAGCAAAAACAGGTTAAGAAATTTTGCAAGTGTATATTTTTTTTACGGAAATACCTTCAGTATTCATACCCTTTGTTATGAGAATCGAAATTGAGCTCAGGTGAATCCTGTTTCCATGAATCATCCTTGAGATATTTCTATAACTTGGAGTCCATCTGTGGTAAATTCAAGTGATTGGACATGATTTGGAAAGGCACACACCTGTTTATATAAGGTCCCACAGTTGACAGTGCATGTCAGAGCAAAAACCAAGCCATGAGGTCAAAGGAATTGTCCGTAGAGCTCCGAGACGGGATTGAGTCGAGGTACAGATCTGGGGAAGGGTCCCAAAACATTTCTGCAGCATTGGAAGTCCCCAAGAAGACAGTGGCCTACACCATTCTTAAATGGAAGAAGTTTGGAACCACCAACGACCATGACTCTTCCTAGAGCTCGCCGCCCAGACAAACTGAGCATCTGGGGCAGAAGGGCCTTGGTCAGGGAGATGACCAAGAACCCGATGGTCACTCTGACAGAGCTCCAGAGTTACTCTGTGGAGATGGGAGAACCTTCCAGATTAAGGACAACCATCTCTGCAGCACTCCACCAATCAGGCCTTTATGGTAGAGTGGCCAGACAGAAGCCACTCCTCAGTAAAAGGAACATGACAGCCCGCTTGGTGTTGGCCAACATGCACCTAAAGGACTCTCAAACCATGGAAAACAAGATTCTCTGGTCTGATCAAACCAAACTTGAACTCTTTGGCCTGAATGCGAAGCATCACATCTGGAGGAAACCTGGCACCATCCCTACGGTGAAGCATGGCGGCAGCATCATGCTGTGGGGATATTTTTCAGTGGCAGAGACTGGGAGACTAGTCAGGATTCGTGGGAAAGATGAATGGAGCAAAGTACAGAGATCCTTTAAAACCTGCCCCAGAGCACTCAGGACATGACTGGGGCGAAGGTTAAGCCCTAAGCACACAGCTAAGACAATGCAGGAGTGGCTTCGGGACAAGTCTTTGAATGTCCTTGAGTGGACCAGCCAGAGCCCAAACTTGAACCTGATCAAACAACTCTGGAGAGACCTGAAAATAGCTGTGCAGCAACGCTCCCCATCCAACCTGACAGAGCTTGAGGATCTGCAGAGAAGAAATGGGAGAAACTCCCCAGATACAAGTGTGCCAGCTTGTAGCTTCATACCCAAGAAGAATCGAGGCTGTAACCACTGCCAAAGGTGCGTCAACAGTGTACTTAAAAAATAAGTATTCAGACCCTTTGCTATATACATTTGCAAAAATTACTAAAAACCTGCTTTTGCTTTGTCATTATGGGGTAATGTGTGTTGATTGAGGGGGGGGAATAAAATGTTATCCATTTTAGAATAAGGCTGTAACGTAAAATGTGGAAAAAAAATCAAGAGGTCTGAATACTTTCCGAATGCACTGTATAGAATAGTTTAGACACAAGAACTGAAAGCAGAGGACAATATGGCAAAATAGTGTATTGTCCAAAATGTTTTTACGCATTGGACACAAATGTACCAGTACACAGACAATGAATCTGTATCATATGTAAACAGTCAAGCGGTGCATTTCAAGAGGTACTTCATTATAAAGTGATATACAATAATGTGTCTTTATTCAAATTGTCCCTTCACTGTATTTCCAGTGTTATTCAGCATTTACACATTTGGCAACCAATTCTGATTTGAATTTCACCCAATCAGAATATTTCTACACACTGGTATGGGAAACACTATGGTTAACAGTTAATGATCACAATAGTTACAGCATTGCATTTGGTGCAACTTCTTCATTCCTCTTGTTAATTATACATGTTTGACATTTTGTATATAAAAAATAAAAATAAAGAGTAAAAAGCTAAAAGGAGGTAAAAAGGAAATATAGGTATTATATATTAACTTAGCCTAATTACTGAGAGGATACTGATGGTACTGTACTTGTTTAGGCTTGATTAAACCACAGAGCCGAGCATGTAGGCCTGCCTCGTGTGTGAAATGAAGATTCATTCAGTGTGATGAATTATTATACATTTTTTTCAAACAGTTCAAAGTACATATCTTTACCACGGGAAAGACTGCACTGAACAGAACTGTTACTTGGGTCTTTTCTTTGGGTGTTGGGGGGGGGTGCACTTATATTTTTGTCATATTAAAAGGAGTATACACCTCACTCAGAGGAGACATTGGGTTACAGAAAGATTTTCCAATACCTACAAATTTACATTAGGTCAGAATTCAATCCAACACAGATTAAAAGCCTATCGCTGTGTGCATGCTGTTAAAGGCAATTTCCCCAGACATTAACAGAGATCAAATTAGCCGTAAACGAAGCGGATGGCAGCTCAATCAGAAACCACCTTAAACCAAAGATCAACCACAGAACACAGGTCGTTTATCTGCATTTGTTTGAATCCCAGCGCTTGTAGGGTTACAAAACAGGGCTTAAACAGATTGCTACCCAGACAACCAACTGAGGGGTATGACTACAATTTGAAGCGTGAGTGTGTGCGGGCAGGAGGGGATGACCCAATGACCCAAACTTTCAGTGTCAGTAAAGGCATTTGGTTGAAATATTTTTGTTGTTGTTGCAAATGAGCCAGAGCTAAACAACCCAACAAAATGTCCTCTTAAAATGAAGGCATCACCTCGTAACGCATCGAAGGAAGTACACTAACTCCTGACATCAAATCGTGGCATTCTTTAACACAGACAAAATAGACACATTAGACCACAAATTTTATGAGACCACCCTCTCCTTTTCTGATTTCACCCGTTCAAGCGATTTGTCTTTGCAGTAACACACAGACAGACCGACCGACCGACACAATGTCCTCTAGGCATTCTGCATCTCCTTGCCAATCTTGTAGCTGAGGATCTTGTTCCAGTCAATCTTGGTGCGGGTGACAGGAAGCTGTCGGCGTAAGGCTTTGAACGTGGTGTCAGACATGGTCTGGTAATTCTCACTGATGGCCGTCTGGAAATGAGAGAAATGTTTAGACTCTCGCCCCCTCATTGGGGGACAATGACAAAACATTTGATTTATTTCAATTTATCAAAATACTACTGGGAGGAAACATAAGTTGCATACCTGGTATTCATTTTCTGCATCCTCAATGATTTTCACAAACTCCTTTGCAGTCTGAGTCTCATTCTGTCAAAACAAGAGAACACAAAACAAGTGTCACACCTCTGATGTAAGATAAGAGTTGTCATGCCAAAGGACTAACAAAAACATCAGAATTCATGCCTTTGACAATTGCCTGTAAACTTGACAGAGATTGAAGACTCTCTCATAAAATGACTTTTTTTATTATATATATATTTTTTTACACTTCATCCTACTTCCCCTCATGCACCAATGAACAGTTAGTCTGCACCCTTCTACTTCCTTTTAACACTTATGTGCAGGTTTACAGGAAATCGGCCACAAAACCACAGTAGAGTATCATAAGTGTCTCCTCTACTAGGGTTGACTGACACTAAGAGTTCTATCATTACCAGTGTCCTTTGCAAAATAAGCATTCCTTTAGTGCTACTGATTGTGGGCACATTCTACTGAAAGGGAAACTCACATTCACTGTGAGGGATTCCTGGACATCCTTGTGGCTGACCAGCTGCACATTTCCATCCTCATAGTAATGCACCTATAACCGCAAGATATGGGTGAGAAGTAATATACAATATGACATGAGAGCAAGATACATTTTCAGTAAATCAATTTTACTTTCAGGGGCCTGTGCCCAACCCGCTGTCTTTGAACAGGCTTTTACACAGCCGGACAAAATGGAGGACACTTGACGACAGACACTTGCCTACCTGTATTTTGAGGACTCCAACGACTTGAGCTGTAGATTGGGATATATTGAACTTCCATTCAGACCTGCAACGGCCATTCCTGAGAACACAAATCAAATATGAGTCCTGACTCCTTACCCATATTTAGTCATAGAAGTGGGCATTATGTTGTAAACAAAAACACATTGATTTTAAATTAAGACTTCTTAAAGTGTACTTGCATTGTACACTGTCATTTACCAGAAGTTCTTTGGTTGAAATTGGTGACCTTCAATGCAAGCAATTATGGTTTGCTGGCCGTCTATAGTTTTCCCATAAACCTGTGATGAATAAAACAAGGTTCTGTCAATGTTTACCATGCTCATCTTTATCAACTACACTTGTACAGTCCGAAATAATTAAATGTTTCCAGCATGAAAAGCTCTTTAAAGATAATATTATTATGTCGAATCCAGGCTGTATCACAACCACCCGTGATTGGGAGTCCCACAGGGCGGCGCACAATTGGCCCAGCGTCGTCCAGGTTTGGCCGGTGTAGGCCGTTATTGTAAATAAGAACGTTCTTAACTGACTTGCCTAGTTAAATAAAAAGGTTAAATAAAAAAAGAATCTTATCCTGCAGGTGAAAGGCAGGACGTACAGTGCAGACGCCGCTGGGGTAGTGCTCCTTGACGTAGGCCCTCAGGGCGCTGTCACACGCATCTCTCCAGGGTCTGAGAGACGCCTCTCCCTCGTGGGGCTGGGGGTCACTGGCCTCCTTCCTCAGGTGGTCAAACTTGAATGACTGCTTGTTGTGGGGGTCAAAGAAACGGCCGTTGCCCAAGTCTCCATGCTCTGTGATCAGTACCTGGAGAGGGGGAGGAGCAGAGCACAGGGACACAGAAAGAGGGCATCAGTTGCTGCATTGACCTTACAGGTAATGTGATATTTACACATACGTACAAGTACCAGTCAAAAGTTTGGACACACCTACTCGTTCCAGGGTTTTCCTTATTTTTACATTGTAGAATAATAGTGAAGACATCAAACATACATACTAACAAACAAGAGTGTGCAAAGCTGTCATCCAGGCAAAGGGTGGCTACTTTTGACTGGTACTGTATGTATGTATGTATGTATGTATGTATGTATGTATGTATGTATGTATGTATGTATGTATGTATGTATGTCACAGTATGAGACCAACCAGTTTCAAAACAGCTGGGTAAGAGTCACAACTCAGGTGACTGAGCATCTTACCTGATCATCATACCCTTCAAGTTTGGCAAGGGTGAACTGATCCATGTTGTACTGGGCAAAGGCACTGTTGAAATAAAGCAGGTTAAAAGGTTATATTTGCACAACAATGCATGAACAGAACATAGATCAATAAAATAAAAGAACTCTACTCACTGCGCCGCACCCTCCCTGAGAAGATTGTCATTGTTGAGCAGTATCCGCACATCTTAAAATCAAGAGATGGCATTATCAAGAGACTACCAACAGCAATGCATTAACAGACTATAACAAAAGAAGTGTCTGGGTAGTAAATAAACAGTACAATGATTATACTATTTCTAAGCATACCCACCGTTGAAGACTTCATTGAATTCTCCAGGTGGAGCATGGATGACGAAATTAGCCGCAATGCGGACCTGAGGGAAAGACAACACAATGTGATTAACAGGCCATTATCCACTTTTTTTGCCATACAACTTTTAAAGGCTGACTGTCAGTCGAAAGAATGTTGGAACTATATGATATTTGCGTATTAATATTTCTACCACTGATACTATACCCAGAGACAGTGTAATGACATAGCCATTATACCCTGGTCACTAGAGTGAAGCAGAGAGCAGTGACTGGCTTGGCTGCCTGATGAGAGCAGCGACTGGCTTGGCTACCTCTGCTCTGTCCAAGCCACTCCTTAGATGGAAGGAGCTTTTCTTAGCAGCTGTAATGCATATGTAAGTATGTGGGGTGTCAGAGGCACTGACAGTTAAACAGGGGGTGGAGGGAGCTAGGACATTTTAACAAGGGCCCCCCTGAAGAAAAAGTCTAGAGTGGACTGAAATCCGTTGATGGAACGACAGTATTGTAGGCCTATGTACAGCACCAGTCAAAAGTTGACACACCTACTCAGTCCATGGTTTTTCTTTATATTTTCTACATTGTAGAAGAATAGTGAAGACATCAAATCTATGAAAGAACACATACAGAATCATGTAGTAACCAAAAAAAGTGTTATTTTATATTTGAGATTCTTCATAGCAGCCACACTTTGCCTTCACAGCTTTGCACACTCTTGGCATTCTCTCAACCAGCTTCATGCAGTAGTCACTTGGATTGCATTTCAATTAACAGGTGTGCCTTGTTAAAAGGTAATTTGTGGCATTTCTTTCCTTAACGAGTTTGAGCCAATCAGTTGTGTTATGACATGGTAGGGTGGTATGCAGAAGATGGTCTTTTACCAAATAAGGCTAAGTCCATATTATGGCAAGAACAGCTCAAATAAGCAAAGAGAAACAACAGTCCCCCATTAATTTAAGACATTAATGGCCATCAATATGGAAAATTTGAAGAACTTTGTAAGTTTCTTCAAGTGCAGTCGCAAAAAGCATCAAGCTCAGTGATGAAACTGGCTCTCATGAAGACCACCACAGGAAAGGAAGACCCCGAGTTACCTCTGCTGCAGAGGATAAGATCATTAGAGTTACATGCACCTCAGATTACAGCCAAAATAAATGCTTCAGAATTCAAGTAACAGACAACTGTTCAGAGGAGACTGCGTGAAATCAGGCCTTCATGATCGAATTGCTACAAAGAAACAACTACTAAATATGACACCAATAAGAAGAGACTTGCTTGGGCCAAGAAACGCAAGTAATGGACATCAGACCGGGGGAAATCTGTCCTTTGGTTTGACGAGTCCAAATTTGAGATTTTTGGTTGCAACCGCCGTGTCTTTGTGAGATGCGGGGAACAGATGATCTCCGCATGTGTGGTTCCCACCGTGAAGCATGGAGGTGGTGGTGTGATGGTGTTTTGCTGGTGACACAGTCAGTGATTTATTTAGAATTCAAGGCACACTTAACCAGCATGGCTACCACATCATTCTGCAGCAATGCACCATCCCATCTGGTTTGCATTGTTTTTCAACAGGACAATGACCCAACACACCTCCAGGCTGAGTAAGGGCTATTTGACCAAGAAGGAGAGTGATGTAATGCTGCATCAGATGACCTGGCCTCCACAATCAGTTGACCTCAACCCAATTGAGATTATTTGGGATCAGTTTGACTGCACAGTAAAAGAAAAGCAACCAACAAGTGCTCAGCATATGTGGGAACTCCTTCAAGACTGTTGGAAAAGAATTCCAGGTGAAGCTGGTTGAGAGATTGCCAATAGTGTGCAAAGCTATCTCAAATATAATATATGGATTTGGTTAAGGCTTTTTTGGTTAAAACATTATTCAATGTGTTATTTCATAGTTTTGATGTCTTCACTATTATTCTATAATGTAGAAAATAGTAAAAATAAATAAAAACTCTTGAATGAGTGGGTGTGTCCAAACTTTTGACTGGTACTGTGTATGTGCATACCCAAAGGTTGTGTGGGTTATATAGCTTAATTCAATACAAGTAAAGTACTCACTGTATAGTTCTATTTTTGCAACTCTTCACTAGTGCATGTCAAAAATTGAAACAAACAAGTTCTGCTGTGTGTATGCTGCTGCACAGTTAGGCCTAGAGTGACTTCAGAAAGTATTCACACCCCGTGGCTTTTCCACATTTTGTTGTGTTAGTCTGAAATTAAAATTGATTAAATATATTTTTGGGGTCACTGGCCTACACACAATAACCCATAACGTCAAAGTTGAATTGTGTTTGACATTTTTACAAATTATTTGAAAATGAAAAGCTGAAATGTCATGTCAATATGTAAGTATTCAACCCCTTTGTTATGGCCTTGTTGAGCCTCAATTTCATGAGTAAACATTCGCTTAACAAATCACAAATTTCATCGACTAACTCTGTGTGCAATAGTGTTAACGTGATTTGAATGACTAACTTTCCTCTGTACCCCACACATACAATTATTTTCAAGGTCCCTCAGGGAATTTCAGATTCAACCACAAAGACCAGGGAGGTTTTCCAATGCCTCGCAAAGAAGGCCACCTATTGGTAGATGCGTAAATAAAATAGAAGCAGACACTGAATATCCCAATGACCATGGTGAAATTATGAATTTCACTTTGGATGGTGTATCAATAAACCCAGTCAATACAAAGATGCAGGCATCCTTCCTAACTCAGCAGCCAGAGAGGAAGGAAAACGCTCAGGGATTTCACCAGGAGGCCAACGGTGACTTTAAAAAAAGCTAGAGTTTAATGGCTGTGACAGGAGAAAACAGAGGATGGATCAACAACATTGTAATTACTCCACAATACGAAGCTAAATGACAGAATGAAAAGGAAGCATGTATAGAATAAAAATAAAACTTGCATCCTGTCAAAAATGTGGCAATTAAAATGAAATTTATGTCCTGAATACAAAGCATTATGTTTGGGGCAAATCCAACACACCACATCACTGAGTACCACTTCATATTTTCAAGCATGGTAGTGGCTGCATCATGTTATGGGTATGCTTGTCATTGTCAAGGAACAGGGAGTTTTTTTTATTTTTTTTATAAAAATAAAACAGAATAGAGCTAAGCACAGGCTAAATACTAAAAGGAAAACCTGGTTCAAATCGGCTTTACAACAGACACTGGGAGACAAATTCACCTTTCAGCAGGACAATAACCTAAAACACAAAGCCAAAGTTACCAAGATGGCATTGAATGTTCCTGAGTGGCCTAGTTACTGTTTTGACTTTAAAAAAAATAGTCTTGAAATCCTATGGCAAGACTTGACAATGGCTGTCCACCAATGATCAACAACCAACTTGACAGAGATTGAAGAATAATGAATAATGTGCAAATATTGTACAATCCAGATGTGTAAAGCTCTTATAGAATTTCTCCAGAAAGACTCACAGCTGTAATCTCTGTCAAAGGTGATTGTAACATGCATTGGCTCAGGGGTGTGAATACTTATGTAAATGAGATATCTGTATTTCATCTTCAATACATTTGCATGTTTTCACTTTGTCAATATGGGGTCTTGTGTCTAGATTGGTGAGATTATTTTTGTTGTTACAACCTGAATAAAACAAAATGTGGAAAAAGTCAAGGGTGTGAATAGTTCTGAAAGCACTGTAGATGCTCCCGAAGACTGTTAGGCACCTTCCGACACAGAGCAGTATTTGCAAAATACATACACTCATTCTACTGGTCTGTACATGTATCTGACCGTATCCCTGCTGTGGGCCTGCCATTAAAGTGATAGGAATGCTACACCTCAGTAGGGACTAGGCAGCTTCAAACATGTATCTGCATGTGGCTGACAGCAAGAACAGTCCATTTTCAAGCTTTCATATGAAGGTTGTTTAGTTTTTGGTGATTCAATCGCAATGGCCACAATCACTATGATAATGTATTACCTTCAGAAGTCTTGTGAATATGGTTGTACAGTATGTTCGTGTGGACTTTTCATGGGATCAATGATTCCTACACCAAGTAAGAAGTCAAAAGTTCCTTGTATTGTAATTAGGGCTGTCAGAGTTATTGTAATACAATTTGTATTGCATTATCTGAAAGTGTTCAAGAGCGACTGCCTTTAAAAGCAACAAATCCCTTTGAAAATGTCCTATGTGGCATCAATATGAGTCAGAAACCGTTATTGTAGTATACAAAATGACTACAAAGTAAATAGGATAATTTTGGTCATAAAGTCAGTCTCGTCAAAAACTGAGTTTGGAACATACAGTGCCGTGAAAAACTATTTGCCCCCTTTCAAATTCTCAACTTCTGCATGTTTTTGATATTGAATGTTATCAGATCTTCAACCAAAACCTAATATTAGATTAAGGGAACCTGAGTGAACAGATAATACAACAATGAAATACTTATTTCATAAACAAAGTTATGCAACACCCAATTCCCCTGTGTGAAAAAGTAATTGCCCCCTTACACTCAACTGGTTGTGCCACCAGTTGTCTTTGGGTCATGCAGCAAGACAATGATCCAAAACACACAATCAAATCTACATGAGAATGGCTAAAAAGCAAGAAATTTGAAGTTTTGGAATGGCCTAGTCAAAGTCCAGACCTAATCCCAATCGAGATGTGGCAGGACCTGAAACGAGCTGTTCATGCTTGAAAACCTACAAATGTCACTGAGTTAAAGCAGTTCTGCATTCAAGAGTAGGTCAACATTCCTCCACAGTGATGTGAGAGACTGATCAACAACTACAGGAAGCATTTGGTTGCAGTCATTGCAGCTGAAAGGTGGCACAACCAGTTATTGAGTGTAAGGGGACAATTACTTTTTCCACACACAAGAATTATGTTGCATACTTATTTATTTAATCAACAAAGTTATCAATTATTTTTGTTATTTGTTCACTCAAGCTCCCTTTATCTAATATTAGGGTTTGGTTAAAGATCTGATAACATACAGTAGCAAAAATAGAGAAAATCAGAATGTGGGCAAATACTTTCACGACACTGTACGTGCGTCACAAGGAGAAAATTAAGGTTGGGTTTTGATTGGACGATGTCCATTTGCCTTCTAACACGGGGTTAACAGCTGTGGTGAATGCTCTCTATCCAATAGCATAGGCAGTGAGAGACCTGCCCAGCAGCACGAATTTGTTTACCCTAATACAAAACATTACCCGTGTTTTTACTTCAGAAATACTGCAAAGACCCTAGTTAGATGTCAAATAAAACATCCTGTGCAAAAAACGTCTAATTAATTACAGATATTTTGAGTCCTTAGATTATTCTGTGGATTTTGAGGAAGTGAAATAGGCTTCCAACAAACACGGAAGCTGTCAGAAAACACACCAAGACTGAAATCAAATTTGCCTAATGAGCAACAGAAAAACACCTGCCAGTCGGGGTGTTTACTCACCCTTTTAAAATACACTGAAAACATCCCAAATACTGGCTCAAAGACCAGCAGATGGCGATTTTCAGTCGTTTCATCTTAAGGGAATCTACGCAGCCGGCTATACACTCGTATCCCCTGTGAACCGGTTCAGACACAAAACAATCTCCATTTAGGCTGCAAGGTGTCAATTTCCTCCTTATTTTTCACCACCATGCTACAGTGGCTAATGCAAGTCCCAAATGTTGTGTATCGCATTCAGCCAATCAGGTTGCAGCAGTGTTTTTTCATTCCTGGTGATTGGCTGAACGCGATACGCAACATCCGGGAGTAGCATTAGTCACTGCAGCATGGTGGTGGAAAATGGTGTTTCATAAAGAAAGTATGCATATTTCAACAACAACAAAATCTGCTTTCTTGCCTTTAATCCAGTTGAGGAAATTGTTGCCTTTGCAGCCTGAATGGATAATGTTTTATGCACAAACCGGTCCACAGGGGATACGAGTGTATAGCTGGCTGCATAGATTCCCTTTGGACGGTAAGATGAAATGACCCAATATCGCCATCTGTCGGCCTTTGGGCAACCCAAATACAATCTAAGGTAAACTGCTAAAAACAACAATGCAATGTCCACTGAACAAAAATATAAATGCAACATGTAAAGTATTGGTCCGATGTTTCATGAGCTTAAATACATTTTTCCATACAAACAAAAACTTAATTTCTCTCAAATTGTGTGCACAAATTTGTTTACATCCCTGTTAGTGAGCATTTCTCCTTCGCCAAGCTAGTCCATCCACCTAACAGGAGTGGAATATCAAGAAGCTGATTAAACAGCATGATCATTACACAGGTGCACCTTGTGCTCAGGACAATAAAAGGCCACTAAAATGTACAGTTGTCACAACACAATGACACAGATTTCTCAAATTGAGGGATTGTTCAATTGGCATGCTGACTGCTGGAATGTCCACCAGAGCTGTTGACAGAGAATCGAATGTTCATTTCTCTACCATAAGCCGCCTCCAAAGTCATTTTAGAGAATTTGGCCTCACCACCACATGTATAGCGTTTTGTGAGTGAGTGGTTTGCTGATGTCAATGTCATGGTGGCGGTGGGGTTATGGCATGGGCAGGCAGCATAAGCTACGGACAATGAACACAATTGAATTTTATCGATGGAAATTTGAATGCAGAGATACCGTGACGAGATCCTGAGGCCCATTGTTGTGCCATTCATCCGCCGCCATCACCTCATGTTTTAGCATGTTAATGCACGGCCCCATGTCGCTAGGATCTGTGCACAATTCCTGTAAGCTGAAAGTGTTCCAGCTCTTCCATGGCCTGCATAATCACTAGACATGTCACCCATTGAACATGTTCGGTAGGCTCTGAATCGACGTGTACAACAGCGTATTCCACTTCCCGCAACCTCTGAAGAGGAGTGGGACAACATTCCACAGGCCACAATCAACAGCCTGATCAACTCTATGCGAAGGAGATGTGTCACACTGCATGAGGCAAATGGTGGTCACACTGACTGGTTGTGATCCACGCCCCTACCTTTTTTGTTGTTGTGCCCAACAGATGCATATCTGTATTCTCAGTCACGTGAAATCCATAGAATAGCGCCTAATCTACTTATTTAAAATGGACTTATTTCCTTATATGAACTGTAACTCAGTAAAATCTTCAAAATTGTTTCATGTTGCGTTTATATTTTTGTTAAGTAAAAAAAACAAGTGCTATTTTTCAATTTACCTAATTGTGCTAACCGTTACTTTAGACAAAACCAAGAAGTCATTATGATAAAGTAAAAAAAAAAAAAAAACTAAATCTGATTTAATTACATCTTAATTTGAACTAATTCTGAATTTGACATTAATCAAGATTTTTATTTAATGTTTGACAGCCCTGGTTGTTATAGTCAATCGGCTAGAAGCAATGTAATACCACCAAGACAGACAATGTGATAATGAATAGAATGATGCCTATGGCTATGTTCTTCGGAGTTGTGTCTAGCACAGTGGGTATATGTGTCTAAGTCTTAAGTTTAGTTTGCCATGGTTTTAACTATGATCTAACTACAGACTCGTGTTTACGCAAACTGCTTCTTGCGTTCGGTATCATTTACATGATGCGTATGGAGTATAGTTGGTTCAATTAACTCCGTCAGTTTATTCCTTAGCAGACAGGATAGTTAGCTCAAATATGTTTTTAACTAGGTAACGTTAGCCAGCCAGCAAGCTAACTTTAGCTAGGAACTAGCTTAGCAAACTAGCTAACGTTATTTTTGCTGCCAAAATAATTTAGGAAGAACACAACAACCTAGTTAATTTACTAAAAATCGTAAAACAGTGAACAAAGCTTATCAAAATACTGACTAGTTATGTAGCTACCTTCTCTTCCCCAGTGAGCTGTTCTTCGAAATCTGCCATCTTGGCTGATCTGCAACAGTGAGGAAGCGGATCTCCACAGTGTCACAATAGACATAACAAGGTGCCAGATATTTCACCGGATGTATAAATGTCAAACATCCGATTGGCGTTCCACTCACTACCAAATATGGTGATGAGAGGAAGCCCAGTGGCCGGCAGTGGGAGAAGATGGAGCGAGATGGTTTTTGTCCGACATTCTGAACATTTTCTCATCGATGAAACATTTGATCTCCATTCAGTTTTCTGTTTCCAAAACTAGAATCTGTAACAAACAGATGGGACTGCGTTTTGTCGACTTTAGGCTTTTCCAAAGTTAAAAAAAAGCGTTGTTTAGATGGAGTGCGAGGGCGAATTGTGTTATTGCATACGCGCACTTCACAGAGTAGGCGTTCCCTAACGGAAATATGCAAATTAGGCTAGAACGCGCCAATAGGAGCTCGCTATCTCGTGCTTGGCTCTGCCCACCTCCTTGCTTGTTCTGGTCAGTATGATTAATTCGCTCCCATTGGAAACGACAGGCTCTGATCTTTCTTGGGTTACTTATAACAAATCTTTGGTGCCACTGGCACATGATTCCTCTGTTTACAGCACAGCCATCCGGTAAAAACATGGAGGACGCCACCAGCAGTAATCCTCAATCTATTGGATTTACAGAGAAATTAAAATCGTGGCTGTCCTGGTCATGGACATACATATGTGCAGTTTGGTTTGCCATGGTTTTAACTATGATCTATGTTCTGCGAAGCCCCTTGAAACTGCAGGACACTCTTACCTCAGGTGAGTTAGCTAGCTAAAGTAACGTTAGCTGTAATGCAGAGCCATCAAAGAATGGGAGAGCTAGCTAGTTAGCTAATGTAGCCAGCCAGCCTGCTAGCTAACAAATATAAATCGTGAGACGGTGGATGAAGTGAAAGGTTGACAGTTCCATAGCCAGCATCTCAGGTTGGTTTATTTATTAAATATTAGCTAGATATTAGACACCTAACTAACGTTAGCTGTTACGCTTATGAATAACAACTAACCGGCTAGCTAGGTCGTTAGTTTACATCATTCAAACTAGCAATGCATAGTGATTGCTAGATTTGCATGAGTTTCTTAGTCAGTGTGGCTATTCGCTAGAGACATAGCTAACCAGCTATATCTATCTTCATCTATGGGCATGGTACTTCACCATCGCTAGCTAGCTACACTGACCCAGCACAGGCTCTGTCTGTAGTGGACTCAGGCTCTGTCTGTAGTGGGCTCTGCATTATCAGCCTCTAATTTACGTTCAGTGTTAAATCTGAATCCCAGTCTTATTATTCAGTCAGGCTTGTGCAGTGTCATTAATTTATGTGTTATGCATTTGATCTAACATAACCTGTTGTTTCAGCATCTGTGTTCTTGAATACACTGACCCCTAAATTCTATGTGGCACTCACTGGAACATCCTCTCTCATCTCTGGCCTAATCTTGGTGAGTTGTGAAGATTACAGGGTTATTCACTGCATGGGGTTGGTGAATATACTTAGCCCTGATTGTAGATTGGACACTCCACATTTGCAAATGTGCATTTCAAATACCAACACCAAAGGTAACCTAGATGTGTTAGCTAGTGCACAATGATACGATAAAAATAAATGGCAATCAATTTAATTGTCAAGAAGATTTGTATACTGGTACATTGCTCTCTGTATGACTGTCCCAATCCCCTGCTTGCAGATATTTGAGTGGTGGTACTTCCGTAAGTATGGGACCTCGTTCATTGAGCAGGTGTCTGTTAGCCATCTGCGGCCTCTCCTAGGTGGGGTGGAGAGCAGCACGACCACTGGCCTGTTCTCCTCAGTCAACGGAGAGGCTGAGCCTAGACCCAGTGTCTCAGGTAAACATTTCACCAATTGTATGGTTCCCCAAACCTGGGTCAAATTAATTAGTGCACAGCACACTGTAGCAAACCGCAACAAAACATTTTGCAATGGACAACAAAAATGAGCATTTCTGTTTGGACAAGTTCAGGTACTCTCTCACTGTTTCAGTCTATTTTTCTTCCATTTGGTGGCCAGTGAATATGTGACTCAGGTGTTCAAGGCCATCACTGTAATGACACTTGTCTTTTGCAGAGTGTAAAGTTTGGAGGAATCCTTTAAATCTATTCAGAGGAGCAGAATACAGCAGGTACGTACATCCCCAGCTACACTGGCCTTCTATCTAAAGGTAAATTGCTATTTGTAAATACTTTGCCCCTGACACTCTTTATTTTGTACCCCTCTAAAGGTACACATGGGTGACTGGAAAAGAGCCTTTGACCTACTACGATATGAACCTGTCTGCTCAAGACCACCAGACCTTCTTCACTGGCGACACTCAGCAACTCAAGCCTGAAGATACTGGTTTGAATCTAAGCTTTTCAACCGGTATATTATGATATAGTGAAAGCCAAAGTTTACATTTCTGGGAAGGAATAGAATCCTTAATTCTTTGTAAAAGACTGCTTTGGGTCTTATTGGCCTGCGGACAGTCTTCTGGATCCATGTCTAGGCAATACATTCAGTATTTGTTATATTTTTCTGTTCTCTTACAGTTATGCAGAAGGCCTGGCGGGAGAGAAATCCCCAAGCCCGGATCAGAGCAGCTTACCAGGCCATAGAGATGAACCACGAGTGAGCTCTACCATCATGACAGTTTTGGTTGCGGTTCAAAAGACATTGCATGCTCATTTAGGGAAATCCAAAATTAATAGTCTTATTCAGCCAAACAAATATGTGTATTCTATGAAGTAGAAAGCATAGCAAGTGTCTTCCTTGTGGTTTTTAGGTGTGCTGCTGCCTATGTACTCCTGGCTGAGGAGGAAGCCACCACCATCACAGAGGCAGAGCGGCTGTTCAAACAAGCACTGCGGAGCGGTAAGAGAGAACAGAGAGTACAGGACCAAATCACAAGCCTCAGGCCTTTGACCTTTTGAAATCATTAGTCAGGGATGGGACTTTTGTAATTAAATGCAATACATTTCCTCTCTTGCATAGCTGGCAAAGACATCAACTTGCTGGTGTATATCAAACGCAGACTGGCCATGTGTGCACGCAAGCTGGGACGCATCAAGGAGGCAGTGAAAATGATGAGAGATGTGAGTGTTGCCATTTCCTTAACCAGGGGTGTTAAAATCAGGGCCTTGAGTTCTGCATTATGGCTGTTTATGCAGGTAACCTAGCAGTTACAGCATTGAGCCAGTAACCGAAAGGTTGCTGGTTCAAATACCCAAGCCGACAAGGTGAAAGATCTGTCTGTGCCCTGGAGCAACCCTGTAAAAACAACACATTTCACTGTACCTATCCGGTGTATGTAAGATTTATTTTTATTGATTGAAGCCATTGATTGGCTAGAGGGAGAGTTCACTTACCTGGGATGCGTTCAGTTCGCTTCAACATTTGCTACATTGCGTGACGGTTTGCATCGTTCTAAAACAGCCTTTGTGGTATGTTTGCTCCCGTTTGGTGGGTGTGGCGAGGTGTGGCCGGATCGATATGGGTGTGACCATCTGAAATCACAAAACTCCTGCAGCACACCATTCATAATCGCCCTCTGGGCCACCATAATCACAAAGCTTTTCAACTGGTCTTTCAGTACAGTACCATTTCTGTTGATTTCAACATTTTACACCGTTTTGTCATACTGAACGCAGCCCCGGTATCCCAGGTCTGAATTAGTCGCAGTTTAGAGGATAGAACAAACAGAAGTAATGTGGACCTGGAGGCCCTGATGTTTATTTTCCTGTCTTTAGCCCTCTTCTATGCAACTTTTAATACTGGTTAGTCCTGACATTTTATGATTCCTTCTCTCACTTACCGTTCCTTACTTTTTCCCAGTTAATGAAAGAATTCCCACTGTTGGGAATGTTGAATATACATGAAAATCTCCTGGAGGCGTTACTGGAGCTGCAGGCTTACGCTGATGTACAAGCAGTCCTTGCCAAATATGACGGTAAGCTATATGGCATGTAGCAGATGCTTTTATCCAAGGCGACAGTAATGAGTGCGTACATTTTCATATTAGTGGACCCAGCGGTAATCAAACCCTTAATCCCGGCGTTGAAAACCCCATGCTACCAACTGAACCACGTAGGACCACATGAGGAAAAACAGGGTTCAAGCCAACAAACTACAATAACTTTGAACCAGTCCTCTGTGTTCATGATTTCCAGACTCCTAGTTTGAGCTTAAAGTGAAATAACCGGTATGTGTTCTCGTTGTAGATATCAGCTTGCCAAAGTCAGCCACTATATGCTACACGTCTGCACTGCTGAAAGCACGGGCTGTATCAGAGAAGTAAGTGTCCCCGTGGGGGAAATATTCATTTAAAGATCCATTATTGTACCATTTTTATAAGACATACAAAAACAGTATATTGCGTGATCTATACTTGACAAAGATGCATCTGTTTTTATAGGTCAGACAAGTAGCACAGGGGGAATTCTGTCTACTAACGATCAATACTTTTTTTTTGTGAGACATCCAACTCTTTTTGTGACTGAAGTGCAGGAGATCCTCCCCCACGCTTGAAGCTGTCTTCCTGACTTCTGTCTTAACACGGGTGTGTCTTTCTCTCTCTGTCTCTCTCTCTCCATCCGTCCCAGGTTTTCTCCTGAGGCAGCGTCCCGGCGGGGCCTGAGCACTGCGGAGATGAACGCTGTGGAGGCTATACACAGAGCTGTGGAGTTCAACCCACATGTGCCAAAGGTCAGTCGAGACCTTCAGCCACAGATCTAGGATAAGCTTACCCTATCCAAATCCTAACCGTAACCATTAATTGCCAGAAAGGTACATATCTAGAATCAGCTTAGTCAAGTCCTAACCTGAACAATTAGTGGGGGAAATGCAACAACTGATATGACTTTATGTTTTTTCCGTTAGCTTTATTTGAGCAAATTCTGTCATATTTTACAAACACAGGTGATGGCTATTTAGTTATTTTGCTGTACTCCATTCTCTTCTGAGGTGATGGCAGCAGAGAGCATCAAAGTCTCTATCAGAAGTGTGCTGACTTTTTAGTACTTGTAATGACCTAGGATAGCCAGCAGGTGTCAGTATTGCACTGTATCGTAAATGTAGCTGCTGTAGTCAGGACTGGACCTGTGAGCCACTTCTACGCACTCTCTCTGTAGCACGGTAGAACATGGTGCCCTGCACTTAGTGGATTTTTCCAAAGGTAAAACTATAAGCCTAATTATTATTCCATTAGCTATCTATCAGTTGACTATGAAGAGTTCCTGGTGAGATCTGGATCGTGTTCAGTAGGGCATACTGTAGCAAGATCTTTTGCAACAGAAAATACAAATCTGTATTTTTACTGCATAAAATCAGGTAGTACATCCCCCGTTTCAAAATCCTTTCTACCTACTGAACAGGAACCTGAGGTGTAACCTCGTTGATCATGGACATGACATGACTGGGCTGGGCTCTGGTCTGGGTGACAACAAGGGGCCCTGATGTGTCCCCTGCAGTAGACGGACAGAAACAATTCCTGCACATCTCTTCCCACAGGGATTAGGCTTGGATGTCCTATAGTAAAACACACAATCCCCCACACACACACACTCTCTCTCTCTCACACTCACTCACTCACATACACATGCACGGACACAGTGGTCGCAAGTCTCCCTACAGTGTGTGTGTGTGTGTGTGTGTGTGTGTGTGTGTGTGTGTGTGTGTGTGTGTGTGTGTGAGCTGCGATGTGTGGCAGTCACAGGCAGCGAGGGGGAAACTCAGTGCTTTGATCCAGGCTTTGATGTGAGGGCCCTCATCCTGAGTGTCTCCCTGTCCCCCACCCCGCCCCAGGGGCATTGCTGCCCCCCTCTCTGCTCCCCTCTCAGCCCCCCTTTGCCCCATCTCATTCCCCTGCCACGGCACTGACAAACAGGGCGGGTCAGACTATAAAGTAGTGATCCCAGAGATAGTGCACATCTACAGCACCTCTGCTTTCAACTGGTGATACCCTAGACCCTTCAAACTAAACTCTGGGCCTTGAAGCCAGTTCCACTGCATTTTGTTATTGTTCCCTTCAAATCAGGGACTGATTTAGACCTGGGACATAAGGTGTGTGCAATGAATTATCAGGTAGAACCAAAAACCAGCAAGCTCCGGACCTTGTAGGGTAGAGTTGAATACCCCTGCCCTAGACCGTTGAGCTAGGAGAGACTAATATGTTCTCTCCGTCTGTCAATCTCTGTCCCATTGAAGAAGATCTCATAGTAGACAGGAGACACTCCAAACCTTATAGAATTGTTCAAATCCATCAGATATCGACTGAATTATAGCACATAAAACATTTTACTGGCACTGACACATAATTAATGGAGTTCAGGGATTTTGGTGGAAATTCAGGTATAACATGTATTGTCATATGTCACTTATTTTCTTAGATTGCACTTATATATACACAGTGCATTCAGAAAGTATTCACACCCCTTGACTTTTTCTACATTTTGTTGTGATTGAATTTAGATGTTGTGTCACTGGCCTACACCATAATGTCAAAGTGGAATGATGTTTTTAGACATTTTTACAAGTTAATACAAAATGAAAAGCTGAAATGTCTCGAGTCAATTCAACCCCTTTGTTATGGCAAGCCTAAATCAGTTCAGGAATAAAAATGTGCTTAACAAGTCACATAATAAGTTGCATGGATAGTGTTTAACATATCATTTTTGAATGATTACCTCATCTCTGTACCCCACACATATACAATTATCTGTAAGGTCCCTCAGTCAAGCAGTGAATTTTAAACACATAGACCAGGGAGGTTTTCCAATGCTTTCCAATGAAGGGCACCTATTGGTAGATGTGTAAGAGAAAAAAAAGAAGCAGGCATTGAATATTCCTTTGAGAATGGTAAAGTTATTAATTACACTTTGGATGGTGTATCAATACACCCAGTCCCTACAAACATACTGGTGTCCTTCCTAACTCAGTTGCCGGAGAGGAAAGAAACCGCTCATGGCCAGTTGTGACTTTAAACAGTTAGCTTTTAATGGTAGTGAAAAAACAGTATGGATCAACAACATTGTAGTTACTCAACAATACTAACATAATTGCCTGAGTGAAAAGAAGCCTGTACATATAAAAAATATTCCAAAACATGCATCCTGTTTGCAATAAGGCACTAAAATAAAATTGTAAAAAATGTGGCAAAGAAATGAACTTTGTTCTGAATACAAACCATTATGTTTGGGGAAAATCCAACACACCACATCACTGAGTACCACTTTTCATATTTTCAAGCATGGTGGTGGCTGCATCATGTTATGGGTATGCTTGTCACCAGCAAGGAGTGGACTAGGGAGTTTTTCAGGATTAAAAGAAACAGAATAGAGCTAAGCTCAGGCAAAATCATAGAGGATAACCTGGTTGTCTGCTTTCCACCAGAAAAGTCAACATTCAAGAGGACAATAACATAAAACACAAGGCCAAATATACACTGGAGTTGCTTACCAAGACGACATTTAAGGTTCCTGATTGGCCTAGTTAGAGTTTGGACTTAAATCGGCTTGAAAATCTATGGCAAAGGTGAATCTAACGTATATTGGCTCACTGCTGTGAATACTTATATACATATCTGTATTTCATTTTCAATACAATTGCTAACATTTCTAAAAACATGTTTTCAGTTTGTCATGCGGTATTGTGTGTAGATGGATGAGAATTGTTTTTATTTCATCCATTTTGAGTTCAAGCTGTAACACAACAAAATGTGGAATAAGTCATGGGGTATGAATACTTTCTGATGATACTGTACATTTTCTAATGGTATCAGGTGTTTTTTTTTCTTTAGTAAAATAAAACAAATGAGCTGCCTCATTTGCATAAATACAATGGGTGTATTTTCATACATGAACACATTAGCGTAACGGGATGGAACAGGGCTGCAGAAACATGCCCTGTCTACGCCTCCCTGCACTCACCTGTGCTGTCTAGACTGCCTAATTAATTACTGTTGTTGTCACTTTCTGTTGCGTAATTCAACAAGTGTGTCAATAGCAGGATATCCGAGATTAGAAATCACCACACTCGGCTCTAGATTACACCTATCTAAACATACTGTACATTGTTTGCGAGATCAGACATAATACCACTATAATTCAAGTGTTCATTTTTGGTACTTGTTTCATTTCAGCGCATCTAACTTGTAAACATCTGTGTTAAATTTCCTTTTTTTAATTCCACAAAAAAAATCAACACCCATCAAAATAAAGTTATCTTTCTTCTCTTTCTTGTGATGTAAGTATCGAAACGATGCGTTGAATCCCAGGTGAAGCTTTAGCGTCATTATAGACGCAACGGAAAGACAACGTCTCCCATTGAGTCCATTTCAGCCGTTACCAGGGTGTGTTTGACAGGCCGTTACAAACATTTCTGCAGTCGTACCTTTAACGGAGAAAAAATGACAGGCTCAAGCAAGAGTATGAAAGGTTCGCCGGAGTCAAATGAAAGCAATCAATCCAGTGATATTGAAGTGACAGTTGGATTTTGCACCCCTCAAACACAGGAAATAAATGGCTGAAAAAGGCAGATCCTCAGGTGGGTGGCATGCGCCTTGGTACACGCAGACGGACAGAGAGACAGACATGACGACTGACTTAACACAGCGACTTTTAAAGAGTCGTGTCTGTCAGATTGTCCTCAGGAGCGCGGGAGTGAAGCATGTTCTGTCGGCCTCACCGTTTTCAAGTCAACTCATTGAGTCCACTAGAGGTTGGGTGCTTTGGTCTTATAGTCAAAGCTTTTGAGATTATGCAGCGGGATTATTTCCTGGTCTAAATGATTTGTGTCAGACTTGTCTTTATTTATTTATCAAGGTGAGTCCCATTGAGATCTTATCAAGATACGGTGTGTATCTCTTTCACAAGGGACCCCTGTTCTTGTCTGTCTAAATGGTCAGTGAGTGCACCTGTAGCCGTAGAGCCCGAGGCATGCCTGGCGTGGGTTGTTTTCTTCCCAGCAGCCAGTGTTCACACACAGATACCAGTTGTTCACTGGACTGGAGCGAGCTGCTCTGGCTCTGTTGTGGGTGGGCTTCCATTCCCAGCAGCTTCCCCGCATTCCCCTGCTTCAATCAACGAGCGAGACCCCCCGATTCCTCCCACCGGCCTCGGCAACGTGACCCCTCAGCAGTCAGTCAGTCCACCAGCCAGCCCCCACCAGGCAGCCTTGGAAGAGTGGTGTAATGAAGGCAAGATTTATGGGCATTCTGGGAGGTCAGGCGTGGGGAGTGTTAGGGCCAGCATCGCAGCAGGCCTGAGGGGATTATATATGGACATCACGCTACATCACATGAGCAGACTGCACTAAATGCTCCACACACCCAGCTGTTTCAGTGCTCAACCTCTTAACCGCTCTGCTCGCTCCCCCTTTCCTCGCCACTTTTTTTCTTGTCTGTCCCAATCAGTCTCGCTCTCTCTTCTCTCTCTCCCTCTCTCTCCAAGGAACAGTAGGAAGGTTGAGGAACCGGACAGAGGGAAGCCTGTATGGCTGGTCAAGTGTTAAGGACACCTGAATGTGTTTTATATTTAGCACACTCCTGTGGTTAACACTTCCTCGCGCATTTGGAGTGTGCTGCTTTGTGCCCGGTAGCCTATGTTGTGGCGATGGCCTCCTCAGCCTTGTTCAGAATTCAGGTGGATGGAGGCTTGACTTAGGGAGTAGTAGGTGTGATCCAACACTTCACTGGAGGAGACGGACGGTAGTAAGGAGTGCCTTGGCACAGCTCTAGGGTCAGCTGACCTTCACCAGATCCTAACCTTAATCATTGGAAGGAACAATACAAAACGGACCTTTTTAGATCACTTTCTCGGGTCAATATCATCCTCCTATTCCAGCATCCGTCCAGTTCAGTCCACCGCTACCTTCGGGTGACCTAACATGACAGACGTCCTCAGAGGTCACCTATCCTTCAACAGCACCGTGAGCCAATGAGACGACGGCTAGATGTCGTCGACTTGTTCCATTGTGCTAAATGCCGAAGATTAAAATCTGAGGGAGGCTTATGAGTTATGCTACGGCTTATGAGTGTTCCAAGATAAAAGAGGAACGTCAATGAAACTCAATCCCTTCATCAAAGAGGCGACTGGTGAAGGGGGGAGGGGGGGGGTACGGAGGAGGGAGGCAGCGCAGAGGGCCGAGGTGTTACCCACCCTTATGCCAGGGCATGCCAGGAAGGACAGCTGCCAGTCAAATGCTTTGGTAACCATCACCTCTACCCTTATTAAACACACTGGTATACCTGGTTAAAAGTGCTGCTCCTAACAGAATGAAGTATGCTCAGCATCTATATAGCAGGCCTCTCCAACCCTGTTCCTGGAGAGCTACCGTGTAGGTTTTCGCTCCAACCCTAATCTAGCGCACCTGATTCTAATAATTAGCTGGTTGAAAAGCTGGATCAGGTTAGTTACAACTGGGGTTGGAGCATAAACCTACAGGAGGGTATCTCTCCAGGGACAGGGTGGGAGAGCTGATCTGTACAGTAAGCCTAAGTGCTGACTGGCGTAAAAGTCTCAAATTTGGCGAGGACATGAAAGTCGCGCACGCCATTGAACGACTGCAACTCAAATAAATCACTGCAACGAGAAGTGGAGTGCGCTGAAAACGTCTTTAAAAAGTGCTAGACAGTCATTCTCAAAAACGTGAAACTCAGACAGTTATCCAAGCATAACCAATCAGCATCATATTCATGCAGACACACTGTAGCCAGCCAGCTAACACACCAGCTAACTGTCCCTGAGGGAAGAGGAGAGCAGTGCAGAGGGCTGATTTGCCCCTCGGGCCCTGGGTGCAGCCTCCTGGGCGAGCAGGGCGGCTCTGGGCTGCTTTGCACTGGGCTGGCTGGCTGGCTGGCTGGCTGAGCCTGTGACCATGGGGGGGATTAAACAGGATTAGCTTTAGGGTAACCTTCCCAAAGTGTCAGTCTAAGACCCATAGTCCTGTGAAGCAGGCTGCCTGGGAATCCAGAAGGCCCAACCCCAACGGTCCCTGCTGGCCCCACAGCCCAGGGGACCAGTTCAGAGGGGATTAACGCCACACACACACACACACAGTCCAGACACGGAGGAAAGTCGGCAGCACCACACAGCATAGTACTGCCTGACTCGGTGGGAGGAACTTACAAGGGGAGGTTACACTCTGAATCTAACAGTAACAGAGCAGAGAGAGGCTTCAGATTTTCCCCACTTGAACAATTGCAAAACAAGGGCTCTCAACAAATACCTCACGAGGAAAAGTATATTTCAGTCTATCGGTCAGATAGCCTTAGCCTAGGGAATTATTGCTCAACAGGATATGGATGAGGTGCTGACTAATTCCCATTTAAAATAAATGAACTACGCTGCCCTTGTCTTCCTTGCACTCACATTCACACTTCTCTCTTCTGAACGGCACAAATGTTGCCGATAGCGACTATTATTGCGAAATGCGGTTGTTTACCTAGCACTGGTTGTCAGCCACCCTGGATAAGAGCGTCTGCTGTCTATGTCAACACATTTGCCTGTAATGTACTGTAACGGCGTTATCTCCTGTCTGCCTCTCTGTCTGTAGTATTTATTAGAGATGAAGAGTCTGATCCTGCCTCCAGAACACATCCTGAAGAGGGGGGACAGCGAGGCGGTGGCCTACGCCTTCTTTCACCTGCAGCACTGGAAGAGGGCCGAGGGAGCCTTAAACCTGCTACACTGCACCTGGGAAGGCAGTACGTACTGGGACATTGATTGATTGTTTGATTAATTAGTAGGTTGATTAATTCATTGATTGCATTTCTGGCAATTAAAACAACATAGTTACACATGCATCAATGCATTGGCAGTACTCGCATGAAAAAATAATTGACATTAAAATCTATTCAATCTATTCTCATGCTTGATGTGTTTTTCTGCATTTCTCTCCTGTCCCTGAAGCTTTTCGGATAATTCCCTACCCTCTAGAGAAGGGTCACCTGTTTTACCCCTACCCTGGGTGCACAGAAACAGCAGATCGGGAACTGCTGCCCTGTAAGTAGTAGGACAAGTCACTACTATACAGTAAACTCAATGCAATGGTCAATTCTGATGATAATATGTGCCTCTATCTCTCTCTTCTCCTCTCTCTCTGTCCCCCCCTCTCTCATTCTCTTCTGCAGCCTTCCACGAGGTGTCTGTGTACCCAAAGAAAGAGCTTCCCTTCTTCATCCTCTTCACAGCGGGCCTTTGTTCGTTCACTGCCATGCTGGCCATGCTCACACACCAGTTTCCTGAGCTCATGGGCGTCTTTGCCAAAGCAGTAAGTCGTGCAATTCTCTTCCGCTGATCGTTTTGGTTGTTGGGGGGGTAATATTTACTATGTGCCGCTTCACATGGCTTTTCATGTTACATTCACTGAATGAATACATGGTCATTTGGGCTAGCAAAAAAAAACAAGGTTATCAATATATAAATGGAATCTGGATGTGGTATTTCTCTGCTTTGTGATCAACTTTCTCAGGAGTTGCAGAGGTGTGGCATTGACATATCCTAGTATAGAAAATAACATTAACCTAGAGTTATTTGCTGATATCAAACTGGATCTGTTTTTACATTTAGAAGCGTTTTTAATTGGAACGATGAAATTACTAAGACATGTTGTATGCGTGTTATTATTCTCATGTACTCAGTTGACCTCTGGTGTAGTCGCCGCCTCTCATCTCTGTCAACAACGAGGGTCATGGGATGCCTGGGTCTGGTTGTAAGAGGGTCCTGTGTCTTTCACTGCACAGCGCTAGAGAAATACAGCCAGAATCTCTTAGGATTTAATATTGTATCATTTAATCGAGCTGTTTTTGTCTCCAAGGTGTGAGAATAAAATATAGCTTAACCATATCCTGTTGTCTAAGTAGATTCCTAGAGTACTGTACTGTGCGACTTGGCGCAAAAGCAGCATCTCCAACTAAACCCTGTCCCAGCCAGGTAGTTAGTAGTTCATTCATGTATTGGATAGCAGGACTTGAAGATCATCCACAGAGCAACAGCTAAGAGGGCCACTCTAGTGATTAGTTCAGACTAGATAAGTGACGTGGGCCTTTCTCAACCAGAACAGGCTAGTCTTGCGTTGCCACACTTCCCGGTTCCAAGTCTCTTGAGAAAGACGGAAATGTTGGTTGAGAACAAGCGAACAACACCTTCGCTCAGCAGCACTGTACTCGGCTACTATAGCAGACCTGAGGAGGAAACTGGCTTCGATGATGCCGGTTTTCCACAGAGCCGCACCCTGTCAGGAGGGTCTCCAGGGAATGTGGAGGTTAAGGTTTAGGATGATCGAGTGTGCCTGTCACTAGCAGAACAGGTTAACACCTCCACTCAGTCCTTTTCAAAGGGCAGTTTTCCAGCCCAGGCTCAATTGCCTAATGCACCGTGCCTGTTAAACATCAAAAGTAAAGAACTGCAGTCCAATTGCCCCCATAGCCCATTTCACAGAGCCCCTTTTCCCGCACATTCTGGGAATATATGGGGGCCGAAAGAGCGTAAGCCAGCAGCTGATAACACAATTCGACATAGGCTTACAGCATGCGCATTAGTTCCAGGGTATAAGCATTGGGTTTGATGTATGTGATTTAGTCCCTTGTTTATTTATAAGACAGTGTGGCAGACTGTCAGTGTTTCTGTTTTTAGCTTGTTTGGCTAGGCCCTCTCTCACGCTAATCCTCTGTTTACGGTGGCCCTGTTTATTAGCTCTCACTTTACGCAGCAGAGCAGGGCCATTAGCCTGGGCAAAAACAAGCCTGCAGAGACCGCCGCGCACTCACACTTTTGTTATGGGAAAGACTGCCTCTAGATAGCACTTTTACAGCGCAGTGGAGAGCCTGGTTTGTGTAAGGGCCAGATAGAGGCACTACATGAAAGCCTCAGAGGCTGGAGGGAGGGGAACGGCCCAGGCCCACACCGTTCTCTGAGGAAAAACAGATTTCTGCGGAAGAGGATAAAAATCCCCGGCCTGAAACAGGACAGTGGGGTGACACCCCCCCCCCCCCACGCTTCCTCTTTATCTACTCCTAGCCCCACTATATGGCAGCCATGTCTGTCCTCAACCAACTTTTATTAGGTTACCTATTCTGTGGGTCATTGGTGGCAGTTGATCAGTAGAGCTAGGCCTAACCTAATTCAAAGTGTGCTTTGTAACTCACTCCATCTTATGGAGGATGGATGATGTTTTCAAAGTCTTCAGAAGTAGGTGACTGAGTGGTATGACGAGAGAGAGTTTATTTTTATATACACTGCATGACCAGAAGGATGTGAACACCTGCTCGTCAAACATCTCATTCCAAAATCATGGGCATTAATATGGAGTTGGTCAGGGCTCTGTGCAGGCCAGTCATGTTCTTCCACAGCGATCTCGCCAAACCATTTCTGTATGGACCTCCCTTTATGCACCGGGGCATTGTCATGCTGAAACAGGAAAGGGCCTTCCCCAAACTGTTGCCACAAAGTTGGAATGTCATTGTATGCTGTAGCGTTAAGGGGCCTAGCCCGGACCATGAAAAACAGCCCCAGACCATTATTCCTCCTCCACCAAACTTTACAGTTGGCACTATGCATTGGGACAGGTAGCGATCTCCTGGCATCCGTCAAACCCAGATTTGTCCATCGGACTGCAAGATGGTGAAGTGTGATTCATCACTCCAGAGAACGTGTTTCCACTGCTCCAGAGTCCAATGGCGACGAACTTTACACCACTCCAGCCAACTCTTGGCATTGCGCATGGTGATCTTAGGCTTGTGTGCGGCTGCTCGGCCATGGAAACCCATTTCATGAAGTTCCTGACAACAGTTCTTGTGCTGAAGTTGCTTCCAGAGACAGTTTGGAACTCAGTAGTGAGTGTTGCAACCGAGGACAGACGATTTTTACGCGCTACATGCTTCAGCACTCGACGGTCCCGTTCTGTGAGCTTGTGTGGCCTACCACTTTGCGGCTGAGCCGTTGTTGCTCCTATACATTTCCACTTCACAATAACAGCAGCACTTACAGTTGACCGGGACAGCCCTAACAGGACAGAAATTTGACAAATTGACTTGTTGGAAAGGTGGTATCCTACGACGGTGCCACGTTGAAAGTCAATGACCTCTTCAGTAAGGCCTTTCTACTGCCAATGTTTGTCTATGGAGAGTGCATGGCTGTGGGCTCAATTGTATACACCTGTTAGCAACTGGTGTGGCTGAAACAGCCAAATCCACTAATTTGAAGGCGTATCCACATACTTTTGTATATATAGTGTATCTTATTTGACTGGGTGTTTTTAAACACTTTGACACATCTGACTCATGGTCACTGCACGCTGTTTGGTCTGGGTGGACGTGTCTGTAGACTTGTGATTATTGAAATGTTTACCTAAAGGCTTGTTTTTATAAACACCAGCAAATAGTTGGACAAAATACCTTTCAACAAAATAATGTGTGAAGGCCACGCTCAATAACTTTCCAATTTGCAGACCTGTATTTGGAAAAACCTTGATCGATTGGGCTAATATCTTAACGTGAGGTATGTTTTCAAAAATATTTTCCATTCCTGTGGTTGTACTAGACATGAGAACTAGCCTATTTCTATCACGTTGGGCAGTGTCATCGCTGTAGGTTGAGACTAAATGCATTGGGGGAGAGAGACCCATGGCATTGCATGCTTTAAGCTTTGGCCGTGGTTCCAGATACTAGAGCCTTGCTGTGGTCTTGCTTCCCCTATCCTGTCACAACCATCTGTTCACCTCGCAAACGTATTGCTTCATAAACACATTAAAGTGTTGTTTACGGTGGATTTAACTATTGAGGTTGAAACATTTTTCAGATACGCGGTCGTGGGCCAATTTCAATTGGTTAAGCTGGCGATAGAGGCCTCAACAAGGGTTACGGGTCTCCTCTCTCCTTGCTTATTTGTTTTGGGAGAGCGTTTTATAGAATTAGACCTTGGATCCCTAGGGTGTAGTAGTGATGCAAGCTCTGGTATTCAGCCCTAGATGAAGGGTACATTCTAACATGCCCCCTCAATACAACAACCCAGTGCTTGTCTTCTCACTTCGATTTCATCATACTAGTCTCTTTTTTTCCCCCACAGCAGTCTGTGTCGTTTGTCGAATACAGGGGAATATCAGTTCTCAAAAATTCAAATGAAAGTGTGTTCATTTCCGTTCGTCACTTCTGTCGTGTTGGGGTAGCCACCCCATGTAGGTCAGTGCCACAACATAGCATTGTAAGACATATAGTTCTAGCACATGTACAATTGTGTTATTGTTGTGACTGAGCTTGTAAAGATATACATGTACAAAGATAGAGCTGTGTGGTATGATTTGGGATGGTGTAGGCCCCTCAAACTGAACTCTAGACCTCAAAGCCAGTTCCACTGCGTTTTTTCCATTGTCCCCCTCTAATCAGGGACTGATTTTAGACCTGGGACACCAGGTGTGTGTGCAATTAATTATCAGGTAGTACAGAAAACCAGCAGGGACCTCGTAGGGTAGGAGTTGAGTACCCCTTGTGTAGGCTATTGAAAGCAGTGTATTGAAATATCTTTGTTTCATTCCTCAGTTCTTCAGCACCCTCTTCGCACCCCTGGGTTTCTTCGCTGACAAGATGCAGAGCTTCATGCCGTCCAGTTTTTGGCATCAGCTGACTCGCATCTGACCCCATCACACACACACACACACACACACGCACACACCACATACACAAACACACTCCTCAGACACCAACACTCCAAAACTATAGACAGAAATGTTTGCTCTCCTGTCTTCAGCATTTGCACACACTTTGGTAATGATTCTGTTGGCCAAGTCTTGTATCATGAGACAGATTTCTTTAAAGTAAACGTTACCAGATATTCACACAGTCATTCATTTTTCATTATTATTATTATTATTATAATATGAACTTGAAGTTACGTTGAGTAACACAGAATGGTACATTGAGAGTATTTCAACCCACAGTTTACTCTCAAGTCTGACCTCGAAATTGGGCCATTCTCTCATAGATGAAGTGCCGAAACAGTAAATGAATGATTCTAAATGAGCACACAATTCATATTTTTTTTTTGGTGTGCAGTGATGGTTCACGTTTCATCATTCTGAAAGCTAACACTACAGTTCCTACTCTGTTCTATTTGCTGTTGATAATATCTGGCCAAATGTATTGCCTGTGTTAGCTGGTGCAACAGGAGCGAGATAGAGGTAAAGAATAGGATAAACGGTACTAGAAGGCCTGTTTTCCAGGATCACAGTTATGTACAGACACATTCCTGTTCACTAGAACAAAGTATGTGTGTCAAAAGAGTGCATGACAGTTCAGATAGGTTAAAAAAAAAAAGCATAACCTTTATGGTACATAGTCTTCCTATGGGGCGGAGTTTGTGAGACCATGGGCAGTCATGGCATCACTCACAGCCAATTACATAACGGAAAGCTGCATTTCTAGTTTCTCTTCTATGAGTTGGAGGCAGCTCGTATTGCTCAGGTGTTATGGGCAGTGTTTAACTTGGGCAGGAGCTCACCAGAGCTGAGTACCGGCACCGGCATGTTCTACTGCTTGAGCTCCTGTTCCTCTTAGAAAATATTAGCTCAAAAGTATTGTGGAGCTCCTGCACCAAAATATATACAGTACCGGCACCCAAAATGAGTACCTGCACCTATTTCACTCCAAGTCAAGCACTGGTTATGAGGCAATAGCAATCACAACAGGACACTATTTGTTTGAAGTACTGTATGATCTCACTTTATCCTCATCAGCAAATACTCTGAACCATGATCTAAGACTAGTCAATAGCCAGTATTTTGTGGCAGGACTTGAGTAGCATGAAGTGCCTCACTGGCTCAACAGACAGATTGGAAAATAATCGGCTTGATGAAATTGAAAGACATTGCCCACGGTACTGCCAGATATTTATTGTATTGATGAACCGACGTTGCGGGCATACAGTGCCTTATTCACCGTAGAATACCAGTGGTTTCAGAACATGCTCATTCATTTGCTAATTCCTTCAACTGTATTATATGTTGGAGTATACATGAACCCAATTATGAGTCAAGACAGCAGTGAGAGCTGACCGTTTATTGGTTGCCGGTGGTGCGTTGGCATCATGGTCAATTCTCACACATTGCTTGAACAGCACTAATAAATAATTGGTTTGCTCTCATTCAACTTATGTGTCAAAGCCATCAACATTCCTATCTGGCTATACTGTGCACTATCTGGGTGTATTTACTGTACACTATTTAAATTCCATACTCTTGGGTTATGTTTGAGTAACATGATGAAATGCTGAAGACAGAAGTCCTAATGTTTGACCTAACTACCATATGATGAGTCGGATAGCTCACAATAAATTGGTTATTGAATGTCATTTTAATGTGTTTGTGTTTTGAATTTTTTTGTTGTACATTGTGAACAAATAAAATAAATAAGAAAGCGATTCAAGATGGAAATTGTTTTATGATTATGTCTTGGGGATGTAGGCCTAGGAGGCTCTATGGTTTACCTAGACAGAGAACATACATGTAAAACAAGTCCAGACTACCTGGGTCTTTCTATAGCGGGGCCAATGTGTGGCATCAAGGTCACATTTTCTGAAAGGTTTGATTTTCTAGCAGCTTCTCTTGTGTAGTTACAGGAATAAGAGTCTAGACAGACACAGACACAATGAGATCGTAACTCCTAGCAACAACAAAGCATCTACATGTCGTTCAAAATGTCATATGAAACATGGACACTGCATGTTTCTTTTGTCATGCCTAGTAGCCAGGTCTGTTTGTGCTTTAGTCAACTTCTCTATCATTTATAGCCATGCTAACCCTTCCAGGAAGGATAAACAACAGCATTTCTGTAGTTTTAATAGTTGATATAATAATTTAATTCAATAATATAATACAATGGGTTCTGTCACCATAATCATTGACAATAATAATGATAACAATAACCAATGATGAAATCATTATTATCACTAAACTCTTCAAGCTGAGTGTGTGTGTGTTAAAACTAGACATCACATTCTTAGACATCACCGTAGACCCACTCCAATAAGCATACCGCCCCAACAGATCCACAGATGACGCAATCTCAATTACATTCCACACTGCCCTTTCCTACCTGGATAAAAGGAACACCAACACTACCATTCAAAAGTTTGGGGTCACTTAGAAATGTCCTTGTTTTTTAAAGAAAAGCACTTTTTTTTTGTCCATTAAAATACAGTGTAGACATTGTTAATGTTGTAAATGACTATTGTAGCTGGAAACGGCAGATTTTGAATGGAATATCTACATAGGCATACAGAGGCCTATTATCAGCAACCATCACTTCTGTGTTCCAATGGCACGTTGTGTTAGCTAATCCAAGTTTATCCGAGAAGGCCAACATCCCGAAGTCGCCTCTTCACTATTGACGTTGAGACTGGTGTTTTGCGGGTATTATTTAATGAAGCTGCCAGTTGAGGACTTGTGAGGCGTCTCTTTCTCAAACTAGACACTGTAATGTACTTGTCCTCTTGCTCAGTTGTGCACCGGGGCCACCCACTCCTCTTTCTATTCTGGTTAGGACCAGTTTGTACTGTTCTGTGAAGGGAGTAGTACACAGCGTTGTACGAGATCTTTAGTTTCTTGGCAATTTCTCGCATGGAATAGCCTTCATTTCTCAGAACAAGAATAGACTGACGAGTTTCAGAAGAAAGGTCTTGATTCTGGCCATTTTGAGCCTGTAATCGAACCCACAAATGCTGATGCTCCAGATACTCAACTAGTCTAAAGAAGGCCAGTTTAATTGCTTCTTTAATCAGAACAACCGTTTTCAGCTGTGCTAACATAATAGCAATAGGGTTTTCTAATGATCAATTAGCCTTTTAAAATGATAAACTTGGATTAGCTAACACAATGTGCCATTGGAACACAGGAGTGATGGTTGCTGATGATGGGCCTCTGTACGCCTATGTACAGTAGATATTCCATAAAAAAATCGGCCGATTCCAGCTACAGTAGTCATTTACAACATTAACAATGTCTACACTGTATTTCTGATCAATTTGCTGATATTTTAATGGACAAAAAATGTGCTTTTCTTTAAAAAACAAGGACATTTCTAAGTGACCCCAAACTTTTGAATGGTAGTGTATGTGAGAATGCTGTTCACTGACTACAGCTCAGCATTCAGCACCATAGTGCCTTCCAAGCTCATCACTAAGCTAATGTCCCTGGGACTGAACACCTACCTCTGCAACTGGATCCTGGGGTCTCCGCCTCAGGAGACTGAAAAGACTTGGCATGGGTCCCCAGATCCTCAAAACGTTATACAGCTGCACCATCGAGAGCATCCTGACCGATTGCATCACTGCCTGGTATGGCAGCTACTCGGCATCCGACCGTAAGGCACTACAGAGGGTAGTGCGTACGGCCCAGTACATCACTGGGGTCAAGCTTCCTGCCATCCTGGACCTATATACTGTACTAGGCAGTGTCAGAGGAAGGCCCAAAAATGTGTCAAAGACTCCAGTCACCCAAGTCATAGACTGTTCTCTCTGCTACTGCATGGCAAGCGGTACCGGAGCGCCAAGTCTAGGTCCAAAAGGCTCCTTAACAGCTTCTACCCCCAAGCCATAAGACTGCTGAACAATTATTTTGCTGAACTATTTGCATTGACCCCCCCCCCCCCCCCACCCCTTGTTTTTACACTGCTGCAACTTGCTGTTTATTATCTATTCATAGTCACTTTACCCCTACCTACATGTACATATTATCGCAAATAATCTGTACCCCCACAAATTGACTCGGTCAGTATCCCCTGTATATAGCCTCATTATTGTTACAAATTAAAAAAGTAACAATAAAGTAACTTTAGTTTATTTAGCAATATTTTCTTAAAACTGCATTGTTAGGTTAAAGGCTTGTAAGTAAGCATTGTTGTATTCTGCGCACGTGACAAATAACATTTGATTTGATTCTTGCTTCCTCTGTCCTTCTTTCCTCCGCTCCTTGCCTCTCCTTGAAAGTGCATTGGAGCCCGATGGGAGGAACCTTTCCTCCTCTCCTCCAATGTGTTTTGAGAAGGAGGTGAGGAATGGAGTATACAAGGGGAGAATCTCAATTGCATTTCCTTCATTCCTCACATCCGCTCTCTCTCATTGGATAAGAAGGTGAGAGGGGAGGGAACTCTGACATTCTCATCCAATGGGTTTTGAGAAGGATACGAGGAGAGAGCATGCAACGAATCAAGAAAATGCAATTGAGATTCTCCCAAGGACAGGGGAAGCAAGTATTTGACAGTGCCAGACTGACTGATTTACTGAGCTATCATAATACCCATGGCCTTTCCAGAAACAACCCCTAGCCTCTACTGCCAAGAGTATAGGCACTTGTGGAGATCTTAGAGGGATTGATGGGTGGTGACATGGTGAGAGCTCCACCTTACTCTCTGATCGGCTTGGTTGAATTTTGGCGGTATTGCTTACACCTGTCCAATTCTCTCAGATCTCCACAAGTGTCTAGGGGTAGGAGCTACAGTAGGGGCTGTTTCTGGACAGGACCCCAAACCACCTCAGGTGTGTGGTTGACCGACAGCACGACACTTGAGGCGTTGGTTGGATGTTTAATTCCATTGCTATACACACAGAGATTTGCACAGGTGTAAGCTGGACACATCCACGGCACCCTATCAGGCTTATCAGACAGGTCTGGGTAGGTGAAGACCTGCTGTAAACAGTGAAAGGATTTATTTACATGTCTACTATTCATACCCTTGCTATTCATACCCTCTTCTTCTTATTGATGCCCTTTAGTAGTGTTTTCTTTGCAGCAATTCGTCCATGAAGGCCTGATTCACGCAGTCTCCTCTGAACAGTTGATGTTGAGATGTGTCTGTTACTTGAACTGGGCTGCAATTTCTGAGGCTGGTAACTCTAATGAACTTATCCTCTGCAGCAGAGGTAACTATGGGTCTTCCTTTCCTGTGGTGGTCCTCATGAGAGCCAGTTTCATCATAGCGCTTGATGGTTTTTGCGACTGCACTTGAAGAAACTTTCAAAGTTCTTGAAGTTTTCCGGATTGACTGACCATGTCTTAAAGTAATGATTGACTGTTGTTTCTCTTTGCTTATTTGAGCTGTTCTTGCCATAATATGGACTTGGTATTTTACCAAATCTTCTGTATACCACCACTACCTTGTCACAACCCAACTGTTTGGCTCAAACGCATTAAGGAAAGAAATGCCACAAATTGACTTTTAACAAGGCACACCTGTTAATTGAAATGCATTCCAGGTGATTACCTCATGAAGCTGGTTGAGAGAATGCCAAGAGTGTGCAAAGCTGTCATCAAGGCAAAGGGTGGCTACTTTGAAGAATCTTAAATATAAAATATATTTTGATTTGTTTCACACCATTTTGGTTACTACATGTTTCCATATGTGTTATTTCATAGTTCTGATGTGTTCACTATTATTCTACAATGAAGAAAATAGTAAAAATAAAGAAAAACCCTTGAATGAGTAGGTGTGTCCAAACTTTTGACTGGTACTGTATGTTCCCCTTTTATATTGTAATGTATTCACATGAAAAAAAATCTAATAATTATTAATGCCTTTGTAATAGCTCCAGAAATGCTCACTGGTACGTACCCTGGTTTATAGAGACACCCACCTATATTATATGCTCTAACTGTTTCGCTGTATTTGGTGGTAGGATGCGAACCAGCTTTGACATTATGGCCCACTCAATATTCCCTTTCCCCAACACTGTGAAAGATAGAGTCCATTTCCTAACACTAGACTAGGGGTTGTTCAACTGTTATATTTACATTTATACGTGCAATTTGAGGCTGAGGAAGTTGGCCACTTATTGAAGTTGTATTAGCTCCAGGGGTTTGTGAAAGTTACTAATGATGATGTTTGTGTTTGAACCAACAAACTGCTGCTGAATGTTCCTCAGACTCAGGGGCGATGACAACAACAGCAGGGACAAAACACTCTCATCGGTCCCACTATGAAGATACACAAACAGCCACTTTGTCTTTGTCAGGAGAGATACACAGAGACTTATAGAGAGTGATTCCCATAATTCATTGGGCTGGAGCGTGGTGCTTGGGTTAGGGTTAGTATTTGCAACACAAAAGTGGTGGGGTTTGAAACAACCCTCATCCCCTAGGTTCTTGTGTGGTTCTGAAAGGATTGGATAAGCATTACGGGCAAAATCCAACTTCACACTACATACCCCCAGATGGCAGTAGCTACAGTATACTCTCAAAGCTACACTGAGAGAATTTCCTTTTTAGAGCAGGGGTTGGAACAGATTAAGATTCAGAACTTTATTAACAGATTAAAAAAAGTTCTGAACAGGTTTGACCCAAAAAATGTAACTCTTTATATCGTTCCTTTCTGTTCCATTTGAAACCTCTTAAATCAATTTTTATTTTTAACATTTAGCTCAACATTAAATTGCTTCACCAATCAATGTGGATAGAGTAGCTTGCTATGGAGCGGGCAAGCTATTTACATGCATTAGACAAATGAGTGTAAGGCGCAAGGTGCGACTGAAATTTTGTGAGTGGGGCAGAGAGCAACAGGGGGTGGAGGAGGAGGCTTGGCTTGAAGCACTGGGCATCTTGTTGTTATGACATTCATTATCTGAATCAGGCCCACATAATTATACCTACAGAGGAGCGGCTTCTGTGAAGGAACTTTGAATGTCTTTGAACTTCAGAGAGTTGGCTTAACGTTGGACCAACTAGCTAGCTAACAAGCTTGTGTGTGCAAAGCGGCACCAGAATTAAAATAAAAACACGTCTTACCTTTTTGAAGTTAATAAATCCAATGTGAAACATGCTACCTATATTATCCTTAACTAGCATTGAAAAGGTTAATCCATTCTTCTCTAATTACAAATCTCTCTCCCTAATTTCTGAATCACGCTTGTAACGTCAGTAGGCTACTAGACTTTGCTTCGGAGGGGGAAAGGGCAGGTAGCCTACGCACACACTGGATAAGATTTTCAGCTGGCTGGCAGGCAGACACAGGAATACGTTTCAGAGTGAGGGCTTTGCATAGGCACCTGGTTGCGTTTTTTGTGGGACTGGAAAAAAATGCCTAGAATATAAAATAACATTAACCAGTTTCTGTTTTAAAATAAAGGTTCTGTTCCGGAACAGTATAGATCACTTTCGTTCTCGGTTCTGATTCTGTTCATCGAAAAATTATGATTTTTCTGTTCTGTTCCCTGAACCGGTTTCAACCCCTGATTTGGAGTTGATTCTCTCTGGTTGGCCCTCATTCTTCTGGTTGGGACGCCTGATAACATATATAGAGATGATCGTTTGGTGTGTTCCTGCACTTGAAGACTGAATAGAGTGATGTGGGACCCAAGTCCCTTTGATACATCCTTTTGATGTATTGTATATACTTGGTGTCACCTCAACCAAACCAAACAACGCTGGAGCTGGCTGGCCTAGATGGTCAACGCTGGTGGTCAGAGGTCAGAAGCTGGAGAGGAGAGGGTAAGCTGTCTGCCTCGGGGTAGACAAACTAGGGCATATAGGCTTAGCCACAAGCCTGGTCCCCGATCTAAGTGCTTTAGCCAATTCCTCTGAATATGTAGGCAATACAACAATAGTGAGATGTGTTGGTTTAATATGAATCTGGGGCCAGGCTAATAAGTCTCTGAATGGCTGGGAGAATAATACCTTATTACACTACTGAGCCAAGCTTAGATGTACTGCGTACCTGACCTGGTTTCACATTCACCACAGTTGCTGGAAACCATACTAGAAAAGACAAAAAAATCTGAGCCAGCATGATACGGTTTGTGTGAACATGAGAGGGTGAAAATGGTTGGCCTATAACTGAGCAGACACTATCTTCGTATCCATCTTCGGTTCATCCTCTCTACAGCAACAGACAGACAGAACCTCCGCCTCCTGCGTCTGACAAAAACTCGGCGAGGGACGCATTCTTGACAGTTGACTCACTAGATAAGGGTTTTTATGTGTTAATCCTCTGCCGCCAGCCCGGTAATCTCACCCGGACAGGGAGTGTGTTAATAGACCATGAACCTAGCCTGGGAGCCTTGCCATGCACGCCCCGGAAGGTCACGTATATAATACACTAAACTCCCCTATAAATCTGCCCCAGGGACCTCTCACTGGCACGGACCCTGAGCTTGCTGCTATGCAGCGCTGCAGTGGGCTGTGGTTGGATCGGACAGACAGGTAAGTAATAAGCACATGGCCCAACCAAAGACAGACCCACCACCCAACTCTAAAGCAGCCTCCTAGGCCGCAGCACAGTGTGACCAGAACCGGAATATGTAGCGATTATGGGATTACATCAGTGTGGTATGATTCATATGGTGTTGAATTTATGAAATAAATAAGATTAGGGATGAGCCAACGTAACCATTAAGCAGTTCATCGTAGATTACATGCGTTAGGGTGGGCTACGTATTTGGGTTGTGTGTGATATATGGGCCTGTGTTGTCATGAAGCTTTAATTTAGGATGCGAAAGAAAAGGACTTGGACTCTTGACTCTCTTTCAGCAGCTAGTGCTGATGTCACTTGGCTGGAGCTGCTGTTCTGTAGAGCACAGTGAAGACTAGTGTGTGCACCTACAAATCTTGATTACAGTTGATGAGGCTCTGCTCAGGGCCAAACTAAACTAATGAAACTGGCGGGCTGTTTTCTCAAAGACATAGGTAACTTTCAACACGTTTCCGCATGCAGTCCCGGGAGCCATTTGACAACTTCTTAAAGTAAACATACATCTTTTCCTCTATTACTCAACAAAACAGATTTGGCAAGGAGTGCAGGGTGAACTGCAGAATTTGTTAAAAAGGACAGATAAGGCCGTAGGCCCCCATGAACTTTTTGTAATAAATAAAGGGTAATTATAGCCTGCTCATTCATCATACTGATAAAACTGTTTTTTGATGCAATCAAAATTGGTGGATGATTTAAGAAGTTAATACTCTATGATCATGGGCGTAGGAGCCAGGGGGACAGGGGGGGACATGTCTCCCCAAATGTACGAAGTGGGTAAAAAAATGTTTTTTAAAGGCCTCCACTGCTGGAAAGTGAGTCACTTCCCCTGCCCCCACTGACTGCTTTGTTCTCACTTTCCAACCTTGTCTCACAGCATTTTGTATTATTCTGTAAGTAAATCAGAACACACATTAGTATGATATTTTGTGTCCTATGGTATGTATTAATTTGTGGATGTCCATCACCATGTTACAAATTACAATTTGTATTATATGTACGAATTTGCAAAACGCACAATATGTTATGATTATGAATTCTTCCTAGGTGGCTAGGTTGCTAATGTTAGCTAGGCTTGGGATTAGGGTTAGGGGTTAAGGCAAGGGTTATGTTTAAGTGTTAGGTTTAGGGATGCATGATATATTGGATGTCTAGTTTAATGCCGATGTGCAAAACCGACGTCAAAGCTGACGTGCATACCTACAGTTGAAGTCGGAAGTTTACATACACCTTAGCCAAATACATTTAAACTCAGTTTTTCACAATTCCTGACATTTAATCCTAGTAAAAAGTTCCTGTCTTAAATTAGGATCACAACTTTATTTTAAGAATGTGAAATGTCAGAATAATAGTAGAGAGAGTGATTTATTTCAGCTTTTATTTCTTTCATCACATTCCCAGTGAGTCAGAAGTTTACATACACTCAATTAGTATTTGGTAGCATTGCCTTTAAATTGTTTAACTGGAGTCTTATATCTCCCTCTAACTTTAAGCATCAGCTGTCAGAGCAGTTTACCGATCACTGTACCTGCACACAGCCAATCTGTAAATAGCACACCCGACTACCTCATCCCCATATTATTACTTACCCTCTTGCTCTTTTGCACCCCAGTATCTCTACTTGCACATCATCATCTGCACATATATCACTCCACTATTCATGCTAAATTGTAATTATTTTCACCTCTATGGCCTATTTATTGCCTACCTCCCTACTCTTCTACATTTGCACAAACTGTACATAGATCTTTCTATTTTTCTTATCTTTTGTGTTATTGACTGAACATTTGTTTATGTGTAACTCTGTGTTGTTGTTTTTGTCGCACTGCTATGCTTATCTTGGCAAGGTCACAGTTGTAAATGAGAACTTGTTCTCAACTGGCCTCCCTGGTTAAATAAAGGTTTTTTATATATTAAAAAACTTGAGTCAAACGTTTCGGGTAGCCTTCTACAAGCTTCCCACAATACGTTGGAAGCTCGCACACGCTTTTTCAGTTCTGCCCACAAATGTTCTATAGTATTGAGGTCAGGGCTTTGTGATGGCCACTCCAATACCTTGACTTTGTTGTCCTTAAGCCATTTTGCCACAACTTTGGAAGTATGTTTGGGGTCATTGTCCATTTGGAAGACCCATTTGCGACCAAGCTTTAACTTCCTGACTGATGTCTTGAGATGTTGCTTCAATATATCCACATAATTTTGCTTCCTCATGATGCCATCTATTTTGGGAAGTGCACCTGTCCCTCCTGCAGAAAAGCACCCCACAAAATGATTCTGCCATCCCCGTGCTTCACGGTTGGGATGGTGTTCTTCAGCTTGCAAGCCTCCCCCTTTTTCCTCCAAACATTACGATGGTCATTATGGCTAAACAGTTCTATTTTTGTTTCATCAGACCAGAGGACATTTCTCCAAAAAGTACGATCTTTGTCCCCATCTGCAGTTGCAAACCATAGTCTGGCTTTTTTATGGCGGTTTTGGAGCAGTGGCTTCTTCCTTGCTGAGTGGCCTTTCAGGTTATGTCGATATAGGACTCGTTTTACTGTGGATATAGATACTTTTGTACCTGTTTCCTCCAGCATCTTCACAAGGTCCTTTGCTGTTGTTCTGGGATTGATTTGCACTTTTCGCACCAAAGTACGTTAATCTCTAGGAGACAGAACGCGTCTCCTTCCTGAGCGGTATGATGGCTGTGTGTCCCATGGTGTTTTTTCTGAGGTCTTGGCTGATTTCTTTTAATTTTCCCATGATGTCAAGCAAAGAGGCACTGAGTTTGAAGGTAGGCCTTGAAATACATTTACAGGTACACCTCCAATTGACTCAAATGATGTCAATTAGCCTATCAGAAGCTTCTGAAGCCATGACATAATTTTCTGGATTTTTCCAGGCACAGTCACTTTAGTGTATGTAAACTTCTGACCCACTGGAATTGTGACACAGTGAATTATAAGTGAAATAATCTGTCTGTAAACAATTGTTGGAAAAATGCACAATGTGCACAAAGTAGATGTCCTAACCGACTTGTCAAAACTATAGTTTGTTGACAAGAAATTTGTGGAGTGATTGAAAAACGAGTTTTATTGACGCCAACCTACGTTTATGTAAACTTCCTACTGTATATAACGTAGGTACATGATGTAATGACGCCACGTAAAATTTTGCGCTACATGTGCAACAGAGCATTTCTAACCTAGCCCACAATGTCTGCTGTGTGGATCGCACAATCAACAAGTCGAGCAGTCATTTGAATGAGTAAGAAAATTTCAGCGAGACCACTCAAAGGCGAAATCCATTAATGCCAAGATAATGGAATTCATTGCCCTTGACAATCAACCATTTTGTATTGTGGGTGATGTTGGCTTTCGCCGACTGGTCGCGCACCAGTACACACTACCAAGTGTGCTATTTTTCAGATGTTGCCCTACGTGAGTAGCACAGTAATAGAGTCACTGCTATTAGCTTCACAACATACATACTATGGAACACTGTTTGGGTGTTTGTGTGTCAAAAAAGACTGTCAAAGCTGTACAAAAAAGTCTTCAAACAAGCAAACACCGGCCACGAACGATGTGTTTACAATACCGCGTTGGTAATAAAGCATAATTTGTTCGACCGCAACTGCTGGGGTAGCTAGCTTTAGCTTGGTACGTAGCTAGCACCAATACAACCAGCCTGAAAACAATGACCAGTAGAAACTACAGTCATTTACATTATTTTTAGCAATGATTTAGGAATCCTTGTGAGTAAGTATTAGCTAGGTTTCCACTTGATGTTCACCTATGGAAATTGAAGTTCAGTTCATGAAAATAATAGCTAGCCAGTTACTTAACCCTGTTGCCCAAAGCTGACATTATAAGCAGCCAGCTAGCTTCACCTGGCTAGTGATGCTCGACCAGACCTGTTTTTTTGTTGTGAGCTAGCCACAATAAGGATTAGGCACAATAGTGGAATTTGCGGTTTGCCTTCAAAAAGTATATAATTGACAGTGATGCAAATGAATACAAATAGTAGAATTATGCCATACTTTTATTTTGAAGGCTAACCGCAAACTCCACTATTGTAGCTAATCCTTATTGTGGCTAGCTTCACATAGATGGGTCCGACCACCATTAATCAAATAAGAACTGTCTTATAAATTAGGGTTATTTTAGATAATGGCTCCTAGCTATATAGTTAGCTAGCGAACTATAGATAATGAAACAGATTATGCCCTTTTGCTATGTTTTTGGGGAAGAACATTGTTTGCATCCATGAGCTAGCTAGATTTTTTTATGACCAGCACTGTAGGTGCGCGAGACACCTTTACCAGCATCATAGCATACGTATCGATGAATCGTTGTGACATATGAAATACGAGTGATAGTGTAATCAATGTGTAATAACTACTTAAAAAATGTATGAATGTGTTCAATTGTTATTTGACGTGCAGTCATATTTAGGTCCTGGTTGGTCAACAAGCTTATTTGGCACGTCAAATAGTGTTATTTGACACGTCAAACAGTGTTAAATAGTATATTTTTTGACACGCAAAGACCCAAACGGCATTCCATAGAAATCCTGGTTGAGAATGAAATGACTGAACAAATGAACAACGAAACAGCACAGCAAGTAAGTGAAAGAAGTAGGTTTTGATTATGTTTGTTTTGGTAATGAGGATATAGGTAAATGCCAACAAAATAACTTTTTGGTCAGTGGTGTGTGTGTGTGTGTGTGTGTGTGTGTGTGTGTGTGTGTAACCTTTATTTTACCAGGCAAGTCAGTTAAGAACAAATTCTTATTTACAATGACAGCCTACCCCGGACGACGTTGGACCAATTGTGTGCTGCCCTATGGGACTCCCAATCACGGCCTGATGTGATACAGTCTGGATTAGAACCAGGGACTGTAGTGACACCTCTTGCACTGAGATGCAGTGACTTAGACCACTGCGTCCATGTGTGTGTGTTAACTATTTAACTGTACTAGAATGCTTGAAAGGCCGCTAAAATTGTAAATATTGGTTATCGGTATCGGTATCATTTTTTTTTCGGCAAGGAAAATATCCGATATCGGTATCGGCCAAAAATGTCATATTGGTACATCACTAGTTAGGTTAAAGGGTTAGGGGAAGGGTTAGATAAAATAGTTAAGGTTTGGGTTAGGGGAAGGGTTAGCTAACATGCTAAGTAGTTTCGAAGTAGATAAAAAGTTGTAAGTACTTGAAAAGTTTCTAAAATGCTTAAGTTGCCCATGAGGAGATTCCAACTCTTAACCTTTGGGTTGCTAGACATTTGCAATATATACCTACCCATCCATCCCAACCAACTGCCCTACTTTCATTTTTGCTTTAGGTAACCATCTGTCTTATGTAACCATACCAAAGGTAACATATCATACTAAATGTAGTATTTCAGATTTCCGTACATAATAATACGAAATGCTCTGAGACCAGGTTGCATTCTTGGTTGTTACAAGCAGTGAGGCAGTGTGAGAGTGAGAGAAAAAGCATGTTGCAGCATCAACATCATCACTAACCCCACCAGGGAAAGTAATTGTTGTTGGCAACAACAAAGTAAGTTTAACTAAAAAGTGTATGAATGTGAATAAACTTTGATACGTTAGTATGAACGTGAGCATCTATAAACTTTCTCCTGGCTTGTAGCTAGTTAGCTTTACAACTACCATTTATTCATATTTAGTTGTGTCAGGTTTTATCTAACTAGCTTATCTAACTAACTTATCTAACTAATGCTCTCTGTGTGAAAAACTAATAGTGAATGTTTTGAAGAAAAGAATACTTGCTAGCTACAGAATTACTTGCTCAATCACTGTCTTAATCTTCAGCATAGGGTCAGCAAGGTAGCAATGGATGTGCCACCAGTCAAAAAAAGAGAAACCACCCTTGGCAAACTAGCTGGCAAATTTGAGTGCTTTCAGCTTAGATGTCTTTAACTTCATCACAGTGATTATGGGTCATGAAGGTGTGTTCCATGTGTTAAGACTTTGTTTGGTGCCGTCATGATCATGGCAGGAGAGAGACAGCCATGAACAGACAGACATGCAGAGAGGCCACAAAATAACAGGTAAGATAGTGAGAAGTGCCTCTCCAAGCCCATAGAGTTCACAGACTGATGCTCTGTCATAGTGTGAATCAATCTGAATTATATGATTTATCTCTGATGAAATGATAGCATCTTATGCCTAGAGGGTGTACTGCATGTGTTAACTTCATGCAGGAGAGAGGCAGCCATGATGATATTTTATTTTTGATATTTGTGGAGATTGATTCATTTCAGTTTGACCTTTCATGAGTAATTCTTTTTTAATTAAAATTAACAGAAAAATAAACACAAATTATAACGATTTTTGTCACGCCTGCTCCCGCTCTTCCTCCCCCTGGCGTTCGAGGGCGCCAGGATCCCCAGCATTACGCCCTCAAGCCACCATCAGTACGCACACCTGCCTTCCCCGTCACGCGCATTAGTGATCATTGGACTCATGTGGACTCAATTACTTGTGTCATTACCTTCCTTATATCTGTCTGTTCCCAAGCTCTGTTCCCTGCTTCGGGATAGATTGTCATATGTCCATGTTACCCGTGTTCGGATGCTGTTCCTGTCTTGTTCTATGTCTGTTCCCTATTAAATGTTTGACTCCCCGTACCTGCTTCTCTCCAGCGTCACTCCTTACAGATTTTACTGAGTTACAGTTCATATAAGGAAATCAGTCAATTTAAATACATTAATTAGGCCCTAATCTATGGATATCACATGACTGGGCAGGGGTGCAGCCATGGGTGGGCATGGGAGGGCATAGGCCCGACCACTGGGGAGCCAGGCCCAACCAATCAGAAGGAGTTTTTCCCAACAAAAGGGCTTTATTACAGACAGAAATATGCCTCAGTTTCATCAGCTGTCCGGGTGGCTGGTCTCACACGATCCTCGAGGTGATGAAGCCGGATGTGGTCCTGGGCTGGCGTGGTTACACGTGGTCTGCAGTTGTGAAGCCGGTTGGATGTACTGCCAAATTCTCTAAAACGATGTTGGAGATGGCTTATGGTAGAGAATTGAACATTCAGTTCTCTGGCAGTAACTCTGGCGGACACATGCCAATTGCACTCTCCCTCAAAACTTCAGACATATGTGGCATTGTGTTGTGTGACAAAATTGCACATTTTAGAGTGGCTTTTTATTGTCCCCTGCACAAGGTGCACCTGTAAAATGATCATGCTGTTTAATCAGCTTCTTGATATGCCACACCTGTCAGGTGGATGGATTATCTTGGCAAAGGAGAAATACTCACTAACAGGGATGTAAACAAATTTGTGCACAAAATATGAGAGAAATAAGCCTTTTGTGTATATGGAAAATATTGGGGATCTTTTATTTCAGCTCATGAAACATGGGACCAACACTTTACATGTTGCATTTATATTTTTGTTCTGTATAAAACAGTTTTTAACTGTGTATGTTGCTGGTTATTATTTAAGCAATAAGGCACGAGGGCGTGTGGTATATGACTAGCTAAGGGCTGTTCTTAGGCACGACGCAACCCCTGAGGTGCCTTATTGCTATTATAAACTGGTTACCAATGTAATTAGAGCAGTAAAAATAAATGCGGTCTGATATACCACAATTGTCAGCCAATCAGCATTCAGGGTTTGAACCATCCAGTTTATAGTACAGTCTAATAACTGTATTATAAGTGGAAAATATTATGTTAAGTTTCCAACCATACAGTATGTAGAGCAGCAGTAGTAACAACCTGACACAGAGGAAGTGAGAAAATAATAGGAAATGAGTCATACAGTAGCAGCGAATGAGTACAAAATGGTTGTTTAATTGAATATATCCACATGAACAGACCGGTATTCAGTACAGCATGAATGGCAATGGCCCTAAGACTGATTGGACTGTACCAGAGTATGTGCCCCTCTGCAAGGGCCCCCTAACACTTGTAAATTTGCCCGTTTGTAAGATAAGATTTGTCTGTAACCTTTTCTCACAAGTCACTAGAAATTAGCATTTAAAACCAGTTTTTCAGGTTGTCAGAGTCACTCCTACGCCCCTGTCTATGATAGACTCATTTATTTTTATTGAAGGGCAACAAAATGACATTGTGTCACTTAGTGCCAAACATTTAGGTCCTCCATCCTCAACTTTCTTCCCCCCCCCCGAGACAATTTTAGAGTGATCATGCTGTCACTAAATAGATGCCCATTAGATATCACAATGATGGGAGGAGAATACAGACAGTGACACGCTGGTTATTTTAGAAGACTGATGTAAGCAAAGCCAGCGCTTCCTGTTCACTGTATACTATATGAGATTTGGCAGGACATTTCCACAAGGACACAGTTGCGCTGCCCTTTAAAAAGATTTAGAGACCAATAAAAGCTTTTTCGAAAGTGATTAATGTGACTAATCATTTTTACAATAATGCTCTGTGTAAAGAAAACAGTCTGCATAATATCACCTGGTTTACACAGACTATGAAATAGATAAATAATTCCCATGTTTGGCTCGGGGGAAGAGTAATGCTGTAATTAGAGGACCTACACCACGGATTCGTTGAGTGCCGAGCCAAGCGCTGACATTAGAGGGGGGAATAAAAATGGAATATATCATAATTTAATGAATTACTCAAGAACCGCGAGTCGTAGATTCAGTGAATATCACCTTGTGTGTCAGTGACAATGACAGTGTCACGTGGTCAGCGATATGAGGATGGATGAGATCTGATGTGAATGACAGAAGGATCAACAAGGTTTAATATAGAACAAGTGTGGTATTTTAGGATCCTCCCAAGGTGACAATAACACTCCAACTAACGCCACAGCACAACTTGGCCCGCGACTCCCTACCGTTCTGAGAACATTGCATTAAAATCATATCAGTGACCATTTGCATTTGAAAATGTTGATCTTTTTAACATAAACTGAAATCTCATTCATCTTACAAACGTCTTTAACAAGTAGTTGTGATCGTCACATGGACCTCACTGCTTTCGGTCAATCGTTGTACCATTTGTTCGGTCTCGATTGGTCATATCCCGCTGGCCCTATAGGCCTATGTGCATTTGTGAATGTCGATTTGAAAAATCAACTCTGGTTCTCAGCTCCTCTACGTCATGCAACATCTCGGCCTGGGTTTCACAAAGTACTTCATTTCTCATAGATCAGTCAGAGCCCCACGTAGCCTACAAAACAACCCTGAGAGTGAAAGGACTATACGGATGCATAATGAAAGTGCCCCATAGTGAGAACGCTAACTTGGGAGATATAGCAACTAGCAGCTTCAGTAACCAGTGATAAATAATAAGCAAGAGATAACAGCTACCGTCCATCATACCGTATTCATTTAGGAAACACGTACAATAATAGGCTGATAGGGTAACTGTCACACTAAAGGGAGAGAAGACATACTATCCATCTCGGTCGACGACAATTTTTGTTTCACTTAACTCGTATAACAGAAACATTTGTTTAAATGAATTGCTTTGCTCAATATTGGGTTATATTAGTGTCCATAGTGCAGCTCTCTGGCCCGTGGTAACAGTTGGATGTTAGAGTTGAATTAACTTTCTGTTGTACATCCATTCCGATGCATTTGACCAGTCGGGTGAGGCATGATGTCCTTTTTTTCTGAAAGTTCACGCTCCTAACTACTGAATACAAGTCAGTCTTTCCATGTCCAGTGTCTCAAGCAGACAATGAAACACTGAGCAAAGTGGTCACCGGTATAGAAAGAGAACATCGTTTTAAACCAAGCAAAAACCAACAACACATACACCACCCAACAATCCTAACTCCATCTCTGGTGTGCTCACAGTATAATGTCCTGTGCTGCATTTCCACAACAGATCATGTGTAAATTATTTTCTGTAGAAAAAAACTGTCCTCAGCACCTTGGAAGCAGCACACAATAGTATTTCCCCAGATCAACACGATCAAACAAAAACATAAATAGGAACTATCCCCTCTCCTGGACCAACCACTCTCTTAGACTGCCTTCCTATAGAACAGTACCATACAGTACTGCACCATCCAATCCAAATTGGGATATGGCCCCTTGGCAAAAAGTTATTGAGGATGTCACTTTAGAAGGGGTTGTCAAATGAGAACCATGCCAGAGGTAATGGAGGTCAGAAATGAGTCGGGAGTAGGGACTACATATCCCACAATGCAGTTGGCCACTGCTAGATCCTTTGAAAGGCCGGGCCTCAGGGTCAGGTTAGGTCCAACCAATCGGGTCTCTTGTGTGGCTTGCAGGTGTGAACGTCCACCATGTCTTCGCAGTCCTTGCACTCCACGGCGCAACACCACTTGAACTTGCACTCGCACTTGGTGACTCGTTTGACGCGCATTGTGTCGTAGCCCCGTCCGCAACACATGACCTCGCAGCCGTCCGTGCCTCTGGAAGACTTGTTGCAGACTCTCCCTGCCGTGCCCAGGGAGCCTGTGGAGAGAGCACAAGACAGACCAGCCGGCCCATGAGTGAAGGGGTGTGAGAATAGGTGTGAGCGGAGGTATTCCCCTTGAGCATTTGGGAGTGGAGCTTAATAGTGACCACAGAAGGATTTAAAAAATGACCCTGTTGTATCCTTAGGGTGTGAATTCCTATACAATAGATTATTGCTTCACCTTGTAGTAGGCTAGGGGCGTAGCGTAGCTCCTCTTCTTAACAGCAGTTTACTAGGTGTCAACCTATAACTATAGGCCTAACAGAGATGAGGATGATGCCAGTAACACACAATACATCCAAAGTATCATAACCAGAGCCTGTTAGCTGTTCTAGAGCTCTATGGACGCTCTGCTGAAGTGATAGGACATGAGGGGCGTGAGAGACAGAGATTATCAAGGCAGAGAAAACACAGTTGGAATTAGAGAGAAGTTAAAGGTCAAATAAATGAACTCTAAGCTATGAAGGTATGCAGGCCTTCGGCAGATGAGTCTGGGATTCTCATAGCTGTATTTGATGCGTAGGCTTCTGTATTATCTAGCGTCTGGGTAATACTTTTTACTTAGAGCAACTAGGTTTCTGATGACAATATTTTCCCCAAGTTTGGTGATAAGTACTTAAATAACGTCCCATACATTTTAATAATGACTAAATGTGATATTATGTTGAATCATATACTGAAATGTAATTTCTCTTAAAATTAATTTCCACTTAGACATTGCTAAAACTTCTGGGTTTTTCTCTGTCAGGTCATGTGGTGAAGAAAAACTCCTGGCCCTACCTAACATCTTTAATTGCATGAGTTAACCCACCTGCTGCTCTGTCCATGAGGCAGTAGTCAGGGGAATTTTCTACATATACCAGCTCATTCTTGGTGGTTCCTTTGAAGTCCTTGTCAGCCACCATGAACCCTGTGCCATCCTGGTTCATGGTCACCTCGATGGCCGTGTTGTACTTCTTTCGGAGGTAGTCCCCGGTCCTCCGGAAGTCCGACATGGCCAACCAGCAGGTTCTGAGGGCGCAAGAGCCGCTGACACCATGACACTTGCACTCCAGTTTCATAAAGCGCTTCACTGCCTGAAATCAAGAAGGTTGGACAATTTCGTTAGAGGTTGAGACAAAGCCTCACCTGTGGCCAACCTAGTATACTCACTATTCATGTCTAGAGTATTTATAAAAAAATCAGTTCAACAGAGTGGCTTAAATTGTACTAGCAATGTCTGTTCTACTGTAGTAACAATGTTGTTACACTGTAGTTACAGCATGTCCTAGCACTAGTTTAAAGGGACTGCCCGTATCAAAAAAGCAAAAAGGCACCTTAACCCCGAAGCCATTGCTCACCATTCGCCCACAGCGGTTGTTGTGTAGATTCATCATCGCCCGAGCGTCTTTCACCATCCTCTCCCTGGCATCGACGAAGGCCTTGGCGAACTTGATGCCATAGTTGATGTTGTCGCTGCAGCCGCCCCAGTCAAAGTCGCCCTTGTCGTCTCTAGCTCGGCCTCGCTTGTGGGCGTCGCAGCTGCAGATCTTGAGCTCCCCCTGGCTGCAGGCCCTGGTAATTGCATAGACCACACCCGCCGAGGATATGGCATACACAAACGCTGCCTCCCGGCTACCTGGGGTGATATGATGGAGGAGATTATGTGTAAGAAGATGTCATTGGGCGATTCCACGCCAGCGGGAGCTAAGTTCTCACATAGGAACTTCATTGGAAGGAAGGGTGATTAACATCCTTTTTACCTTTGTATAAAAATTTGGGTGTAGAAAATAATGATGAAAAATGCCATTTTAGACCCTTTTTAAACCTATACATGCCTCCTCCCTATGATCTGTGACAACATCTTGGAGTCATTATCCTCCTTATAGTGTTCTCTCAAATATCGAGCATGTCTAGATTCTGAAATACACATTTTCACATTCATTTATTCAACATTAAAAATATGAATATTATTACCTCAAAATTACCCTTTTTGATTTTGCTTATTTTTAGACATATTGCTTGTAACAATATACTCTTCAAACACGTGGCCCCAGGTTGGTTTTATATATAAACAAAGTCAGTCTTATACTGGCGGTTACACTATACCAGCAAAGTTTGTTTTGTTGTAGTAACCATGTCGTTACACAGCAGTTATGGTACATCATCTAGAGCAGATTTCATGCTATGAACACTAACATACGCCCAACTGAAAGCTTTGGACTTGCATAGTCCAAAGACATTGCACAGAAACAAACATGCCTATATGTCTACGCTCCTTGAAACTTGGAACGCAGACACTGTTAACATTTATATAGAATGTAATATAGAGCACAAACAAATTTTAATCAAATAGGTTTGGTTGTCTCCGTACAATGTTCATGTACAATCAGTCCATGTACAGCAGGCCTATTGTAAGATTCTGCTTTCTTTTCTTAGTCAACCGTCAACCCTTGTGTTTTTGTTTTTTGTGTTCTGGAACGTAGCCCTGTCTTTCATTTTTGTTCATTGATTTCACCTGCGTTCGTGTCTCACCTGGTCTCATCAGCTCCCTATTTAGTTCAGTTCTTTCTGTTTGTATGGTTGTGAGGTGTTGTTTGTTTTTGACTACCTACCTGTGGTTGACCATTGCCTGCCTGTGACCACGATTCCTGCCTTCTGCAAAGGCTTAATAAACATCTGCCGCCCCCTGCGCGTGAATCTACACCTTTTTCTCCCTGAGTATTCATTACAGAATACCTCACCTAAAAACGGAATGGATTCAGCGGAGCTACAGCGGCGCCTAACCCAGCAAGAGGAGCTTATGGAGGAAATTTGACATCTTCTCCGCAAGCCTACTCCTCCGATGCCAGGTATCGTAACTCATAGCCCTCCTTCGTTTATAACCATGCCTGGAAAATATGATGGTTCACCTGGGAAATGTCAGGGATTTCTGATGAAATGCAGGAAATACATTGAGCACCACCCCACTAACTTCGCCACCGACAAGAGCAGGGTGGATTTTGTTGTCGCTAACTCACAGGCAAAGCCCTGGATTGGGCCACCGCCATATGGACTGCCAACGGCGCAGAACTCGGATCCGAGCCCCATTTCCACACCCTCTTCAAAGAGGTATTCGATCACTCTCCCTCCGGTCGTCCTATAGGAGACCTCCTCATAGAACTTCAACAAGAACGCAATTCAGCTGCCGAGTATGCCCTCGAGTTCCGCACCATGGCTGCAGGGAGTGGATGGAATGAGGCTGCTTTTTCTTACCGTCTACCGAAGAGGGCTTAACAGGGAACTTCAGGCGGAGCTGGCCTGTGGAGGTGACCTTCAGGATTTAAATCAATACATTCGTATGTCTATCTCCATCGACCACCTCATCGCCGACCGATTAAGAACTCTGCCACCCAGGAACCCAAAACCTTCTCTTTCCATGATTCCGTCCGAGTCTTCCAGAGCCCATGCAGTTGGGCCATGCTCCTCTCCAGTATATCAAATGTCAAGAGTGGATCCAAGAAGGGCTCTGCCTACACTGTGAAGGGAAAGATCGTCTACTCAGCCATTGCCCTGTTCTCCCCACACGGAGAGATGAGAAGGGTCCCCTCACTGCCATGCAGGTAGGTGTGTCCTTATTTCTAAATATCTCCTAGAAGCAATTCTCCATCCCAGTATTAATAACCGTGAAGGGGGTTACCAAGTACGTAGAAGGCTTGATAGATTCGGGAGCAGCAGGTCATTTTTTCGATCACCAGCTAGTACAAGAGCTTGACATTGATCTAACACCTGTCAACCCTCCCTTAAGGATTAACACCCTGGACGGGCAGCCATTGGGCACGGGCTTCATCACACACTTGACACAGAGCGTCACCCTCCAGATTGGAGTTTCCACACCAAAACCATTCATCTCTTGGAACTCTCATCCCCCAAACTATTGTCCTGGTCTTCTACCTGCTTCTCCAGTTGTCTCAGCCTACCCTGCAGAGCCACCACCATTGACGACTCTGCCGAGGCAGAGTTGTGCCACCCACCATACCATCTGAATACGCCCAGTACAGCAATGTCTTCAGCAAAATCAAGGCCTCCACTCTGCCACCACATCGCCCAGGAGACTGTGCTATTGACTTACTCCCTGGAGTGTCCCCACCGAAGTGCCATGTTTACCCCCCATCTATCATGGAAAATGAGGCAATGGAGGACTACATTGATGAATCACTCAAACAGTTTAATTCGTCCTTCTTCTTCCCCGGCTGCGTCCAGCTTCTTCTTCATTGGAAGAAAAGACGGTGGTCTCCGTCCATGTATTGATTATCGTTCAATGAATGACGTCACGGTCAAGGACCATTTCCCTCTTCCTCTGATCCCAGCGACCCTTGAACAAGTGGGCCGCGACAACATCTATACTAAACTTGACCTGCGAAGTGCATATAACCTTGTCCGTATACGCGAAGACGACGAATGGAAGACGGCCTTTATCACCACTCAAGGGCACTACAAATACCTGGTCATGCCATACGGCCTTACGTCTTCCAATCCTTTATGAACGAGGTTTTCCAGGATATGATCAACTTTCCAACTTTCAACTTTTCAGGATATGATCAAGCTTTCTCATCGTGTACATTGATGACATCCTGATTTACTCCTACTCCCTGAAGGAACACATACAGCATGTGCAAAAGGTTTTTCAACGGCTCCTTGACCATAACCTTTATGTGAAGACTGAAAAGAGCACCTTCCATGTAACCTCGGTAAACTTCCTCATCTTCGTACTGACACCTGGAGGGGTCAGCATGGATGAGAACAAAGTCACCGCTGTCAGTAACTGGCCCAAACCCACCACCGTTAAGGAACTCCAATGTTTCATTGGGTTCTCCAACTTCTATCGCCGGTTCATTTGGAACTTCAGTTCTACTACCGCTCCCCTCACTGCCCTTACCAGCCAAAAGACCAAGACACTTCAATGGACTGATACCGCCCTGACTGCGTTCAACAACTTGAAACGCCTCTTCACCTCAGCTCCTGTCCTTCGCCAACCTGATTCGACCCTTCTTTTCACCCTGGATGTGGATGCCTTTGAAGTAGGAGTAGGAGCCATACACTCTCAGTGGGTGGGAGCACCTCCCAAATCACATCCCTGTGCCTTCTTCTCCAGGAAGTTATCCCCTGCTGAGAGGAATGATGATGTGGGGAACATAAGTCCTCGCCATCAAGCTGGCCCTCGAGGAGTGGTGCCACGGGTTGGAGGGCGCACAACATCCCTTTCTCATCGTAACATATCATCGTAATCTGGAATATATCAGAGGGGCCAAGAGGTTAAACTCCAGACAAGCCCGCTGGGCTCTCTTATTCGCACGCTTCCATTTTCATGTTACTTACATCCCTGGAAAGTAAAACGTAAAAGCTGATGCTCTCTCCCGCCAGTTTGACCTTCCGACCAGTCACTCAGACCCTAAACCCATTCTTCCTCCCTCTTGAATTATGGGACCGGTACAGTGGGAGGTTCACTCAGCCATACAAGAAGCCCTAGCCTCAGACCCGGCTCCTCCTGAGACACCAGCTGGGAAGAGTTACGTACCAGCAGCTGTTAGACCCCAACTGATGCAATGGTGTCACACGTCCTTGGGGTCAGGACATCCGGGCATTACACAAACCACTGAACGTCTAGCCCGGAAGTTCTGGTGGTCCTCACTGGCATTTGACGTAAGGGATTACGTACTCTCCTGTCAAGTCTGTGTCCAAACCAATAGCCCTCGTCATCCCCCTTCCGGGAAGCTTCAACCTTTGCCAATCCCTCACAGACCCTGGTCCCACATAGATGTTGACTTCATCACAGACCTTCCTGAATTCTCTGGTAACACCACCATCCTTGTCATAGTAGGCCATTTTTTAAAAATGTGTCGTTTGGTTCCTCTTCCTCATCTACCTAACGCCATGGAATTGGCGGAGTGTATGTTCCAGCAGGTGTTCCATCTGTGTGGGATTCCGGAGGACATCGTCTCTGACCGTGGGCCCCAGTTTGTCTCCCGGGTGTGTCGAGCCTTCTGTGACCAACTGGGGGTCGCCCTCAGCCTCTTCTCCGGGTACCACCCCCAGACCAACGGGCAGACAGAACGCCTGAACCAAGAAATAGGGAAGTACCTCCGCCAACAATGTTCTGGCTCTCCACACGACTGGAGTTGGTATGTAGCCTGGGCCGAATATGGTCAGAACGCACTCATGCACTCATCCCTCTGCCTTACTCCGTTTCAGTGTGTCCTTGGTTACCAACCCCCCATGTTTCCCTGGGAGGAGGAGCCTGGTACTGGCCCAGCTGTCGACGACTGGTTTCGGCATTGTGAGCGGGTATGGGAGACCGCTCACCGGCATCTGCAGGAAGCCTCTAATACCTAGTAACGCTTTTCCGACAGACGCTGCAGACATACGCTACTCTTTCACACCGGACAGCATGTGTGGCTCTCTACCAGAGACATCCGGCTCCACCTCCCCTGCAAAAAGTTCTGTCGTTGCTTCATTGGTCCCTTCAAGATAACCCATCACATCAACCCTGTCATGTACCACCTCCAGTTACCCCGTCAGTATAAAATCTCTTCGTCCTTCCATGTGTCTCTGTTAAAACCAGTCACCTACAGTCCTCTTCATCCTCCAGTCTCTAACCGCAATGCGCCACCACTGTTGGATGTCGGAGGGGAACCTGCCTACGCCATACGGGCCATCCTTGATTCCAAACACCTGAGAGGTCGCATCCACTACCTAGTGGACTGGGAAGGTTATAGACCTGAATACTGGTCCTGGGTCCTCGACCAAGACATCCTCGACCCAGAGATGATTCAGGCATTTCACCATAACCGTCCGGATCATCCCACTCCCTGAACTTGGGGTCAACTCCCGAACAGATCCACTGGACATCAGCCTCGACGCAGAACGTTGGGTCAGTCCATGACCTCGTCGAACCAGCCTGCCAGACCTGTCCGCTCTGCTCCCCCGCCCGCCCGCTCCACCCTCCTAGGTCGTCCTGACCATAGTGAGTGTTATTTTCTATGGTAGAAATGGTCAGGGCGTGACAGGGGGTGTTTGTCTGGGTTTTGTATGTCTATGTTTTGGTTCTAGGTTTGCATTTCTATGTTGGTGGTGTTTGGCATGACCTCCAATTAGAGGCACCAGGTTGTCATTGTCTCTAATTGGAGGTCCTATTTAAGTTAGGTTTGTTCCACAGGTGTTTGTGGGTGATTGTTCTTCGTGAGGTTATTGTTCCTCCAGCGTCACGGTTTGTTGTTTTGTATATACTTGTAGTGTTTAATGGTTGCATTCGGTTTCACTGATTTAATAAAACATGTGGAACTACGAAAACGCTGCATTTTGGTCCGCTCCTTCAAACAGCTGTGACAGGGAAGGTACTGTAAGGTTCTGCTTTTCTTTTCTTAGTCAACCTTGTGTTTTTTTCTTCTTTGTTCTGGAACATAGCCCTGTCTTTCATTTTTGTTCATTGATTTCACCTGTGTTCGTGTCTCACCTGGTCTCATCAGCTCCCTATTTAGTTCAGTTCTTTATGTTTGTATGGTTGTGAGGTATTGTTTGTTTTTGACTCTGTGGTTGACCATTGCCTGCCTGTGACCACGATTCCTGCCTTGTGCAAAGGCTTAATAAACATCTGTCACTCTTTAATTTGCACAGATGGCAGCTTTCTCAGTCACTAGGTATGTTTTCATTTGAGAGGAGAGCAGATTCAGGGTTATTTGGTCTGCTTTTCCCACCCACCTCTAGTTTTCATTCCTCCTCACGCAATGAACCAGAACACAGGCAATATGTCAGGGAGTACGGCTTTGTCTGCCTGCCAGAAACATCTACCCAAATATTTACATCTCCTATTACTGTTTAGACATCACCCTTGTGGATCACTCTATCTGCTACTAGTTTTCGGAGAATATCCACTTTCTCCCAACCCTCCTCATTCCTGGAGAAGGTGAAACTAGATACATTTACTTGCACACATTCTCTCTGGGTATTGTACAACCGGAAATGACAACTAGTACGTTCTCCTGTTACCTTATCGGAGAGGGGCAAACAAAGGAGACATATATGGAAGTGAACTGTTGTATTATGTGTTGAGCTGAGGTATACGTAGCTATACCCTTAAGGCTTGAATATCTGTAAGTCTAAAAGGCAAGGAAGCGGTCCCTCACAATGTTCTGCTATTGCCTACAACCACCAATGTGAAAACTTGTATGTGTTGAATCAGATTAATGTAGTGAATCTTACATCCAAGATGCAAGTGATTACACACACAGAGAGATAAACACACTGAAACAGACTTACTGTGTAGCATGACCCTACCAAAGACAGTGTGGTCTCGGTCCAGCGTGCTGCAGTTCCAGCGATGGTGACGAAACTGGTGCTGACACTCACGGATCCACTCCTTGGCACCCTCCCCAATAGACTGCATGAGATCCGGGTGGCGCTGGCACAGCTGGCGCTGCTTGTTCACCAGGCCTGGAATGTTGTCACAGATCACCCGTGCACCCAGGGCTCCAATATACCTGCAGATCAGATAGACAGGTGCATTGTCAGTAGGCCAGTAAAACTGCCAGGGGATATTGTTGTGTAAAAACAGATGTCCATTAAAAAAATGTGTTAAAGAACAAGATACACTACATGACCAAATGTATGTGGAAACCTGGTCGTCGAACATCTCATTCCAAAATCATGGGCATTAATATGGAGTTGGTCCCTCCTTTGCTGCTATAACAGCCTCCACTCTTCTGGGAAGGCTTACCACTAGATGTTGGAACATTGCTGTGGGGACTTGCGCCCATTCAGCCACAAGAGCATTAGTGAGGTCGAGCACTGATGTTGGGCAATTAGGCCTGGCTAGCAGTCGGCATTCCAATTCATCCCAAAAAATGACTAAAATGTAAAAAATGTGTTCGATGGGGTTGAGGTCAGGGCTCTGTGCAGGCCAGTCAAGTTCTTCCACACCGATCTTGATAAACCATTTCGGTATGGACCTTACTTTGTGCATGGGTGCATTGTCATGCGTAAACAGGAAAGGGCCTTCCTGAAACTGTTGCCACAAAGTTGGAAGCACAGAATCGTCTAGAATGTCATTGTATGCAGTAGCGTTAAGATTTCCCTTCACTGGAACTAAGGGGCCTAGCCTGAACCATGAAAAAAGCCCCAGACCATTATTCCTCCTCCACCAAACTTTACAGTTTGCACTATGCATTGGGGCAGGTAGCGTTCTCCTGGCATCCGCCAAACCCAGATTTGTCCGTCAAACTGCAAGATGGTGAAGCGTGATTCATCACTCCAGAGAACATGTTTCCACTGCTCCAGAGTCCAATGGCAGCAAGCTTTACACCACTCCAGCCGACGCTTGGCATGGCTGCTCGGCCATAGAAACCCATTTCATGAAGCTCCAGACTAACAGTTCTTGTGCTGACGTTGATTCCAGAGGCAGTTTGGAACTCGGTAGTGAGTGCTACACGCTTCAGCACTCGGTGGTCCAGTTCTGAGCTTATGTGGCCTATCACTTCGCGGCTGAGCCGTTGTTGCTCCTAGACGTTTCCACTTCACAGTAACAACACTTACAGTTGACCAGGGCAGCTCTAGCAGGGCATACATTTTATAAACTGACTTGTTGGAAAGGTGGCATCCTATGACGGTTCCACTTTAAAAGTCACTGAGCTCTTCAGAAAGGCCATTCTATTGTCCGTGTTTGTCTATGGAGATTGCATGGCGGTGTGCTCAATTTTATATACCTGTCAGCAACTGGTGTGGCTGAAATAGCCAAATCCACTAATTTCAAGGGGTATCCATATACTTTTGTATAAACACTACCGTTCAAAAGTTTTGGGCCAGTTAAAAATGTCCTTGTTTTGAAAGAAAAGCACATTTTTTGTCCATTAAAATAACATCAAATTGATCAGAAATACAGTGTAGACATTGTTAATGACTACTGTAGCTGGAAACGGCTAATTTTTTATGGAATATCTACATAGGCGTACAGATTTGAAAGTTAGGTCGAGTAAGATGTGTGACAAGTTATATTCTTCAAGAATCAATGGGTATTATTCATTAATTGAATTGGCGATTGAACAGCAGGAATTCTTACAAAGCATGCGTTTAACAATTCTGTCCCGCTTCGTTGTCAATCCCACGCGGTTATAGATGCCATAAACGGTACATCAGAGGACAGTGTTATGAAATGTGAGACCTGCAGATGCTTGTTCACAGATAGGAAAGAATCCACACAGTTAACTAGGAGAGACCCCCTGAGACTAGAACAGAAACACCCAAGTGCAGTGCAGCAGCCATACAGTGTGACATTGTCTCCTATAAGCTGGCACGCTCCTCTAACTCGCCCTCTCCCTGCGACGACCGGACATCATTACCGCCAGGCTTAATCACAGCTACATTATTTGTCGTGCCACCGATACAGAAACAGAAAAGTGTTTCCACTCCTGTTATGGTTGTCTCTTCCCCCCCCCCCCGAAAAAATCTGCCTTCCTTCCCCGCAGCCCGAGTCTGAGCAATAAAGCAGAGCAGAGGCGCACAGTGTTTACTCTCTCCATAGAGAGAATAGAGAACTGAGCCAAAAGACCCCGACTGTCTCTACGCCTCATACTTAGTTTGGAGAGAGGACAATCAATCCAGCACACTAGAAAACACACTACTTCTTATCTGAATAATCACAATCATGATGGAAATAACCCCCCGGACTATATAAATCATGATTAGATAAATATGTAGGTCCTTGGAGAGATCTACCATGTCTCCCTGCTCCGCCTCACGTCACTGTTTAATTGCACTGCCTTCTTTTTAGAATAATATTTTGTGAGACAGAGAAGCCTTTTTCAACAATACCACAGGGATATTTTAGGAAAATATAAATGTCTAAAATGTCTCACTGTTGTCTACATAAAATGTAGGAAAAAAAAGTAAAAATGTATGTGGTATTATCGTGGTTTGGATGATCAACTATAAGAACACAACTATTTATGGTTTACCATGTTGTGTGCAGTAAGATTGGAGTATTGTGGCATAAGAACAGTGTTTCACGTGAGGTGGTAAGCACTTCCTTTATTCACCCTTGGTTCCTACCCTCAAGAGAAATCATCAAGGAACACTTTTTCATGCACCACTGCCTGCACCTGCCACTTCTAATATGCAAGATTGATAGCGGAAAGTCCCCGAGTCCATTAATCTTTATGAACACCAGACAGTGTGCTGCTGTTGGTTGATCTCACTTAATAGACTATTGATGTTCTAAAACTCCTATCCAGACACATTCCCCCCTGTGGCTGTTGGAATTGGAGCCTGGCAGCAATTTCTTCACAAGTACCAGCAGGGTATAGGGCTGACGGAGTTATTGTTAAACTATTCAAATCATGAATTTTTTTGGCCACATAACTGATATATCCCATAATTTAGTGTAACTTATTTCCCAATCTCCTGCATTCCTAATTCAAATCTCTTTTTTCTAACTAGGCAAGTCAGTTAAGAACAAGTTCTTATCTACCAGAGAACAGTGGAGAACACTGCCCCCTTGTTCAGGGGCAGAACGACAGATTTTTTACCTTGTCAGCTCGGGGATTTGATCCAGCAACCTTTCAGTTACTGGCCCATCGCTCTAACCACTAGGCTACCTGCCACCCCAATACATAATTAGCATTCTCAGGCTTGGGATAAATATAGACAAGGTTTAAGTGAAAAGCAAATGTAGCTACCTGGAATATGCTCTTGCAAAAGGAAAAATTACAAATTCATTGACATCCAAACATGCTTTATATTTGATTTTGTTCAAAACGTTTTGCATATTTAATGATGAGCTTATAATTTTTGCTTTATTTATTAAATTCATATAATTCAGTAAGGTTATAATTAATGAATAAGGCCGAAGGGTGTGGTATATGGTCATTATACCATGACTATGGGCTGTTATTATGCAATATGCAATGTGGAGTGCCTGGATACAGTCCTTAGCCGTGGTATATTGGCCATACATCACAAACCCCCGAGGTGCCTTATTGCTATTATAAACTGGTTACCAACATAATTAGGAGAGTAAAAATACAGGTTTTGTCATACCCGTGGTATATGGTCTGATATATCAGGTCTTTCAGCCAGTCAGCATTCAGGGCTCAAACCACCCAGTTTATAATTATATATTTAATCCATCCGTTATAGCATATATGCATTAGGCCATATGATTTCTCCTAACTTGTATTTTTGACTCCTAAATAGCCAACATAAATAGGCCTAACTTTTGTAAGGTCTTGGAACGTCTTATAATTAGCTAATTAATAAGACAACTGGTCATCCAGAACTACTGGAAACTCATATCTAATCTTGGATGTCAATGACTTCAATTATAGATGTAATCTTGGCTAGAAATGATAGGATTATTTCTGCAGCGTCAAGTGCATTATGGAAGACACCACTCACCACCAAGAAGAATCTGCTCTAGGTGTGAAGATGAGAAGCAGCAGAATAAAGGTGAAGTATATCCTTGAGGGGTGTCGGGATAGTATCCCATTACGAGACCCCGTCCTGTTCCTGGAATATCCTCGGGTTTTGAAGAAACAAAACATTTCTAATTTCATGTACAGACGGCATACAACATATAATAAAGAATAAAAGTCCTTGGCGACGGTTTGCTGATCATCATTGGGGGAAACCTGTCTGTCTAAAGAAGTTGAAACATTCTATCCATCCAGTTTCAAAAGGCTCATTTGATGTTATTGTCAGTTCATTGACGCCTTGAAAAAAATATGTTTTCTAAGTGTTTATCTCTTATTTATCGAGTCAGTGCTTATCAAAAGTCGGTCGAGGAAAAGTACATCGAATGAAGACACATCTTCTGAGAAACCGTCCCAAATGTCCAAACAGTTGTTCTGTTGCCAACGATAACTATTTCCTCTGCTGTTGCGTGTTCTTTTGTAGCCTGGGCTATTTGTTAGACGTTCGACTTGAATAGCAGGTGAAGGTGAAAAAGTTGCCAACACCAAACACAGGTATACCAGACGCTGAAAAATGATGACACTGAAACCATTTATTGTCCCTGGAAGGTAAAGTCAGTCACTCATCTGTCCGAGGATGAGACAGATAGCTACTCCGCGCTCCTCTTCTCAGTCGGGACTGAAGATGCGCCGCAGGAAAAAACACTGCACCAGCATGTCAGCTGTCTATGCCCCCCCCTTTTGTTAGACAATTACAAACACTGGTATGTGCACGGTGAGGTGAGGGACTTGGGTATATATAGATATCGGCATGTAAAAGTTATCTTGCCTACATAGCCGTTTAAATATTGGTGATCCCCATATTGGAACGATTTTGACACCCTCATTGACTGATGACAAACCGTTTCGATGCGCGCCATGAGGAAAATTACCCAACTAGGTTTTTCATCTCAATTACTTAAAAAAACAAAACAATTACCGAGTCATATGGAACTAAAATAATTAAGGAATCTAACAATTTTTTTTATGCGAATAGGCAAGAATTTTCCCTATTGTCCCTTTACACGCACTATAATAGTTAAGTAATAATACAAGAGCATGTATGACGTGGCTCCAACCAAATGGAAAACTGCAGAAATGACTTCAGGAAATTATGGATGACAGTGGTGATATTCTAGTTTCATGTTGCTTGGTGTTGGTCTCCTTTTCATCCAATTGCCCTTCATTTCCTTTGTCCACCATTTCCCTCACGAAACACAGCCTAATACATCAATGTGTATTATCTAAATACATGTCAACTAAGAAACAGCCCAAAGGTTTTCTATATTTCACTGCTTACATGCAAATGATGGTGTTGTGTTAAGCCCATAAAAAAACAATTTACTATGAGGACCACACAGCTGGGACCACACAGTCTGTAGTTTATTTTAGGAGATAACTTTGCACATTGGCACACCGCTTAGGCCTATCAGATGTATCTGTGAAATTACCAATTCAACAGAAATGAGAGAACAAACAGAACATTATTGACACTGTATTGTACAACAGTGAGTGCACATGCAAGAGCATATACATTGCGAAAAGGGTGGCTGTGAGCTTTCCAATGAGGTGGATAACTTCCATAAATCACATCTACCGATGTTCTTGAGATGACGTCAACTTTCCTTATCTAGATGTTACGTTTTGTACATAGCATTGTAAGCTATGATGTGGGAGTTAAACAGGTATGTCTGGAGTTACATTGTGTCAGCCCAGCAAGCGCTGGAGAAAGTTTTGCTTGGGGCACCTTCAACTATGAGAGGTCAAGCTTTCATGCTTTGACACATCATTAACCAGGAACTTGGTATCTCCATAGAGATAGACTGAAAGACCTCATAATCTGTCCCAGAGGTTGGTTGGCTGTTTAAGCACATGCTTGGCCTGGCCTGCCATTGGATCTCAGCTGGATGCCTTTGAGATCAAATGGTTGCCACTATCTGGCCACACTGCAAAGGACGGAAGTACAAGGTCTTTCAAATAAATTATTTTAAACGCTCTATCCCTTACCCTAACCCTTAAATGAACCTCACCTATAACCTCTATACTTTAGAACAAACAGCTTATGGACTAGCATATCAATTGTGATGCTGTAGTAAATGTTTTCCTTTGAAGCACGGCAATCTTGAATCCCCTTGACAATGGACCTTGGTCAAAACATCCATGTAGAGGTGTCTATATTTGAAGAGCTATTATTGTTTGACGGTAGGAGATCCTATAGGTTAGGGGGAAGAACAAGAGAAGTTGACCTTATGCCAGGTAAAGTTATGTCCTGGGTCTGCATATAGAAGAAGAGCAGAAGCTGTGTTGCTGCTGGCCTGCCCGCTCCACTTTGAGAGGTCTGGTCATGCATAACTCACCCTGACCTTGAGGTCAGATCCATCTACTTCTCCTGACTTATGGCCACTCACCTGTCAAACAAACACCCAGTGGGCGACTTAATACTCAACATCACAGTTCAAGTTCACAGTATCTTTTTATTCAATGGAAGTGTATTGGTATCCTGCCCTCATTACAGAGAAGACTCTGGGCAGATAGTGTTCAGCAGCTCATCTGGTTAATGTGGAAACAAAGAGCTATGTTCAAGGACACTCCTGGCCTTGTACTTACCACGGTTCAGTTGTAGTTGCTAGGTGCTGTGTGCCTGGGCTTTGCGCAGCTAGGGAAGAGGCCACTGGACAATGGGAGCATGTGTGAGTGTGTGGGGTCATATTAATCAGCACAAATCCAGAAGCATTAGTCACACACCTAAGTAAAGGTCAAAAACAATACAGCAGCTGCCTAAAAATACCAGCACACAGACAGTGGAGGTGGTGCTGGTATGTGTGTGTCTCTCCTGGGAGCGAGGGGGTGGGGTGATTCAGAAACCTCATGAAATGATTGTTTGCCTAATTATATGACATGATAGATCTTGGTTGTACTCACAAATATTTTTATTCTTAAACACAGCACATATGTGCCTTACTGTACATACAAAGACACACATAGTCTACCCACAGCTACATGCAAAGCCCAAAGTGTGTGTCCTTCCTTCGGTTACATCACAGCCAGACTGTATCCTCATTACATGTGACCCTGTCTTTCTTTACCTCCAGGACAGGCTGTAGATTTTACAGTGACAACTCTATAACAAATTGCTTTACAGGAAGCAGGTGATGGGCCAGCAGGCCCCCATGGGCCCCTTGTCTAGAGCGCTCCAGCTGTGGACCTGGAGGGCTTAGCGCCGTGCCACCATGCCACCCGCCTCCTATTCTGGGCCAGGCTCATGGTCCAGGCTAATTTTGGACAGGGGGATGGGGACAGGGGAAGGGGAGAGACTGTGCCTGTGCCCGCCGGCTACATCAGATGTCTGCCCTGGCCTAGATGACGACACGGTTGAGCCAGCCACCACCGCATGTCACTTCCTTTGGCCTGTTAATATATCTCCTCTTACAGTGCGAACAGTCACTCTGCATATTTTTTGGTCTGTGGTTGGAGATCCGCGAAGGGCTTGTAAATTCTCTTTGTAATTCAAGAAAGCTAATGTGTTCACCTTGACCTCTCAGGCACCCATTTCGTTCATACCTTTACCGACATACTTACCAGTATAAATGAAGCATGTCCCTACAATCAAAGATGGGGGAGGATTGATAATGCTGTGGGTTTGCTTTTCTGCCTCTGGCATTGGTGGCCTTGAACGTGTGCAAGCGAAATGAAATCAGCAGATTATCAATGTGTTTTGGAGGAGTGCAATATTCAACCCAGTTTCCAAAAATGGGGTCTCCATGAAGTTTGTGGGTCTTCCAGCAGGACAACGACCCCAAACACATACCAAAAAGCACCCAGGACACACATAAAAAGATGCTGGACTGCTCTGGAGTTGTCAGCGAGGAGTCCATATCTGAATCACGTCCATAACCTATGGCGAGATCTGAAAACAGCAGTTGGTGAAGGGCACCCCTGAAAATGTAAAGAATTAGAGTGGGCCAAATTGTCGGTAGAAAGGTGCAACAAGCTCATTGATGACTACAAGAAACGTTTGTCTGAAGTTATCTTGGCCAAAGGCTGTGCGAGCAACTACTAGATCTGGGGTGGCAATAATTTTGTCCATGTCATTTGTCTTTATTTTCTTAATGAAAATAGTAAACTTAAGTTTACAAAAATAAAATTGGTTCTGCAATGTTGAAAATCCAATAAGAAGGATAATAAGGGCAAAATATTTTTTAAATGTCCACTTATTTGAGAAGAAATACGGAATTATTTAAGAAAAGTGCAAGGGTGGCAATATATTTAACCACAACTGTAGTGCTCTCTTTTACTCAAAGAACCACTTTCTTTTCTAAGAAAAAGTGCTGCATTAGCAAACAAGTCTTAGAGGACAGAAAAAAATGTCTCTAGGTTAAATGACAGGCTGCCATCAGATATGGGAGCTTAGTCTGCCTCCCCTGAGCTTCCCTCGGCCCGGGCCAGCGAATAGGGCCTGCCTGAACCCTGCGAGGGCCAAGCCCTAGCCTGTCACAGCAGCTCGGACGTGGCCACTCACAGCTCATCATCCAGGGACTGTGTTTACTGAGAGAGCTTTGCTGGAGGCCAGACATGTCTGTGTTGGCCTCGCAACGCGTCCCTGCTGTCCCACGAAGGAATGTTAATGAGGTGAGTTGAGCAGGGGAGGTGACTCGCTCCGTTCACATGCATGTCAGGCAGGAGAGGAGATGAGCAACCGCCTGTCTGCCGGTCGGCCGTATGGTCTCTGCTCTACACTCCGTAATGTACGGTCACTGAAATGATCTGGCTTTGGCTTTAGATACCGGGCCAAAGTAAGTAACATGTTGAGCCATGTAAGAGACATGTTAAATACGAGCAACAGAGTGCTGAGCTTAACGGACTGACTTTGGATCAGACAGCAATTGCATAACTGTACTGTACTGTTACATTTCGTACCACAGACCACATGAAACAAGTTGAAAATGTTTTTTTTTTTTTTTAATGCCCCACAATTTGAATCTCAATTTTATAACATGTAGTGGCTGCCTTTGTGCTTCTCTAGACTGAATCAACACCCAACAGATGTACACACACCACAAGAATACCGCATGCATGTTTTGGGTTATAGCAACAGCACCACTGGTAATGAGGTGCAGAGTAACGCACAAGATTTCACATGCCATTTGTGCAACAATTTCCTAACTTCACATTCCTAATCAGCCACTACTTGCTGTGCTGTGCTGAAGTGACTGGGTAGGAGTTGAGGTTTCCTCTCCTCTCCCCTCTCCAAGCCCCAGCGGCCCACGTATCCCAGGCCGCACGCACACACACAGCAGGTCATGACCAACGCATAGAGAATGGAATTTGGATCAGTTCCTCAGTGGTTCAAGTGTGACCTTGAATACCACAACATTAAACCTGACTTCTTCATGTGCATGTTACTGTTTCGAGTTATTACATAGAACTAATGCAATGATGTAAGTTGCATTCGCTTAAAATATAATACTGAGTGTGAATGAAAAGCACCACTCTTTCAAAGGGAAAATATGTAGGTATTTATTTTATTAAAGCTTGTATCAAAGTGGAAGAGTTATGTGTTTGATCCTATTGATTCGTACTTAACAGGAGTACCTTATTCATGGGTAAGTCAGAAGTGTGTGTGGTGTGGTAATTGCAACTTTACCACTTCATCCAGAGCTGTTAAGTCCTCCAATCATTTTCTGTTGGCTGTGATTAGAGCGAGCTCCATTCATTGTGTATGTAGTAGGTGCGTGTGTGTACACAGTGATTTTACAGTGTTACCTGCTGGCTGGGGGGCTCTACAGCGGACATGAGAGACAGTGAGAGTACCTTCGACTGCTTGGTAATGAGACAGGGACACCTGGTGGATAGAACCACAAGCAGCGGGATTCAAAACATAAACCGGAAGAAAGCGATAGACAAACAGTTAAAAACAGAAAAGCTTGATTGATTTTTAAATGTATATTTAAAACTACCGGGTCAGCGTAATTGATCAATAGATATACATGTATGAATAGATGCAGTGAGGTTGAGGAAGCGAGTGTTCTTCTTTTATATCCATCATGGATAATGCTGTAACAAATCATATGATAAGCAAGGTATGAAACAAATAAACATTCAATCATATGCATGGAAGTCTAAAAGGTTTTGCAATGCAATACAGTACATACTAATCTGTAAAATATGATTTTGGGAGCACCAAAAACGGCCTTTTCTACTTTCACTGTCTTTGACACACTACTAATTTCCTCTGACTTTTCTCACATTCAATCAAATGAACAACAAACGCAAGCGGAAATAATTAAGTGATAATAATAAATATATTACCATACATTTTTCTAATATATAATACTTTATGATATTTCCCCCCCACAACTACCCCCTCATCATTGCCAAAACAGCTATGGGGTAAATAACACAAGCTATTACAGTAAATTCTCTATAATACTATAACTATAATACTTGATTATCTTACTAAACAATGGGATAATCTCAACTGCATATTCCTTGCATCCACTCTCCTCGCCTCCTTCTCAAAACCCATTGGATGAGAAAGCCAGAGGTCCCTCCTCTCTGACTTTCGCCTCCAATGGGTTTTGAGGAGGAGAGGAGAGAGGATGTGAGGAGTATGCAATTGAGATTCTCCCCGTTCAGCAGTGCTGATTACTAGTCCTGATAGCCAAGTGATATACTAAGGCAATATTTAATGTACCGTATAAAAACCAAATTAAATATTTATATGTGCAGTATAGTAGCTACAGTTGAAGTTGGAAGTTTACATACACCTTAGCCAAATATATTTAAACTCAGTTTTTCACAATTCCTGACATTTCATCCAAGTAAAAATTCCCTGTCTTAGGTCAGGTAGGATCACCACTTTATTTTAAGAATGTGAAATGTCAGAATAATAGTAGAGAGAATGATTTATTTCAGCTTTTACTTCTTTCATGACATTCCCAGTGGGTCAGAAGTTTACATACACTCAATTAGTATTTGGTAGCATTGCCTTTAAATGTATTAACTTGGGTGAAACGTTTCGAGTAGCCTGCCACAAGCTTCCCACAATAAGTTGGGTGAATTTTGGCCCATTCCTCCTGACAGAGCTGGTGTAACTGAGTCAGGATTGTAGGCCTTCTTTCTCACACTTTTTCAGTTCGGCCCACAAATGTTCTATGGGATTGAGGTCAGGGCTTTGTGATAGCCACTCCAATACCTTGACTTTGTTGTTCTTAAGCCATTTTTCCACAACTTTGGAAGTATGCTTGGGTCACTGTCCATTTGGAAGACCAATTTGCGACCAAGCTATAACTTCCTGACTGATGTCTTGAGATGTTGCATCAATATATCCACATAATTTTCCTCCCTCATGATGCCATCTATTTTGTGAAGTGCACCAGTCCGTCCTGCAGCCAAGCACCCCCACAACATGATGCTGCCACCCTTGTGCTTCACGGTTGGGATGGTGTCATCGGCTTGCAAGCCTCCCCCTTTTTCCTCCAAACATAACGATGGTCATTATGGCCAAACAGTTCTATTTTTGTTTCATCAGACCAGAGGACATTTCTCCAAAAAGTACGATCTTTGTCCCCATGTGCAGTTGCAAACCATAATCTGGCTTTTTTTTAATGGTGGTTTTGGAGCAGTGGCTTCTTCCTTGCTGAGTGGCCTTTCAGGTTATGTCGATATAGGACTTGTTTTACTGTGGATATAGATACTTTTGTACCTGTTTCCTCCAGCATCTTCACAAGGTCCTTTGCTGTTTTTCTGTGATTGATTTGCACTTTTCACACCAAAGTACGTTAATCTCTAGGAGACAGAACGCGTCTCCTTCCTGAGTGGTATGATGGCTGCGTGGTCCCATGGTGTTTATACTTGCGTACTATTGTTTGTACAGATGAACGTGGTACCGTCAGGCATTTGCTCCCAAGGATGAACCAGACTTGTGGAGGGCTACACATTTTTTATGAGGTCTCTGCTGATTTCTTTTGATTTTCCCATGATGTCAAGCAAAGAGGCACTGAGTTTGAAGATAGGCCTTGAAATACATCCACAGGTACACCTCCAATTGACTCAAATTATGTCAATTAGCCTATCAGAAGCTTCTAAAGCCATGACATCATTTTCTGGAATTTTCCAAGCTGTTTAAAGACACAGTCAACTTCTGTAAACTTCTGACCCACTGGAATTGTGATACAGTGAATTATAAGTGAAATAATCTGTCTTTAAACAATTGTTGGAAAAATGACTTGTGTCATGCACAAAGTAGATGTCCTAACCGACTTGCCAAAACTATAGTTTGTTAACAAGAAATTTGTGGAGTGGTTGAAAAACGAGTTTTAATGACTCCAACCTAAGTGTATGTAAGCTTCCGACTTCAACTGTATATGACAAACCAATATGCGGGTGTAAAATAGATATATTGTGCTCATGATGTGTAAAAATATACATTCTAAATGTTTGACCAGACGATTGGTATGAGAGCAAATATAATATATTTTCATAGTAGTTACACTACACATAATACATAATAGTATTAATAATACTGCATATACACAGAATACTCCATATACACAGAATACTGCCAACTTATTAAGCCTTGAAGATATGGAATGTTATAATCATGTGCCATTTTCGGGAAATACAACATTATAATAATGTGCTTGTGAGCAGCCTAGTTTCAGTATTAAACTCTGCAGTTTAAGATAAGCTCTCTTATTTTGTTCAGTATTTCCAGAACAACAGAGTAGGCTAAATCCAAATCTTGATTTAGAGATATACTTATTTCCTAACTTAAATTCAAAAGCTGTATTATAAGTAGAGAGACATTTGATTGTCCCATGACATTACATGTTCTTCTTAGCAAACGTATGAAAAGTACCCAGCAACTAACATACATGTTGGCCCATTACTCTGTACTACTGCTTATTCTTCTTATATTATATTATCAACAAACCCAAAATGTATAAATACAAATACATCTATAGTGCTACAAGAAGAATGAAGCAGAATGCATGTCAAAAATCCAATAAATACAGTTAACTTGACAGTGTTTTGGAGCGTGCCTCAGCATACAAACGTGTGAGCGGAATTAAAGAACACAGCGCTAGTAGCACTCAGTAGCAGGCTAGGCTAACTGATGGAGGAAACCACCATGTCCAGCTCTTTAACATTCTCCTGGCTGCTGGTGAGACCGCAGCTTCCTGACAGCTCAGGAAAGTGGCTGGCTCTGGTACCAGGGATGGATGGCGCTGGAGACTGGGCCAGGCCAGGCTTCTTAGAGGGGATGGGGGGCGGGTTGCCCCTGTCTGCTCGGGGGATGGTTGGGGAGCGGACCCCCAGAGGCAGAGCAGCACCAGAGGCCCTGGGGATGACAGGGGAGGAGGGGGTCAGGGCCAGGTTACGGTAGTCAGTGCCGAAGGGAGAGCTGTTAGGTGGCGCAGGTTTGGCCCCCTGCTGGACTGTGAAGCGGGACAGGACTTGGGTGACGGTGCTGCGGGCCAGCTGCTTGGCCGGGCTGGGGACAGGGACGGGGATGCACTCAGGGGACGGGGACAGGTCTCTAGGGGAGTGGGGCAGGCTGCCACCCCCTCTTCCATCCTGCTGTTGCTGCTCTGGATCAGTGTGGCCCTGGAACTTGTGGCGAGCAGCGTGGAAGCGCTGGTTGATGCCTGCCTGGTAGGAGGACTGGTAGCTGGGGCTGGTGGCCAGGGCCAGCCGTTTGGCCAGCTGAGGAGAGGAGCAGGGGGAGGAGGTGAGGGAGGAGGACCCTGTGCTGCAGGGGGACAGGCTCTGGTTCAGGAGGGCAGGAGACAGCAGGACAGGGCTGCTGTTCTCACTCCGGTTGTCCAGGCCCAGTCTGTCTGGAAGGGCGTCCTCCCTGAGGCAGTCATGCCCGTTGACTTTAGGCTCTTCACCCCCCTCTGCCTGGCTGGAGTGTGGTGGTGGTCGTAGTAGTGGTGACCCTCCACTGGTGTCCACAGGAGAGTCTTTCCTCTCATCCAGTTCCTCAGCTCCCCTCTCTCCCTGCAGCTCTCTCCTCAGCGCCTCCACCTGCTCCTGCAGCAGGCAGCACTGGGCCTCCTCCCTCTTGAGCCGAGAGCGGAGCTGCTCCTTCTCCGTGTCGAACTCAGCCAGCCACTCCTCCACCCTGGCCTCCATCTGCAGGGCCCTCCTCCTCTCCTTCTGCAGCTCAGCCTTCAGGGCCAAGATCTCCCTCTGCTCCTTCTCCAGCCTACGGCTTGCCTCAGCCAGGCGGTGGTCCTCCTCCAGGGCCCGCTGGCTGGCCCACTTGCACTCTTTGGCCAGGGCAGAGGAGAGCTGCTTGTGCTGCACCCGCTCCTCCTCCAGCTGCTCCAGGACCTTCTTCTGTTCCTTCTCCAGACGACGCACCTGGCCCCGCTCAAACTCCAGCTACAGGCAGAATAGAGTACAATAGGTTAAATTGTAAAAACTAAATCCTATAGCAGTTATCACTCAGATATTGATGTTAACTCTACCTGTTGCAAGAGGCGTTCCCTCTCCTTTTCCAGGATGCAAGTGACATCATCGCCCTCGGCGGTGTCCTCTGCATGCCTTCTCCTCTCCTCCTCCAGATCTGCAATGACCTGACACAACCACAGGGAGGAGACAAAGACACAGAAATGATAAGATCCCAGGTCAGGATAATCTGCTAACTAAATACAACTTCCTGGGTGGAAAAGAACCCCTTCTGATTAGATATGCTTCGGGTGCAAGCTAGTTTAGTTCATCTTTAATCTAATCAAAAGTGGAGGGGTTGGCATCTAAGGCCCAGTCACAACCCCCAGCCCTACCTTCTTGTGTCTGCTCTCGGCTGCAGCTAGCTGGGCGAGCATCTTCTCCTGCATCCTCCTGCAGTGGGTGACCACCTGCTTGAGCACAACCAGGGGGCTAGAGCAGGCTGAAGCCTGGTGGACCCCAGGGCTCTGCCCCCCCAACGCCTCACTGTCCCTCTGCAGAGCCAGGAACGGGTCGCTCAGGTTGTACTTCCCATAGCGCTTCTCCACATATGTGTCTCTGCACTGGGCCTGAGAGAGGAGAGGAGACGAGGGTTGAGAAACACTGGGGTAGAGTACTGTATATGTGTCTAAGCGGGCTATATTGTGTAGAATGGTTATTGTTGTTGTTCAATCGGCTCTTACTAACAGTCACTTAAGTTTCTAGCTGAATAAACAGACTCTGTCCCTGAGATATTTTATAGTTCTGTAAGTATATAAGAAAGTCAAACATCATCGTCAGACAGTCACTAGTACTATGCAGCTGCATGTACTATAAACAATACATGTACTATGCACAAGTGTAACCTGGTTTCCCAGCAACGTAAAAAAGCCATAATCTGTTTCTTTTTCAATTTCTGCATGCTGCTCTTTCCCTTCCTTCAAGCCTGCTGCAATAATCTTCCTTCCACTGTCTGCTAAACAGGAAGTCAGCCACAGCGGCAAACATAACATGCCAAGAGAAACATCAACCATATTTTCTATGGGAGTGGGGATTCCCATCCCTACCAGGAAGATTGAGATAGGGAGAGAGCAGCAGAGAGAGAAAGAGAGGATGAGAGGGAAAGAGGTAGAGCAGGCAGAGGAGGAAGAAGTAGAGAGAGAGAGGGGGGAGAAGAGAGCGAGGGAGCAGGCAGAAGAGGAAAGAGCGGTAGAGAGAGAGAGAGAGGAAGAAGCAACAGATGTTGTCTGTCTTCAGTCAGAGCGTTTGTAGGGTGGCTGCTCTTGCTGGGGTCTGGGCCAGGTCTGACTAGACCTTTACACTACCAGTGCAGGGGGAACAATGGTGACTTCAGCAACTTGCCTCTGAGCTGACTAGTGGCGGCTATTCAGTAGCCTGATGGTCTGGGAGTAGATACAATTGGCCAGACTGTCAGTTTTTGCCATGATGCTCCTTTACTGCCCGCGTCTGAGAGATGGAAGCGGAGAGAACAGACCGTGGCTCGGGTGGCCCCTGATGATTTCCTTGGCATTCCTGCAACACCTGGTGTTGTAGGTGTCCTGGAAGGCAGGTAGTGTGCGCCCAATTTTGCGCTCGGCTGAACAGTCGGCTAAGCTAGTAGAGTTCGATGTGTCTCTGCTAGGCAGGAACAAAACAAATGCCAATGTCATATATAATATCTGTCCATCGGTAAAGATATCGGGATACAGAGGCTGTGAAGTCTTGATCATGCTGTTATTTGATCCGGTCCGTTGGGATATGAGAGAGCAGATCAAAAAGGATGGAAAATAAGGAGAGGCAGGAAAGCACAGGAGTCCTGCAAGACCTGAAACATTTCTCTGAAACACACAGTGGGCACAGTCTGGTGCATGACAGCTAGTCATTAGCCATTACCCAATACCCCGGTCCTGTATCTGACCTGTATGACCCAGGAGAGAGAGGGAACATTCCTTAGCATCAGACATAACAACACAACCGTCTAGCACAATGGTCCCCACACCAAGCACCAAGCCTGGTCCCAGATCTGTATGTACTGTAGCTTACTCCTCTCTCACTATGTTATAGCCTGGTCCCAGATCTGTTTGTGCTACAGCCAACTCCTCTGACAATTGTTGTCATCCATCCAGGCCTTGTACGTTTCCAGCTCTCACTCAACACACACACACACACACACACACACACACACACACACACACACACACACACACACACACACACACACACACACACACACACACACACACACACACACACACACACACACACACACACACACACACACACACACACACACACACACACACACACACCAGCACAAAGGGAGGCTGTTTCGTGTTCCAGTGGTGTTTTCGAGAAGGGGGGAGTGTGAGGAGGAGGAGGAGGAGGACTGCCATTAAACACATTCCTGATGTAGTTAATGTTTAACAGCCAGGTCAACCAAAGCTTATTCACTCATTCCTGCGCTAATGTGGCACTGATAACAGGCACAAAACGGTCCCAATTCTAAAATGTTGTACTTCCTATTTTCCCACACTAGTGTGCGCCAAATATGGGCACCGCTGGGCTCCAACTTTCTGCAGCATGCCACAGCATAAGATGAAGCAGGTAAGATGAGCCATGGATGGATACTGGTTAACAGTGAGAATAGCTTCAGACATGATCATCAAACGTTGTATAAACAGAACACAGGAATATCTGTCATATTAACCCAACTTGATTTCCCAGCAAAACATGCCATTATAAGAAATGAGTAAAAAAAAATACAATAAAATAAAAAAAAAGGGAATATAACAAACTTTTAGACACATTGGAAAAAGGAAATCCCCCTGTGACTGACAGTGTTGAACCACGTACTCTATAGTTCTCATGACTTCCTGGGGTGATTCAGAATTAGTAAGAGACTGAGCGCCCTGACCAATAACAATTGTTCACATGATCCGTCGCTCCAAATACTGGGGAGTTCATATGCTAGCTGACACGCGGTTCTTTGTTTTGTGGTCGAGAAATGAAAACATACACCTATTGAAACCCAAAAGAGGAAATGTTGTTATAGTCCTCTAAGCCTTTCTCCATTTGAGTAACTACGGGATCCATTGTTGTAATGCGGCCCACTTTTCTTTCACGTGAGCACGAGAAGGGATTTCCATATTCCAGTGTATACTGTTTTGAGGTCATCTCAGAACCATTGCTGGCCACAAGAGACTACTGCTTAGGCAACCAAGGAATGAGTTAACAGATCAGGGGGATTTAGTGTCAGTGAAGACACACAGTCAGCCACACATCCTGACCGCTCCAGTTAAGGCCTTTGTTTATTTGTTCACTCCAAGTCTCCCTGCTCACAGTAATCTTCCACCCGCTCAGCACGGTGCATTAAATTGCCTTGCCTTAGATGGCCTGTGCCCAGGAGATGTGTAGATTGTGGTCTAGACACAACACATGAATGATCTAGGGGGACCTTGATTTCTGCAGTTTGTTCACCTGGATACAGTTTGTTGTATTACTCAGGTCACTTTGTGTTGTACTTGGTACTAATCAGCAGTCACGGCGATCAATATAAACTCAACATGACTTGTCGAACAACTAAATCATAACACGTCAGGATGAGCCTGCAGCATTTTTGGCAGATTTTAATTATGCTGCTGTTCTGTTTTTTGTTGTTGTCTGTAAACCACATTGTGTATATGAATGTGATCTTCCTGAGTCTACCTTAAAAAGGATGAATGGAATATGTGGGTTATCAAGCAGAGACAATCCTCAGACTGCAGACAGATAGGAGGGTAATCTTCCCACAGCCAGACATCCCAGGTGCATGGACAGTATGAATTGGCATAAGTGGCTAGCACCGTGGCCAAGTAGAGCTTTTTCCCTGGTTGGCTAAAGGACATCCCATCAATTAAAGTCAGGTTAAATCATGGGAGGTCAAGTAATGGGTAGTCTGTCTCGTCTCCAGCTGTCCCGTGTGTACAGTACAGTACCACTAGAATCATGATAAGAGAGACTATTAGGTAATGGCTAACTCTGCTCTCAAACCCCTGTCCCAGTTTGTGGACCACTAACCTGGCTATCTTACATCCGCGACTCCTGTGAAGCATGAGCCGAAGGCGGTGGAGTGGAGAATTAGGAGTCCAACAGGATGTTGACGGTTCACCTCAGTGAGAGGATTTTATTTACAATATTTACAAGTGCAGTATGACTTGGCCAGTAAAAAAAAAAATACAAACTTGAAGATGACATAAACACTTGAATGAATGAAAGATATTCTCAGCAATAAAAAAAAAAACTGTTCAGGCATTCAACTACACTACATGGTCAAAAGTATGTGGACACCTGCTCATTCCAAAATCATGGGCATTAATATGAGGTTGGTCCCCCCCTTTGCTGCTATAACAGCATCCACTCTATTGGGAAGGCTTTCCACTAGATATTGGAACATTGCTGCAGGGCACTGATGTTGGGCGATTAGGCCTGGCTCGCAGTTGGCGTTTCAATTCATCCCAAAGGTCTTTGATGGGGTTGAGGTAAGGGCTTTGTGCAGGCCAGTCAAGTTCTTCCACACCGATCTCGACAAACCATTTCTGTATGGACCTCGCTTTGTGCATGGGGGAATTGTCATGCTGAAACAGGAAAGGGCCTTCCCCAAACTGTTGCCACAAAGTTGGAAGCACAGAATCGTCTAGAATGTCATTGTATGCTGTAGCGCTAAGATTTCCCTTTATTGGTACTCAGAGGCCTAGCCCGAACCATGAAAAACAGCCCAGACCGTTATTCCTCCTCCAACAAACTTTACAGATAGCACTATGCATTCAGGCAGGTAGCGTTCTCCTGGCATCCGCCAAACCCAACCGATGCTTGGCATTGCGCATGATCTTAGGCTTGTATGCGGCTGCTCGGCCATGGAAACCCATTTCATGAAGCTCCTGACGAACAGTTCTCATGTTGACGTTGCTTCCAGAGGCCGTTTGGAACTCGGTAGTGAGTGTTGCAACCGGTGGACAGATGAGTTTTATGCGTTACGCGCTTCAGCACTTGGTGGTCCCATTCTGTGAGCTTGTGTGGCCTACCACTTCGCGGCTGAGCCGTTGATGCTCCTAGACGTTTCCACTGACCGGGGCAGCTCTTGCAGGGCAGAAATTTGACAAACTGACTTGTTGGAAAGCTGGCATCCTATGATGGTGCCACGTTGAGCTCTTCAGTACGGGCCATTCTACTGCCAATGTTTGTCTATGGAGATTACATGGCTGTCAGTAACGGGTGTGGCTGAAATTGCCGAATCCAGGGGTGTCCACATACTTTTGGCCACGTTGTGTATAATGCCTATCATTGAACACAGGTATAGCTCCACTCTAGACACCTGTTACCCGCCCAACCTGCTATCTCACCGGCAAAGGCCAATCTGAGCATGTAGGCCTACTCTTTCCAGGAACCGTCCTTCGCTAGTAATGTTACAACATGATAGCTCAAAATAAATTTCTACAATAAATGCATAATTTACCACCATAGACATATCATCATCTCATAAACAACCGTTTTACATGAAGACACACCCATTAGCTTGTGTCATGGTGTCCTAAGTGGGTACAATGCAGGCCTGAAAATATTTATCAAACATTTTAAAGGGGGGGTAATTGTTTCTGAAAATACTGTCACTGAATGCATATCTATAATCCGTAACTTCTTGTCAATCCGTCTGGATTTTATAACGCATAGCCTACCACTGTCTACCACAGGCGAATTATACAGTGCCGATTTGGAGAAAAGTTTGGTTCAGACAGTTTCTATACAGATATCCACATATATACAATCTGGATGGATGGACAAGGAGTTACGGATTATAGATATGCATTCAGTAACAGGATTTTCGGGAAACAACTAACCCCCTAAACATTTTTGCCAAATATTTTCCGGCCTACGGATTGTAGCACTCTAGGACACCATGCGTGGATGCATGTCACGTAGGGATTGGACCAAAACGCAGCGGGAACATGTAAACTCATCTTCTTATTTTATTAAAGTAGGAAAACAAAAGAAACGCGTATACAAAACCAACAACCGCCACTAAACAGTCCCGTCAGGTGCACGAACACAAAAACAACTACCCACAAATCCCATAGAAAAAACACCCCTACTAAATAGGACCTTCAATTAGAGGCAACGAGGAACAGCTGCCTCCAATTGAAGGTCAAAACAATAAACTAGACATAGAAATAGACCAACTAGAAATAACATAGAAATACACTAACATAGAACATAACCCAAACAACCCTGAAACACCCTAAACAAACACCCCCTGCCACGCCCTGATCTAACATTTCATGATAAAGGAAATCTGAGTTGTAATCAAATTAATATTTGAAATGGTATGTATATTCTTTGCATTAATAAGTGGTATATACTTTTGATAAAGTATTTGTCAAATGAATAAGACTTTCATGTTTCATGTCTTAGTTGAATGGGTTTGAATTACTTTGAATTCAATTCTACTTCCTTCAATTAAAATGTTGCTTCCTGTGGGGTGTTGCCAGTTCAAATTCAATTCAAATTCATTGTTTAAATTGAATGAAATCCTGAAATTCCAAATTGACCGCAACCCTGGTAACAACTTCTCAGACATAATTATAAATCATAGTTTTATCTTTATGCTTCAGACCTCATATTATAGGTAATGGTGGCATCATTGAGGGGCCTTCGGGTCCTGGCTGGAAATTACACAAGGGGAAAGACGATGGATAGCTCTTACCCTGAGGGCCTCGATGACCAGGTCGCGAGCCTCCAGCTCTCCCTCCAGGACACTGAAGAGCATCAGCAGCTCTGGCTTGCTCAGGCTCTCCATGTTCATCTGGGCCTCCTGTGGGCAGGGGACAGGAGCTGGATCATTACAAGAGGCACAATTCATTCTCTATTCTAATGTTCACTGTAAATACATTGTGCAGGAAGTTGTGTCCTTTACTCATTGTTATAATAGACCAACATAGAAGTTATGTGAATACATTTTTTGTTTTCTGTATTTATACATGATAATTGGATATGATTGGCCAATAATGTACTTCGTTTAAAGTATCCTTGAGTCCTGTGGTTCATTGTGAACCTTTTTGAACCTTTTTTACAGCTCAAAATGTAGTACAAATCTGGCAAAGACTTGGATATCAGGCAACATTTTAATCCAATAGCTCCACTAATAAAACACTAGATGCATTTACCAGGCCCTACTGAGCCTGGACGATCATTAATACAAGCTAAAAGCTTTTGTAAACAGAGAAAATCCCTGGATTTTCCACTCACTCTCATGGTTCATTTGTCTTTGTGAGGAGCCTGTGAACATCATACATGTGAAGACAAATGCCTCACACACACACACAGGTCAACATATGGTGAGCAGATTAAAAAAACCTGTCCCAATCTGCATCCACATTGTCACAAAGTTGTTGACAAGATATTAAGTAACTGACAATGAGCTGTTTGCCCTCATTCGTTCCTCTTTGTCCACATCAAGACTCAACAAGTTGTGCTTTGCGATCCTCTCTCCCTCCAACTTTTGGTTGGGCCTCTTGAGAGTTTGTGGTTTTGTTAAAAGGCAGGGTAGAGAATGTTTAAGATCTGCTGTGGTGTCTTTGTAGGCGCCATGTACTCTTTACTTAGTGCAGCTGCCCTGGGTCTGTTGACAACTCTGTGGTATCCACACCTCAAACATACAACCACATTCTGACCAGCCAACACATGCAGGCCAGGCTTTGGAATCAGTGTAGTTCATACAGCATCCCACTAAGTGATGGGATCCTTAAAAGAGTAGAAAACTTATGGTGTGCTCTATGGGATATTATTAGTAGGTTGGAAAGAGACTGTCATATGAGACAAAATAATCAAGAGGGTGCTCTGTTGAACTTGGATGAACCAACAGGGCCAGGAGGACTTCCTGACCAGGTGACCTGACCAGAAATAAATCATAATAAACCTGGGAGCATTACACTCTATTATGATGTCCTTGTACCTCCCCCAATCAGCATCCCCATATCGGATTATTCTTGGCTATAATAGAAAACCTGAGGAAAAAATGTGAAAATATAAGAAACCCTCACACTGCTTTTGCTATTATCACTGCTCTTTATTAAGCTTTACGTATCGGCCTCAAGGCCTTCGTCGGAGCTCAAAAGCTCTGGATAGTTCCCCATCCACCCAGCACAGTCTGTTAGCCACGCTGCTCCAACCGCTAAGCTTTCTGCAGGCCTTATCCAATACGAGCTCTGTGGTCGCCCAGGAAAAGTTTCCACATCATGAAGTCATCAGGAGGGGCCGCAGGAGCTCTGAGCGTTGCATAATGAGATGGGAGCTTTTATTAGAGCTGCTACTGTACAGCATCATGGGGGCTAAGCTCTCCCCGCATCTGTCATACAAATAACAAGACACTTAAAACATCTGAACGGATGTCTAGACTATGGGATATGAATCAATTCAATTCATTTTTCTGAGCTCTGGGACAAAAGCAAAGGATACAGCAGCAGAAATAGAAACATAATAATATTATGAAGCTAAATATTTGCTTCCTCTCGTCTAAATCTATTATTCCACTAAAGTTATTCCACTAATACATTCCCAGATCCGAGAACAAACTGTAGTGTGTAGCAGATCTATGGTCTTTAGATGTGTCTTCTTCAATCTCCAGACCCTCATGGTGTGGTTCGTTGGCTGACCACATGGTTAGCATGCTAATTAAACTTCCCACTTCCTTCAGCCTGCTTTAATAGTCTCGCTAATTTCACAGCCGCTTGTATGACTGAATATTCGCTCACTAGTAATGTGTTATTCAAATAGAAAGCATGGGTAATGTTATTGAAAGAGATGGCACGCATGGGAAAATCCAAAATATTCCCACACTCGTTCATTTCCGCTTCCTAAAGAAATGCCTGCGTCTATAATCCTTTTATCCTTGTTTGTTTGAAGCCTAGTCAGCCATGTGCCCTTTATAATGGTACGTTACACAAACATTGCCTCATAACAAACTTCTAACTAAACCTGAGGCTCTCTCTCGCTCTCTCTGTGTGTGTCTCTCTTTCTCTGTCTCTCTCCGTCTCGCTCTGTGTCTCTCTGCGTATCTCTCGGTCTCTGTCTCTCTCACTCTCTGTGTGTTCAAGCTTATGCAGGTGGCCAGATTTGTCATGCATTTGTCAGTTTTCTTAACTTGAACCCAGCTAGCACATATTGTTCTGAGAACCATATGTTTATTTGTGCTTGGTGAGAGCGTGGTTGTCCTATGGTTATTTTGCGTACAACATTCTCACAACATTCTGGAATTGTTTTTTTAAAGGAACCTGACAAAAAAACATAACTTTCTTGGTATTTCATTACTTTAACAGAGCGTTTCCTTCAAGTTCAAACATGGCTACATTTCATTTCAATTTTGGAAATGTTCTATAAACATTCTCCAACTGGTTTGACATTGGGAATGTTCTCAAATAGTTCAGAGAAGGTTAAGAAACAACGTTCATCTGTGGGAATTTTAGTTCTTCAGCGTAACAATTCCTACAGGTTTCCTTGTGGTTCATTTTCTCAAGTTGTTCCGAGAACGGTAGCCCTTTACACTTGTACCCGTATACGGTTTGAAAATGACAGATTTGGGCACTAATAAGCGCTCTGGCTCTGCACTTCACAGCACTGTATGGGTTCTGAGCACCACGCGTAACATGAAATTGCCCCCATCCCTCCCTAATTTGACAATTTCAGCAAATTTTTGGTCGTCTGAGTGAGTGAAATGCTGTAAATTAAGATGACTTGTATTACGAAAGATAAGACGTTGAAGATTATAATAAATACCGCTTTGATGTCACACAAGCACGCCAAACACCCATGAGTCTAAATGTGCAGTTCACATTTCCAAATCATAAACTCATGTCATATACAGTAGTGTCAACATTTATGATCACTATGTTTGATGTACAGTTACAAGATCACATGGTGTCATACCCTGGGTTTTTCTGAACAGAATGAGCCTGTTTGTTTATTTGTAAGACAATTTGCCACGGCACATGCACCTGAATGCCCTCATGACTTTCTATGCGCACCAAACTTACTATCTGTTTTAGAGGTCGACCGATTATGATTTTTCAACGCCAATACCGATACCGATTATTGGAGGACCAAAAAGTACGATGACGATTAATCAGCCAATTTTTTAAATGTATTTGTAATAATGACAATTACAACAATACTGAATGAACACTACATCAATAAAATCTATTTAGCCTCAAATAAATAATGAAACATGTTCAATTTGGTTTAAATAATGCAAAAACAAAGTGTTGGAGAAGAAAGTAAAAGTGCAATATGTGCCATTGTAACCGATGTGTAATGGCTTGTTAGTTAGCGGTGGTGCGCGCTAATAGCATTTCAATCAGTGACGTCACTCGCTCTGAGACTTGAAGTAGGGTTTCCCCTTGCGTTGCAAGGGCCGCGGCTTTTGTGGCGCGATGGGTAACAATGCTTCGGTGGGTGTCAGTTGTTGATGTGTGCAAGGGTCCCTGGTTCGAGCCCGGGTTGGGGCGAAGAGAGGGACGGAACCTACACTGTTACACCAACCATGTAAGAAAGCTAACGTTTAAGTGCCTTGCATATGAGAACATATGAAAGCCGGTGGTTCCTTTTAACATGAGTCTTCAATATTCCCAGGTAAGAAGTTTTAGGTTGTAGTTATTATAGGACTATTTCTCTCTATACGATGTGTATTTCATATACCTTTGACTATTGGATGTTCTTATAGGCACTTTAGTATTTCCAGTGTAACAGTATAGCTTCCGTCCCTCTCCTCGCTCCTACCTGGACTCGAACCAGGAACACATCGACAACAGCCACCCTCGAAGCAGCGTTACCCATGCAGAGCAAGGGAAACAACTACTCCAAGTCTCAGAGCGAGTGACGTTTGAAACGCTATTAGCGCGCACCCCGCTAACTAGCTAGCCATTTCACATCGGTTACACCAGCCTAATCTTGGGAGTTGATAGGCTTGAAGTCATAAACAGCGCAATGCTTGAAGCATTGCGAAGAGCTGCTGGCAAAACGCACGAAAGTGCTGTTTGAATGAATGCTTACGAGCCTGCTGGTGCCTACCACCGCTCAGTCAGACTGCTCTATCAAATCATAGACTTAATTATAATATAATAAACACACAGAAATATGAGCCTTAGGTCATTAATATGGTCGAATCCGGAAACTATCATCTCGAAAACAAAACGTTTTTTTCTTTCAGTGAAATACGGAACCGTTCCGTATTTTATCTAATGGGTGGCATCCCTAAGTTTAAATATTCCTGTTACATTGCACAACCTTCAATGTTATGTCATAATTACGTAAAATTCTGGCAAATTAGTTCGCAACGAGCCAGGCGGCCCAAACTGTTGCATATACCCTGACTCTGCGTGCAATGAACGCAAGAGAAGTGACACAATTTCAACTGGTTAATATTTCCTGCTAACCTGGATTTCTTTTAGCTAAATATGCAGGTTTAAAAATATATACTTGTGTATTGATTTTAAGAAAGACATTGATGTTTATGGTTAGGTACACGTTGGAGCAATGACAGTCCTTTTTCGCGAACGCGCACCGCATCGATTATATGCAACGCAGGACAGACTAGATAAACTAGTAATATCATCAATCATGTGTAGTTAACTAGTGATTGTGATTGATTGATTGTTTTTTACAAGATAAGTTTAATGCTAGCTAGCAACTTACCTTGGCTTCTTACTGCATTCGCATAACAGGCAGGCTCCTCGTGGAGTGCAATGTAAAGCAGGTGGTTAGAGCGTTGGACTAGTTAACCGTAAGGTTGCAAGATTGAATCCCCGAGCTGACAAGGTAAAAATCTGTCGTTCTGCCCCTAAACAAGGCAGTTAACCCACCGTTCCTAGGCTGTCATTGAAAATAAGAATGTGTTCTTAACTGACTTGCCTAGTTAAATAAAGGTATAAAAAATGTAAAATAAATGAATAAAAAAAATTATTATAATAATAAAAAAAAAAAAACAAAAAAAAAAATATCGGCAAATCGGTGTCCAAAAATACCGATTACCGATGGTTGTGAAAACGTGAAATCGGCCCTAATTAATCGGCCATTCCGATTAATCGGTCGACCTCTAATCTGTTTCTCTGAATTGCCTTGTGAAAGCCTAACACTGTAAGATTATATTTTATAACTTAGCTAGCCATGTTGGCAATAGAACAAGCTTTCAAATCAGGCCCACCTGACCCAGATTGTGATTTAAAATGGACCGTTTTTGGATTGCGTAAACAACAGTAATTGTGTGATGGCAGGGATGCAGGGTTGTGTTGCTCTAGTTTAGTTCCTCAACGGCACAGGTAGGAGAGCTCAAAAAAATACCTTATAGTTGAAGACACTTCTTTGAGTCATAAAAGTGCATTAAAATAGCTTAGGAACTGTGTGCACTTTGGAGAGGTGTGTCCACTTGGAGACACCAGTTAGTCCTCTCACTCAAACCCTTGTAATGTTTTGTCTTATGTTGCATCTACCCCAAATTTTCCAGGAATAGATTTATCATGTTACCGAATGTATGCAGAGTACTTTCAGATTTTGTTATCAACAAAGGCTGCGAATAGTACAGTAAAATGCACATAAAATCAACAGTGTAATGTTTGGATTCTGTCTTGTGTCAGGTGAACTGTTGTGTACTCACCTTTGGTCTAATCATTTCCCCATGATCTCCAAACTCTTCCCTTTCAATTGCTACCATGGTTATAGATATGCTTTTCATTTTCTTCTTTAAGAAACATTTCAATTTAGCCACAAGTGTAAAGGGTTAAAGGGAAACGTCCCATGATGGTATTGACTGTCCATTACTGCTTATCGGTGATAGATTTAGGTATGGGCGACATGGGCAGGCGCCCAGGGCAAAAAAAAAACGTAATGGTGACATTTGCGCGATAGGTTTTCTATCGCTCATTTGCACGTCACGTCAATGATATCATGTCACCGTGTGGGACTGTGGGTCAATTAACCTTGTCGGAGTGGGCGCCCTGATTCTAGTTTGTGTGCTAGGCAGGCTACTGCCTGGGAAGGTCTCCCACTCAGAAGTAGGAGATGGGGAGGGGGGCGGGGGTAGGTTGACCTCAGGTCTCGCCACTGGAAGGCCGAGGTTGACAGTGTTGGTTGACAGTGTTGGAGGATGAGTAATGTATTGATGCTCGAGTGCCAAATCAACACAAATGGATAAGAAAAGGTCTAAACCATCAGGTTTCCAGTTTAGGAAAAAAAGAGGAGAGGAGAAATGCGCAAAAGATAAAGGTATGCAGCTATGTCATCTCTTTATGATTATAATATTATGCATGTAATGAAATAGGCTAGTATAACACTTATGTTTGTTAGCCTATGTTGCTATGTTTGTTAGCCTATTGTCGCCCTATTACACATAGGGCGACAATATTCCGTTTTCTGTCCAACAAGCTTACATAACATTGGATATAATTTCACAGTTTCATCATGATAATGTGTGTAGCCTGCAGCAAAACGATTACAACCTAACTAGCTGCCACACCCTGATCTGTTTCACCTGTCCTTGTGCTTGTCTCCACCCCCTCCAGGTGTCCATACTGCTTGCCCTGACCTCGAGCCTGCCTGCCACTCTGTACCTCCTGGACTCTGACCTTGTTATGATCTTGTGCCTGTCCAAGACCATTCTCTTGCCTGCCCCTTGGATACGAATACATATCAGAGACTCAAACCATCTGCCTCCTGTGTCTGCATCTGGGTCTTGCCCTGATACTAGCACATTATTGATTTGGTTAACTTTCATTGAGGTGACATCATAAAGGTTTTCTGTGATTGTATTGACTAAGTCCTGAGCTCAGTAAGGGGAATTTCCAATGCTGTAGGCTAACTTAAAATACATCTATATTATGCTGATATTTTGTATCTTTTGTGATATATTGAGTCTTTTGGGGTGTCTTATGACTAGAATTAGCCAAGGCGGTTGTATGGTTCATTTGGTTCCTATTCTGAAAAATTGTGCAACAAAAAAGAGTTTGGGTGTCAGACTCATATACTGTATTTCAATGCAGATTCAGGGGGACTTCTGAAATATTTTGGGAGCACCCTTTGGTACTGGCCAGGATGAGGAGCCATCTACCTCCTCAGCCACACAGGCCTCTTCAGAAATGATCTCAGAGCCCGAGGATGCGGAGCCATCCACCTCAGCCACACTGGTGTCTTCACAAATGTTGTCTGAGCCTGAGGATGAGGATGAAGACCCATCTGCTTCCACTTCACCCCAGCAGGATTCTTCAGGTGTTTGTGCGCGCGTGTATGTGTGTGTGTGTATGGTTACAAGCACATGTGTTTATGTGTGCATCCCTGCATAACATAAACACAATAAATCATTTCCCTTTTGCAAAGTTTTAAGTTTCAGTTCTGACTGACAGAATTCGGACACAACAAGTTTGCAGAGGTACCACCTAACTTTGTTTTCCCAAGGAATGAGAGTGATGGAAGAAGTTGCCACCACCAGTATTTCAGGAAGACCTTGGTGAGTGGTGAACACATCCCTAGAAGTTGGTTGGTGTATTCTGAAAGAAACAACAGCCTCTTCTGCTTCTGCTGCAAACTCTTTTCTAAGAAGAAATATAATTTAGCAAACTCAGGACTGACAGACTGCAAGTTCTTTGCTGACTTTACACGACAGAAGTCCAGAACACCAAAACTGCATGAAAACATGGAAAGAACTGACAATGAGGATCAAAAAAGGGGAAACAATTGATTAAGCATGAGATGGCACTTATGGAGGCTGAGAGGATAAGATGGAGAGAGGTGTTGACATGTCTGACTGCTATTGTGCAGTCTTTGGCAATTATAAATCTGGCACTAAGGGGCCACACAGAAACACTGCACTCCCCATCAAATGAACATTTTCTCAAAGAGGTTGAACTGATGACACAATTTGATCCAGTCATGAAAGAGCACCTTAACCGTTGATTTGAACTCATTGATTTGTTGAGCAGCAAGGTCATTTCAATAATGGTGAGTGACATCAAGCGGGCAAAATTCCTCTCTATCATTCTAGATTGCACCTCAGATGTCAACCACACTGAACAATTGTCAGTTGTGATTAGAATTGTGTCACTGAAGGAGGAGCTCCACATAAAGGAACATTTTATGGGGGTTTTGGAGGCAGAGGAGTCCACGGGCAACATTTGGCATCCCTGATTCTCAAAAGATTAGAGGAGCTAAAAATTCCTTTTGAGGACTGCAGCGGACAGTCTTATGATAATGGGGCCAACATGAGAGGCAAAAACAAAGGTGTCCAAGTCAAACTTCTGGAAATAAATCCAAGAGCTCTATTTGTGCCATGTGGGGCTCACACATTGAACCTGGTTGTGGCTGATGCAGCTAAAAGCTCTGTCGATGCCATAGGCTACTTTGGCATCTTACACAAACTGTACACCTTGTTCTCAGCCTCCACACAGCGATAGGCCATCCTGAAAAAACATGTGGACATCACTTTGAGGATGTGAACTGAGACAAGGTGGGAGAGTAAAGTTAAGTGTCGAGCCACTGAGGTATCAGGCAGCAGCGGTGAGAGAGGCACTGATTGAGGTGAGGGATCAAACCAAAGACCCTGTGATAAAGATTGAGGCCCAGTCCTTGTCAGAGGAGATGGGATCATAACTCTTCAGCATCTGTACAGTGGTGTGGTATGACATCTTGAGTCAGATCCAACATGTGAGCAAGCTGATGCAGTCTCCCAGTATGCATGTGGATGTTGCAGTCAGTCTTCTCAGAAAGACAGAGAGAAGACTCAGCAACTATTGGGTAACATGCTTTATGACTGCACAAACGCCAACCAAGGATATTTGCGAGGGTATGAATGTAAAGGCCGTTCTACAACAAAAAAGGCTGAGGTCCACAAAGCGGCACTTTCATACAACTCATTTGATGAGCCTTTCAGTGATGCCCTGAAGAAGCTGGAGGTGACATTTTTCAATGTCGTTCTTGATTCTGCAACCTCAGCCCTTCAGGAAAGATTTTCCACATTGGAAAATGTGGGAGAGAAGTTTGGAGTGCTGTCAACCGTCCAAAGTCTCTCAAATGAGGAGCTGACAGAACAGTGTGAGGCCCTTAGTATGACACTACACTATAAAGAACACTCAGACTTGGATGGCAGAGAGCATGCACAGGAACTGAAGAACTTGCCTGACTTGCCATCGAAGACCATGACCCTGCTTGATATGCTGATATTTATACACGAAAGGAAGCTCTCAGAAATGTATGTCAGCATATGCGCTACTGGTGTTGAAGTCAGGTGCAGGAGAGCAGAGAGTTGTGATCAGGCGCACTCTTTATTGGGCAGAAGCACAACAAACGGACGCAACAGCGTCAAACCTCCAGCCAAAATGCAAAAGAGAAATGCGCAAATACCCAGGGGGGAAATAACCAGCCTGGCGCGTCGCACTGAACATGTAACAAAACAATTCCACACAAGGACATGGGGGGAACAGAGGAATATATATATACAATGTGATTAGGGAATGTAAACCAGGTGTGCGGGGAACAAGACAAAACAAATGGAACAATGAAAAATGGAGCAGCGATGGCTAGAAGGCCGGTGACGTCGACTGCCGAACGCCGCCCGAACAAGGAGAGGAGCCGACTTCGGTGGAAGTCGTGGCAATGTGTGAAGGGGGGGCCCAGGGAGCCATACAAGCTAGAACCGCCACCGCTGCTTATCAGATATTAACCATAATTTATTCAAAAATGTTTACTTTAACAAAATATTTCACTTGTTGAGTATATTACATTTGTTTTATTTGATTACTTTATTATTTCATTCCAAGTCATCATCTCATCTCTATAGAGGTGCTCCCTATGCAGTCTGCCAAAATCACTATTTTGTAGTTCTTCAAAGTAAATAAGGCATACTTTTATGACTGCTGAATACCAACTATAAATCACTTTGATCATGTATTTTCAAGTAGAGATACTTTGCGAAGCAACAGCTGCTCTCTCACAATCGCTGCTCTCCCCTCACAATCCGCATTCCTGTTTCTTCCATAGCAGGCATAAAAGAAATACAGACCAGACAAATAAAGGTGCGTAATGGATTATAGTCATTGTACATTTTACATTTTAGTCATTTAGCAGACGCTCTTATCCAGAGCGACTTAATAGTGAATGCATACATTTCATACATGTTTTTTTCCGTACATGTTAATTACCACATTTTATGCTCTAAATTATGTGGACTATTGGCCTGTTGGAAACTACAACTCCCTACAACATTGCACAGTTCAAGCTTGATCTGATTTATCTTTAAATAAACTGTGAAATGTGCGCATTGACCTCACATAAAAAAAATACGAAATGGAATTCAAATAATTCAACCAACATATGTAATTTAGTTGTTTAAAAAATGAAAAATAACCAAAATGTTGGTTAATCGCTCAGCACTACTAGCTAGCAACAGCTAATTAGCTAAATGTCCACAAATGTCTCATGTGTGTTTCGACCTGCCCCGAAATTGATAGAGTGATTCACATTAGATTTTGGTATTTTAACCCGCGTGTCGTGATCGCGTCTGGTGGGGATAGACAAAATCAACATGCGCATAATGGCTCACTCGCGTGGCTGGCCAAGTCAGCATGTAAGAATGATATTTAAAAACATACATTCTGTTAAGAAAACTTTACATACAAAACACAAGAAAACTTCAGTGATGTTCAGAGACGGTTCTAAGAATGCTATTTAAAAACGGATACATTCGTTCTCAGCATCAACAAAACACTCTCAATCTTGCTAAGTGTTCAGGTGTGTTGGCCACGCCCACTAATTATTCCATGCAAAACAGTTATTCACATTTATCTCTATCATCTATCATCAGAGTTATACAGCAACTAACTGCATGCTTTTCATGATCAGTAAACATCATTTTTTCATGTAATTTCAGATACATAGGATAGCCTCACGATATCTCTCAATATTGGCCACCATCAATTGGATATTTGCGTGATATAAAATAAAACTGAACTATACCTGACAAGTATGGGTGCAGTTGCCGTGGTACTGTTAGCTGATAATGTTTACTTTGCAAGCTACCAGTAGAAACGTTGTACATTTGGCTAAACATATAACGGTAAGTAGACCTAATGTACTTTTTTCTCCAACCAATGTAGGCCTACTTAGAGAAGCTCGCTAACATGATCCCCTTTTCAACATTGTTTTTAAGAGTGTTTAATTACAATTGCTGCTGACAGACATGATATAGGCTACATTGATTGATAGACCACGTCGAAATTGGCTAGCTAGCTAATAACAGATCACGTCAATATGGCTAGTTAACAAGCGAACCTCCAGGGGATAAACTAGATGACAATATCCAAATATTGTTTGATTTGCTTGCCATCTATAGTGGCGATGACAGTAGTCTGACTGACAAAAGCCTAATCTCTGATGAAGCAAGCTAAACTTTGTTGTTTGCTTAGCTAGCTAAATGCCAAATGGATTGGTACCTTCATGTATCTGAAATTACATGATCATTGATGTTTAATGATCATGAAAAGCATGCAGTTACCTGCTGTATAATTCTGATGGTAGAGATGAATGTGCGCAATTGTTTTGCATGGACTAATCAGGCTGCAGGTAAATCAGAAATTTGTAGTTCTGACTATGCCCAATCGGTGATGATATTAAAAGCAAATAGTTATAAAATGTATTTAACAATCCCTTGAAAAAGGCACGTAGTTGTCAATGGTTTTAGTGGAGCTGGGGGTCTCCTTGCCTCCCCAGCAGTCAAATCAAACGTATTGTGACATTTTATTGAAAACGACCTATTGGCCACAACTGATCTTAATAAAACCTCCCAGGAAAACTTTCAAGGATCCAGAGTAAAATATTCTCAGAACCTCACTGCAACCTACAAATAAACGTTCCCAGAACAGGAAAAATTTTCACTTCTGTTCTCAGAACGTTTAAAAAACATTCAGTTTTACCGGTCAGGAAAAGCATGGCTTCTTTCCTACAAACTATTTGAAACCAAAAACATACGTTTCGACAACTTCCAAGGAACAAAATGTGATAGCTGGGGAAGATGGTGCCTGAGAAGAGAGGCAGACGTAATTACGTGTCCCCAACCACTTGTGTTTTTTTGTTTATTTCTTAGCGTTTTTTGTAACTTATTTTGTACATAATTTTTCTGCTACCGTCTCTTATGACCAAAAATAACTTCTGGACATGAGGACTGCAATTACTCACCACGGACTGGCAGAATCCTTTTTTTATTTTAACAAGTCTGACGAGCCCGACGTGAACGATATACTGCTTTCTCGGGAACAGGCCCAGATATCTGTGATTTGCGTTAAGAGGAGGTGGAGAAAAAGGGGCCAAAGTGCAGGATGCCTTCTGAGAATTCGTAGGAGATCGAATAAACCCACACTTCCTTCCATTCTGCTAGCAAACATACAATCTTTGGAGAATAAAATAGATGACCTACGCGCAAGATTAAACTACCAATGGGACATTCAAAACTGTAATATCTTATGCTTCACGGAATCATGGCTGAACGACGACACTTTCAACATACATCTGGCTGATTATATGCTGTACCAGCAGGATAGAACAGTGGCGTCTGATAAGACAAGGAGAAGTGGGCTATGTATTTTTGTAAATAACAACTGGTGCATGATATCTAAGGAAGTATCAAGCTATTCCTCGCCTGAGGTAGAATATCTCATGATAAGCTGTTGACCACACTATCTACAGTTGAAGTCGGAAGTTTACATACACTTAGGTTGGAGTCATTAAAACTCGTTTTTCAACCACTCCACAAATGTCTTGTTAACAAACTATAGTTTTGGCAAGTTGGTTAGGACATCTACTTTGTGCATAACACAAGTAATTTTTCCAACAATTGTTTACAGACAGATCATTTCACTTATAATTCACTGTATCACAATTCCAGTGGGTCAGAAGTTTACATACACTAAGTTAACTGTGCCTTTAAACAGCTTGGAAAAATTCCAGAAAATGATGTCATGGCTTTAGAAGCTTCTGATAGGCTAACTGACATCATTTGAGTCAATTGGAGGTGTACCTGTGGATGTATTTCAAGGCCTACCTTCAAACTCAGTGCCTCTTTGCTTGACATCATGGGAAAATCAAAAGAAATCAGCCAAGACCTCAGAAAATAATTGTAGACCTCCACAAGTCTGGTTCATCCTTGGGAGCAATTTCCAAACGCCTGAAGGTACCACGTTCATCTGTACAAACAATAGTACGCAAGTATAAACACCATGGGACCACGCAGCCATCATACCGCTCTGGAAGGAGACGCGTTCTGTCTCCTAGAGATGAACGTACTTTGGTGTGAAAAGTGCAAATCAATCCCAGAACAACAGCAAAGGACCTTGTGAAGATGCTGGAGGAAACAGGTACAAAAGTATCTATATCCACAGTAAAACGAGTCCTACATCGACATAACCTGAAAGGCCGCTCAGCAAGGAAGAAGCCACTGCTCCAAAACCGCCATAAAAAAAACCAGACTGCGGTTTGCAATTGCACATGGGGAAAAAGATTGTACTTTTTGGAGAAACGTCCTATGGTCTGATGAAACCAAAATAGAACTGTTTGGCCATAATGACCATCATTATGTTTGGAGGAAAAAGGGGGAGGCTTGCAAGCCAAAGAAGACCATCCCAACCGTGAAGCACGGGGGTGGCAGCATCATGTTGTGGGGGTGCTTTGCTGCAGGAGGGACAGGTGCACTTCACAAAATAGATGGCATCATGAAGAATGAAAAATATGTGGATATATTGAAGCAACATCTCAAGACATCAGTCAGGAAGTTAAAGCTTGGTCGCAAATGGGTCTTGCAAACGGACAATGACCCCAAGCATACTTCCAAAGTTGTGGCAAAATGGCTTAAGGACAACAAAGTCAAGGTATTGGAGTGGCCATCACAAAGCCCTGACCTCAATCCCATAGAACATTTGTGGGCAGAACTGAAAAAGCGTGTGCGAGCAAGGAGGCCTACAAACCTGACTCAGTTACACCAGCTCTGTCAGGAGGAATGGGCCACAATTCACCCAACTTATTGTGGGAAGCTTGTGGAAGGCTACCCAAAACGTTTGACCCAAGTTAAACAATTTAGAGGCAACACTACCAAATAATAATTGAGTGTATGTAAACTTCTGACCCACTGGGAATGTGATGAAAGAAATAAAAGCTGAAATAAATCATTCTCTCTACTATTATTCTGACATTTCACATTCTTAAAATAAAGTGGTGATCCTAACTGAACCAAGACAGGGAATTTTTACTTGAATGAAATGGCAGGAATTGTAAAAAACTGAGTTTAAATGTATTTGGCTAAGGTGTATGTAAACTTCTGACTTCAACTGTACCTAGAGAGTTTTCATCTGTATTTTTCGTAGCTGTTTACATACCACCACAGTCAGAGGCTGGCACTAAGACAACCTTGAATGAGCTGTATTCTGCCATAAGCAAACAAGAAAACGCTCACCCAGAGGCAGCTCTCCTAGTAGCCGGGGATTTAATGCAGGGAAACTTAAATCCGTTTTACCAAATTTCTATCAGCATGTTAAATGTGCAACCAGAGAAAAAAAAAAACTCTGGACCGCCTTTACTCCACATACAGAGACGCATACAAAGTCTCCCTCGCCCTCCATTTGGCAAATCTGACCATAATTCTATCCTCCTGATTCCCGCTTACAAGCAAAAATTAAAGCAGGAAGCACCAGTGACTAGATCAATAAAAAAGTGGTCAGAAGAAGCAGAAGCTAAGCTACAGGACTGTTTTGCTATCACAGACTGGAATATGTTCCGGGATTCCTCCGATGGCATTGAGGAGTACACCACATCCGTCATTGGCTTCATCAATAAGTGCATCGATGACGTCGTCCCCACAGTGGCCGTGCGTACATACCCCAACCAGAAGCCATGGATTACAGGCAACATCCGCACTGAGCTAAAGGCTAGAGCTGCTGCTGTCAAGGAGCAGGACTCTAACCCGGAAGCTTATTAGAAATCCCGCTATGCTCTCCGAAGAACCCTGAAACAGGCAATGCATCAATATAGGACTAAGATCGAATCGTACTACACCGTTTCTGATGCTCGTCGGATGTGGCAAGGCTTGCAAACCATTACAGACTACAAAGGGAAGCACAGCCAAAAGCTGCCCAGTGACACAAGCCTACCAGACGAGCTAAACTACTTCTATGCTCGCTTCAGGGCAAATGGCACTGAAACATGCATGAGAGTATCAGCTGTTCCGGAAGACTTTGTGATCACGCTCTCCACAGCCGATGTGAGTAAGACCTTTAAACAGGTCAGCATTCACAAGGCCGCAGGGCCAGACGGATTACCAGGACGTGTACTGCGAGCATGCGCTGACCAACTGGCAAGTGTCTTCACTGACACCAACAGATCCACAGATGATGCAATCTCTATTGCACTCCACACTGCCCTTTCCCACCTGGACAAAAGGAACACCTATGTGAGAATGCTGTTCAATTGACTACAGCTCAGCGTTCAACACCATAGTACCCTCAAAGCTCATCAATAAGCTAAGGACCCTGGGACTAAACACCTCCCTCTGCAACTGGATCCTGGACATCCTGACGGCTGCCCCCAGGTGGTAAGGGTAGGTAACAACACATCCGCCACGCACGACTCCAACACCATCATTAAGTTTGCCAATGACACAACAGTGGTAGGCCTGCTACTCTCTATTGTTATCATCTATGCATAGTCACTTTAATAACTCTTTCCACATGTACATATTACTTCAACTAACCGGTGCCCCCGCACATTGACTCTGTACCGGTATCCCCCTGTATATAGTCTTGCTATTGTTATTTTACTGTTGCTCTTTAATTACTTGTTTCTTTTACTTCTTATTCTTATCCATATATTTTTTTTAAAACTACATTGTTGGTTAGGGGCTCGTAAGTAAGCATTTCACTGTTGTATTTGGCGCATGTGACTAAAAGAATTTGATTTGATTTGACCAACATACTTCCCAGTTCTGGCTAAGCCAATCAGTACTGTCCTTGAGTCATAGCACAGAAGTAGAAGATGCCTTTGGCCTGCTGCACGATGACTGACTGACTGTCTGACTGGCTCAGTCTCTGCAGGTCATAGCCCAAAGGCCGGCAGATGGCGATATTGAGTTCATTTTACCTCCAAACATATTGTATGCAGCCGGCAACACACTCATATCCCCCGTGGACCGGTTCGTATCTAAAACATTCTCCTCTATTCAGACTGCAAAGGCTTCGATTCCTCCTTAACTTTAACTTTTAGAAGGTGGGAAAAAAACAAGGAAAATATGCATTCTTCCTTATGAAACACAATTTTCCACCACAATGCTAGAGTGGTTAAATACTAATCCCAGATGCTGCGTATCGCGTTCAGCCAATCAGGTTGCAGCTGTCTGTTGTTTACCCCTGGCTGGACGCGGGCGCAACATCAGGAAGTAGCATTCCTTGGCATTAGCCACTCTATCATGTTGGTGGAAAATTGTGTGTTCATAAAGAAATTACGTGTATTTTGCCCGTTTTTTCCACCTTATCACCATTAAATAAAGTTAAGGAGGAAATCGAAGCCTTTGCAGCTTGAATTGATAATGTTTTAGATACAAACGGCCAACGAGGGATATGAGTGTATTACCGGCTGCATACAATTCGTTTGGACGGTAAAATGAACTCAATATCGCCACCTTCCAGCCTTTGGGCTAAGCAGGTCACAACAGACAACTCTTTGTGTCAAGAGACTGGATCAGATCAAAGTAATAACTGACATTCCTTTTCAAAGTTAGCAGCATACTGTAGCTACCTAAATGTGTGTTCTCATCCATGTCTGTGTGCAATAATTAGAATATCAGTATCATGTCAGTGCTATTCCAAACAAAAAATTCTAATTAACTGACGTCCTCCTGGTTAATTTCCATGAAGTCTGATGTAATGTCTGACCTCACATTAACAGCTTTAGGAAATACTAGCTAACCGTCTCAATGATAAATCAAAACTAGTGGCTAAACTACTCGTGTAGTCTTGTCTATTTGTTGCAACAATGTTACAATGTAAAATGCTATTGTGTGAGGTTATATTTTTCTGACAGAGGTGGAACATATAACACTAGAAAATAAATAGACAGTTTATAACGTTTGTCAGTCACATGATATAGTCCGGTTTCACATCACTAAATTAAGGACCGACTTTCATTATAAGCATGTCTACCAAATCAGGATAAATAAAACAGAGAAACAAGCACAACACATAAATAATATATATTTCTATAGTATTCGCCAATCTCTATCTGGACATTGAAGATCCTACAAAACCCCTCTAAGTTTACTTGAGTTAATGAGCAACAATGTTTCATGTATGTTTCACTTCTCTAGATTTTCTTGAATAGAAACTACTGCGGATAATCCATAGATTTAAGAATAAACAATTGTATTACGACTGCTGTGTGTGATTCGAGTGTCTGGCTATTCATAATTATATCAAAGTTTATCCTCGACAATTAACATACCTTCATATGTCTTTTCAATGCCTTTGTCAACTCCAACATCAACTTCACCAATTGTTAAAGATTGTCTTGTCTTGAGTCTTCAGTTTTCGATACGGAAGAAATTAGTTCAAATGTGACAAGTCCATCAGCCTATAGGCAAGTCCGAATTCAGAGTTTTGACCTATAAGATTAGTCTACCTCAGACGCAGGAGGCTGTGAAAGGAGGCTGTTGCATGGGTTAGGATGGATTTCTTTGTTTAGAATCTTTCCCCTAAGTCTTTGCCTCTTTCAAAGATCTGGATTTGTTCATTTCTTATACGTTACGTCATTTTGCCTTATCTCTTACAAACTGTGCTTACTTGAAATGTTCATGTAAAAATGTTGTTCTATGCTCAAGGTGGTTTAGTTTTAAAGGAGACGTTTTCAGGTCGCATTGCCAGCTCATAAGATATGAGGAGCACACGTAAAATATCTTTATGGTATGTTGTGATTTCTATCAGATAGTAAAAAAATCTGCCGGGATCATGGACCATTTACGTTTCCAGAGTAGCCACGCTGCTGTATCTGTAACTTTTACTCACTTCAAATAGGCCACTCTAATAATGATAACGTCATAACACTTCATTTTTCACTGTTCGAAATTATGCACTTTGGATAGGCTACTTTAATAATCACAGACAGATGGAAATGTAAACACATGAAATCATCATCATAAGTTTTATAAAGTGATCTAATCAATTAAATTTAAGGTGAACGGATAACATGAGTTTATGTCTCATGACTACCTGACTTTATAAACCTTTGTTTCCCAAACACATTTAACATAAAAATCCCTGTGATTTTTAGCAGGATTAGAGGGGATTACAGTTCTCTCCTCTAAAATAATCCCATCTGTTATTACTACACACCACAAGGTGGGTAGAGACAATACAAATCTTGTTTGTAAGACACTGAGAAGGTGAAACAGTCTCTCTCCTTGTGCTTTCATGTAAGTATCTTTACTACACCTAAAATGCCTAGCTGTGGTTCAGACTCCAGTCAAAGTCTGCCATCCTGTCTTGTGTTGTGGTTTCTCTCAAATGATCCACATCCCAGTAGAACAAACACAGTCAACATAGCAGTCACCCAAATGCAGGTGTTGACTTGCCCGTGGCTAGAGATGCATTCTTCTCTGTGACTTCAGACAGGATGGTCTCACATCATCCCACGTGTGATGTTTTACTCATCACCACCTGGCTAGTACCCATGCATTCTCTGTTTATTAGTATACCGTTTCCTCAGAAAGCTTTTGAGTAGGGATTAGGAATGCTTCTTAACATTAGGAAAACAATACAGTGGTGTAATATATAAACAATAAGGAGTTTATACTGCATAACACAATGAATTGTATTTTTAAAAAAAACTTTAATCTTTGATTTGTTTGCCTCATGAACCACTGTTGCCTATTGCAAATGCAATACACCCTATTTGCCAGTAGAGAGCAGTGCTAGGTTATTCAAGCCAAGCTAATGAATGGCCTTAATGCCAATGGCGCTCTTCCATAGAACTCAGTGGACTCTTCTACCCATGAACAGTAGAAACACAACTTACAGTACTCCACAAAATTATTTGATAATCACAGGGAAGTAACACTGATAGTGCTTGGTAGCCTATTTTCAAACATATAATTCATAATATAAGGGAAGTGTAAGAGCTCAATGAATGAAGTTAGTCATTAGTCTGTGATAATACATGTTCTTGTGTCGCTGTGGTGGTTCAGTGAACAACACCTACATGATGATGAATAACTTTCCATGAATAGGTTCAACTCCCGGTTAGTCACGTTTGTGCAGCATTTTAATGGTTGGTCTTTATCTGTAGGGGTTCTGTGAGATGAGAGCCAGATAAAGTCAGAGTGTAATAGCAAGGGTGAGAGTAGATTGTGTTCTTCCAAATGGAGTGTTGTTTTCATGGACTCACCTTGAATAGATTTGGTATTTGCATTTTGATGGGTAGCTCTGGGGATCAAGTGCTGTGCGATTAAACTGTGTTCTGATTGTTTTTATTGTCTCCAGAATTGTATAAACATTTACAATTAGGTAAAGCATCCACAGAATGGTCGAGATAGAAGATAATGGTAAGAACAAATTGTATATAGTTGAAAAAGATGCTCTATCATGCAGCTTTCCTCTGTCAACATTCTCTACACATTTAAGGATCTTGACAAAAAAAGGAACTTGACAGAACGTTTCCTAAAAGTTTAAACATGGTTACATTTAATTAAAATGTTGGTATTGTTCTAGGAATGTTCTCCAACTGGTTTGGCATTGGCAATTTTCTCTAATAGTTCAGCGGATGTTAAGAAACAATGTTCTTCTGTGGGAATTTCAGTACTTCAGCATAACGTTTCCTATTGGTTTCCTCATAGTTCTATTTAAAGTCAATTTCTCAAATTGTTCCGAGAACGTTAAGAAACAACCTTCTTCTGTGGGAATTTCAGTGCTTCCACAGAACATTCCACACAGTCTGGGAAAGTAGTTCTCAGAATATTCTGGGAATGTTTCAAAAACCAAGCCATGAGGTCGAAGGAATTGTCCATAGAGCTCCGAGACAGGATTGTGTCAAGGCACAGATCTGGGGAAGGGTACCAACACGTTTATGCAGCATTGAAGGTCCCTAAGAACACAGTGGACAACATCATTCTTAAATGGAAGAAGTTTGGAACCACCAAGACTCTTTCTAGAGCTGGCTTCCCGGCCAAACTGAGCAATCGGGGGAGATGGGCCTTGGTCAGGGAGGTGACCAAGAACCCGATGGTCACGCTGACACAGCTCCAGAGTTCCTCTGTAGAGATGGGAGAACCTTCCAGAAGGACAACCATTTCTGCAGCACTCCACCAATCAGGCCTTTATGGTAGAGCGGCCAGATGGAAGCCACTCCTCAGTGAAAGGTACATACCAGCCTGCTTGGAGTTTGCTAAAAGGCTCCTAAAGGACTCTCAGACCATGAGAAACAAGATTCTCTGATCTGATGAAACCAAGATTGAACTCTTTGGCCTGAATGCCAAGCGTCACATCTGGAGGAAACCTGGCACCATCCCTATGGTGAAGCATGATGCTGTGGGTATGTTTTTCAGCAGCAGGGACTGGGAGACTTGTCAGGATCGAGGGAAAGATGAACGGTGCAAAGTACAGAGAGATCCTTTATGGAAACCTGCTCCAGAGCGCTCATGACCTCAGACTGGTTCTCCTTCCAACAGGACAACGACACTAAGCACACAGCCAAGACAACGCAGCAGTGACTTCGGGAAAAGTCTCTGAATGTCCATGAGCGGCCCAGCCAGAGCCCGGACTGGAACCTGAAAACATCTCTGGAGATACCTGAAAATAGCTGTGCAGGGATGCTCCCCATCCAACCTGACAGAGTTTGAGAAGATCTTCAGAGAAGAATGGAAGAAACTCCCCGAATACAGGTGTGTCAAGCTTGTAAAATCATACCCAAGAACACTTGGGTCTGTAATCGTTGCCAAAAGTGCTTCAACAAAGTATTGAGTAAATGGTCTGAATACTTATTTCGTGATATTTCATACATTTACAAAAATGTCTAAGAACATGTTTTTGCTTTGTCATTGTGGGGTATTGTGTGTAGATTGATTGGGGGGGGGGGTTTAATACATTTTAGAATAAGGCTGTAACGTAACTAATTGTGGAAAAAGTCAAGGGGTCTGAATACTTTCCAAATGCACCGTACACAATCCATGTCTCAATTGTCTCAAGGCTTAAAAATCCTTTGTTATCCTGTTTCCTCCCCTTCATCTAGATTTAACAAGTGGATTTAACAAGTGACATCAATAAGGGAACACAGCTTTCAGCTGGTCAGTCATGTACAGGTGAATTCCCACAACTTCTAAGGAACCAAATGTGCTAGCTGGGATAGCTTTTTATTTTTGTATTTTTCTTCTTTCATTTTAAATTCAGAAACTTTTCCTCCTCTCTACTTATTACCACTGACATAATTGCTGAGAGGAGTGTTTTTATGTTCAATAAACATTCTCCTCAAGGTGTGCTGGCTGCCTTCAGTCATGCCCAGAAGCAAACTTTACAAAGAAAATTCACTGTCGATTTCAGTCGTCATATTTGGCTGAAAAATACATTTTGGCTCCAACAATGTTTGAGGATCCTTGGATCCTCAAGCGTGGATGGACAAATGTATTTGGGATGCATGTGTCATAAGCTTCGTCTTCAGATGAGGAGTACGAAATATCGGACCAATACGCAGCGTGGTAAGTGTCCATACTTATATTTTTATTTAACAGTGAACACTAAACAAAACGAATGACAATCCTGTAAGGTACTATAGACTATACAAAGAACAACCACCCACAAACACAAGAGAAAAATAAACCCATATAAATATGGCCTCCAATTAGAAGCAACGACAACCAGCTGCTTCTAATTGGAGGTCGTTCCCAAAACTAACATAGAAATAGAACAACTAGAAATACGAACATAGAAATACAAAACATAGAACAATACCCCAAAAAACCTGACAACACAAAACAAACACACCCCTGCCACGTCCTGACTAAACTACAATAACAAATAACCCCTTTTACTGGTCAGGACGTGACAGCATGGGCAAAATGTAATGGATCGGCTAGACTAAGCAAATTAGTGAATGGTTCTGAGCCTTATGACATCATCATTATGATACAACCTTAAATCACAATAAGGATCAAATACACATAGCCCCTTGTTAACTCTATAAAGGCATTCTAATATCACACTATGTCATGTGAGTCTAAGTTGAAAACCTGCATTCCACACAGGAATGAGCTCCCTTCTCTATTTTCCACCTCTGCCTTGCCCTACTTATCAAAAGCCTGCATTCTTTCTACCTCTTCAATTAATATTTCATATACACTTCACACTCGGTGCTCCATGCAATGTGGCAAAACCCAATGACCCCCTCACACACAGCACAGGCAGCGATGATATAGGAGGGGAGGCGAAGGGGGTAAATATAGCATTGCCATCTTGGTGGGATCCGTCACCAATCTAAGACCTAATCTGTGGCTGTTATCAGCATCTGTTGCCTGACACCCAGATCTGTAGGGGTTTTAGTTATTCATCAACTCTCTATATCTGTCACTGGCTGTCTGACTCGCCGTAGAGGACACAATGGCATAGGAACATTTTACCCCTCAGCAACTCCTCCTGAGTCACAATTAGACAGCCACACCTTTCAACCACACACACCTTCATGCTGGAAGAAAGGGATGCTGGGTAATTCTAATAAGATATTTAGGTGGGTGCTTCCATTTGTCCTATTTCACGTGTGAATTGAACATTTGTTTTTTTGCATATCCCACACCCCCTGAGACACCTTCAGAGAGTGGGGTCAGAGCCAGGGACCAGCCAATATTGACAGCGACCCTGGAGCAATTAGGGTTAAGTGCCTTGCTCAAGGGCACATCAGATTTTTCACCTAGTCAGCTCAGGAATTTGAACCATCAAACTTTTGGTTACTGGCTACCTGCCGCCCTATTTAATTTGTTTTAGCTGTACAGTCACATGGTGTGCTAATTGCCTCGCAGGTTGACCTTTGAGAGTGAAAGTGCACTGATGAATATATTTGCATACCTCTTGAGAGCTTATTTGTCACTGTAAACAAAGTACAAATGCTGCCAATACCTTTTTTCTGGTTTATCATTGAAATATACTGTAAAGCATTGTAGAAGTTATTATATGACTGTAATGCCAATACATATATATTTTTCTATTACAAAATGTCACTAAACAAAGCAACAAAACACAAGTGTCCTCAGTACTGTTGTAAACTACTGTAGTCTGATAAAGAAAAGTTGGTGCTGAAACTACTGTACAATTCCAAAACGCATTTCAAAACCAAATCCATAGCGGCATAGCTGGCATTTCCAACAAAAAGAAACAAACAACAAATCATGAACTAATAAGAAAGCTATGACAAATGGAGCCTTTGATTAGATTTGTAAACACCTCGGGTGACATTTGGATTGGCATATATGGCCCTGTTCAACCATTTGAAAAAGTTGTTTTCCCTGGCCTACTCAAATAAACCTGCCCTGTCAATTGGATGTTGTCTGCTACCTGTAATAACGGCTGGCAAGGAGCAAATATGCCAATGTGGAACCAGTAAAATAAAGGCCAGGGAGATTTAAATGTGTTGGATTTGTATTAGATTACTATTGCTTTTTTTTTTGCGTATCCAGCTGTGACGTGCTTTTACCTGAAACCTTTCAAGGCACTAAATGAAGTCAGAGATTTTTTTGGTCAGCCTCCAGGAATGGAGTAGACAACAGCAGCACGGCTGGTGTGATATACTCAGAGTAGGCTATGTGGATCACAGCTCATGTCTAGGTTTAGGCCAGACAGCCAAGTAGAGGATGATGGACAAAAGTTACACAGGCAGTGTTGGCAAGATAAAGACCTCTTGGGTGCAATGTTTATCATAGCCGAGATAATAACTGTTGCCTAGGGACATTGTGAACCGCTACAGCAACACCTTACAGTGGTAAAGAAAAACTTCACCATTGCAAGCAGGTGAACAAATGCACATACAAATGGACACAGAGAATCCTGAAATTGAGGTTAAATTCAACCGAATCCACCATAGCAATGTTTGCTCAATGTTTCTGTTCGCAAACTAGTGCCCATTCAAACACACTTCTTATTCTAAAATCAGAAAGCAGTTACCTGTGAGGGGAATCTATAGGCTAGCATCTAGTAGTGTGTTTTTAGACAACCCAATACTTTCTGATGATTGTATTTGACCATGGACAAAAGAGCTACCGCGTAAATACTGCATTGCGGTTCAGATGAAATGGGAGCCTTGAGGCTCAGGTCTAACCCCAGTAAAACTCAAAATACCTATTCAGTAATTTTTGGGAAAACAATGCAAGGAAGCCATGTCCACACAGACCAACATTGAGAAACAACCAGGCAAATGGTTCTGCGAAGTACCATAATGCAAAATTCTGAATGGAAATTGTATCACATAATGGCTCTGACTCCTTCCAAATTTCTGGTGGCTGCTCCACTTTACCAAGTATTTGGTGATGCACATGTCAGAGAAGGAAAATATTTCATTCCATTTTATTCATACAGCTCAACTTTGCCTGATAAAAACAATCCTGGACACAGAGGGGTTGATATGTACAGTGAGTTAGTGTAATGAAAACACAGACTTAATAAGGTAGAAAGTTGTCTGTCAAAAGTATTACAATGTAAACTTACTTTGATTCCGTCTGTCTGAATTTCTCAAGACATGGCATAATGGGGTGTAATGAGATACCCGATGGGTTGGACAATTCGACCTCGCTTTAAATGAAGTGCAGCTTATAAAGGCTTCATAAAGACCTGTTAGTGATAATTACCTGTCACGCCCTAATCTGTTTCACCTGTCTTTGTGCTTGTCTCCAACCCCTTCCAGGTGTCGCCCATTATCCCCTGTGTACTTATACCTGTGTTTTCTGTTTGTCTGTTGCCAGTTCGTCTTGTTTGTCAAGCTTACCAGTGATTGTCCTGTCAGCTCATGTCTTTTCCCAGTCTCTTTTTTCTCTCGCCTTCCTGGTTTTTGACCCTTGCCTGTCCTGACCCTGAACCCGCCCGCCTGCCCCTGCCCCTGAGCCTGCTTGCCGTCCTGTACTGTTGCCCCTATCTGGATTACCAACCTCTGCCTGACCTGACCCTGAGCCTGCCTGCCATCCTTTGCCTTTGCCTCTGTTGCTGTAATAAACATTGTTACTTCGACATGATCTGCATCTGGGTCTTACCTTATCCCGATAATTACCTAAGTGTTAATACATTTGTGTTTGCATCATTAAGCCTTTATGTATGTGTTATGAATGGCCGAAGGTGTCTGACTTTATAATAAGTACAGCGTCATATGATACAAGGCATTTATGTGTTATAAATATCCAAAGGGGTCTAACTTTAAATTAAGTACAGTGTCATGCGATATAGAGTCTTTATGGATGTGTTATGAATGGCCGACGGTGTCTCACTTCAAACTAAGTATAACAGGATACTGCATAAAGTGTCAATAAATAGATTATTAACGTTCCGCTGATTAATGAAGGTTCTCTCATGATCCACAGGTTACTGTAGGGTGTGAGAGCTATTTAAATGGGTTGATGGACCTGCAAAGCTTGTGTGTGTGTGTGTGTCAGAGCCAAGATGATTTGGTGTAGTCCCAGCTGAGGCCACCGCACCAGGTATTCCTCTTCTGTTCCCATGCTGGAGATCAGGGCTTGATTACTACCTGTTACAATGGTGCCAGCATTTTGTGGATGATCTTTCAGCGGTGGAGTGGGTGAATGTGTCAAAGACCTGATGGGCCTGAAAGCGACTTACAGTCTTGCGTGAATAGATTTTGACATGGGTTCTGGCAATAGAACCCACTATCCCTGCGTTGCAATGCTCTACCAAGATGCACGACAGGGTTAAAAATGCTTTGTGAAGCCTCAATTTAATATGACTTATAAAGCCTTTATTAAGCGGTGCTCATGCCACCCTTTATAAAGCACAGGTTTATGTCCTATTTGACATAGTGGGTTATGCCACATTTGACATTGGTGGTTATGTCACACAGTTATGCCACATTTATGAACCCTTAAGCATGACATACGGTTACAGATGATTTGTAACTAGGGTTGCGCATTTGGAGGAATATTCAGAGGTGGAAATTTTCCATGGGCATTCATGGAAATATATGGGAATTAATGGGAATATATGGGAATTAACGGAAATATATGCAAATGAATATTAATACCATTTAAATGTAGATGTTTTTTTAATTGGATATATTTACCATATCTGTCACGTCCTGACCAGTATAAGGGTTATTTGTTATTGTAGTTTGGTCAGGACGTGGCAGAGGGTATTTTGTTTATGTGGTTCGGGGTGGTGATTTATGTAGTAGGGTGTTTGATTTATTATTTCCGGGTTTTGGTCTATGTTCTATGTTTTGTATTTCTATGTTCTTTCTGGTTTGTGGTATTTCTATGTGTAGGTTAATGAGGGGTTGGACTCTCAATTGGAGGCAGGTGCTTTCTCGTTGCCTCTGATTGAGAGTCCTATATATGGGTAATTGTTTGGTGTAGTGTTGTGGGAGATTGTTTCTTGTTTTGCGTGTGTGAGCATGATAAGACTGTTTTGTTGTTCGTGAGTTCTTTGTTTGTTATTTTGGTGTTCTCTTGGCTGAAAATATATACAAGATGAGCATCCACATTCCTGCTGCGTTTTGGTCCTCCATTCCCGACGACAACCGTTACAATATCATATGGAGACAGAAACATAAACCTTTTACCTTATCATAAGTAGACATAATTGCAAATTATTATATCCTTCCAATATATATATATATTTAAATTGTTACGAATTGAACTTTAATTAAATTAGTTGACTCTTCGCATGGGATGATTTCACTGAACAACAAAAGAAAGGGAATATTGAATGATTCTCAATGATCCATCGCATCTCCAAAAAACGTTTTCAATATATAGTATCTGTAAAATGATATTCTAGAAACTAAGCTTTGGTTGTCTTCCTCTCAGACTTCCATGTCTTCTCCCTGGACCTCAATGTCCACCTCTTAAATATCAGACTCTGAGGCCTCATCTTCACTGTCACTTTCCAACCTTGTTGAGGACGGCTCGTTGTCAGGCTCAAAAAGCCTCAAATTTGCCAGGATAGCCAACCCTTATGTTGGTCAGCCTGTTGCGTCCTTTGGTTTGTGTGTTCCCAAACAAGGACCAGTTGCGCTCTGAGGCGGTTGATGTTGCTGGGATTTGGAGGATGATGGAGGCAACAGGGGAAAGAGCCTCAGATCCACAAAGTCCCTTCCACCAGGTGGCTGATGAGATATGTTGGCACGACTACCATACTGCATCTCCATCCCAAAGCCCTTGCTTGGAAGTGTACTTCTCCAGACTGCCAAGAACCTTGCCTTCATCCAGGCCAAGGTGACGAGACACGGTAGTGATGACACCATAAGCCTTGTTGATCTCTGCACCAGACAGGATGCTCTTGCCAGCATACTTGGGGTCCAACATGTACGCTGCGGGGTGTATGGTTTTCAGGCAGAAGTCTTCACGCTTTTTGATGTATTTCAGAACTGCAGTTTGCTCTGCTCGGAGTAACACTGAAGTGGGCAGGGCATTGCGGATTCCTTCTCTTACATCTGTAAGCAGAGTCTGAACATCAGACAGGATGGCATTATCCCCCTCAATCCGTGCAATGGCTACTGCTATAGGTTTCAGGAGTTTCAGGCTGCTTACCACTCTCTCCCAAAATACATCATCCAGGAGGATCCTCTTGACGGGACTGTCCATATCGGAAGACTGTGATATAGCCATTTCTTGGAAAGACTCCTTCCCCTCCAGGAGACTGTCAAACATAATGACAACACCACCCCAAGGGGTGTTGCTGGGCAGCTTCAATGTGGTGCTCTTATTCTTCTCACTTTGCTTAGCGAGGTAGATTGCTGCTATAACTTGATGACCCTTCACATACCTAACCATTTCCTTGGCTCTCTTGTAGAGTGTATCCATTGTTTTCAGTGCCATGATGTCCTTGAGGAGCAGATTCAATGCATGAGCAGCACAGCCAATGGGTGTGATGTGAGGGTAGGACTCCTCCACTTTAGACCAAGCAGCCTTCATGTTCACAGCATTGTCTGTCACCAGTGCAAATACCTTCTGTGGTCCAAGGTCATTGATGACTGCCCTTAGCTCCTCTGCAATATAGAGACCGGTGTGTCTGTTGTCCCTTTTGTCTGTGCTCTTGTAGAATACTGATTGAGGGGTGGAGATGATGTAGTTAATTATTCCTTGCCCATGAACATTCGACCACCCATCAGAGATGATTGCAATACAGTCTGCTTTCTGTATGATTTGCTTGACCTTCACTTGAACTCTGTTGAACTCTGCATCCAGTAATTTAGTAGATAAAGCATGTCTGGTTGGAGGGGTGTATGCTGGGCGAAGAACATTCAGAAATCTTTTCCAATACACATTGCCTGTGAGCATCAGAGGTGAACCAGTTGCATACACAGATCGAGCAAGACATTCATCATAATTTCTCTGACTACGTTCCTCAATTGAGTCAAAAAAACTTCTGACTCCAGGAGGACCATGAGCTGTTGCTATCGATAAGGTGTCTGATTCATCATTTTCACCTTGACTAGAAGTAGAGGGACTTTTGTCAGAGGTTGCTTGCTGTGAGCGATGAGGGAACTTTATGCACTTGGCCAGATGATTCTGCATCTTTGTTGCATTCTTCACATATGATTTGGCACAGTATTTGCAAATGTACACAGCTTTTCCATCTACATTAGCTGCAGTGAAATGTCTCCTCACATCAGATAGCATCTGTGGCATTTTCCTGTAAAGATTAGAAAAGAAATGAGTAAAAAAAAACAGAATACAATTCAATGTACAGATAAATAGTTAAGCAGTTAGATTAAACAACTCCTTTGTAAGATATATGTTTTAAAATGAAACATGTATGGAAACAGGTGAATTAACACTCCTCAGTTAGCAGGGTCAAGCAAGCAAAAACCAAAATGGTAGAAAAAACTAACTATCAGAAATTGTTAACAAGTTAGAAATTAAGTAAACACACTTTGCTGTAGGCTACTATTTACTAGTTAACAAAAAATCATGTGTCATATAAAATATATTCACCCCACCCAGTACTGTAATCAAAACTTACAGAAAGCATGTAGTCCTTGGCTCAGACAGTGTAGTAGTATGGGCTCAATAGCATCTCGTTAGTGTGCAAGATCGTGAGAATCAGCTGTACAGTACATGTGATGGAAGAGTGCACAGCACATGTTCATGAAGATTGAATCGTACTACACCAAATCGTACTACACTGGCTCCGACGCTCGTCAGATGTGGCAGGGCTTGCAAACTATTACAGACTACAAAGGGAAGCACAGCCGAGAGCTGTCCAGTAACACGAGCCTACCAGACGAGCTAAATAACTTCTATGTTCGCTTTGAGGCAAGTAACACTGAAATATGCATGAGAGCATCAGTTGTTCCGGATGACTGTATGATCACGCTCTCTGCAGCCGATGTGAGTAAGACCTTTAAACAATTTAACATTCACAAGGCCGCTGGGCCAGACGGATTACCAGGACGTGTACTCCGAGCATGCGCTGACCAACTGGCAAGTGTCTTCACTGACATTTTCACCATAGTCTCTGTGCCCAAGAACACTAAGGTAACCTGCATAAATGACTACTGACCAGTAGCACTTATGTCTGTAACCATGAAATGCTTTGAAAGGCTGGTCATGGCTCACATCAACACCCTTATCCCAGAAACCCTAGACCCACTCCAATTTGCATACCGCACCAACAGATCCACAGATGATGCAATCTCCATTGCACTCCACACTGCCCCTTCCCACCTGGACAAAAGGAACATCTATGTTAGAATGCTATTCATTGACTACAGCTCAGCGTTCAACACCATAGTGCCCTCAAAGCTCATCACTAAGCTAAGGACCCTGGGACTAAACACCTCCCTCTGCAACTGCATCCTAGACTGCCCCCAGGTGGTAAGGGTAGGTAACAACACATCCGCCAAGCTGATCCTCAACACGGGGGCCCCTCAGGGGTGTGTGCCCAGTCCCCTCCTGTACTCCCTGTTCACTCACGACTGCACGGTCAGGCACAACGCCAATACCATCATTAAGACACAACAGTGGTAGGCCTGATCACCGACAACGATGAGACAGCCTATAGGGAGGAGGTCAGAGCTGACTGTGACTGTGTGGTGCAAGGATAGCAATCTCTCCCTCAACATGATCAAGACAAAGGAGATGAATGTGGACTACAGGAAAAACATTCTAATCGACGGGGCTGTAGTGGAGCAGGTTGAGAGCTTCAAGTTCCTTGGCGTCCACATCACCAACAAACTAACATGGTCCAAGCACACCAAGACAGTCGTGAAGAGGGCACGACAAAACCTATTCCCCCTCAGGAGACTAAAAAGATTTGGCATGGGTCCTCAGATCCTCAAAAGGTTGTACAGCTGCACCATCGAGAGCATCCTGACGGGTTGCATCACTGCCTGGTATGGCAACTGCTCGGCCTCCGACCACAAGTCACTACAGAGGGTAGTGCGTACGGCCCAGTACATCACCGGGGTCAAGCCTCCTGCCATCAAGGACCTCTATACCAGGCGGTGTCAGAGGAAGGCCCGAAAAATTGCCAAAGACTCCAGCCACCCTAGTCAGTGACTGTTCTCTCTGCTACCGTTTGGCAAGCGGTACTGGAGCGCCAAGTCTAGGTCCATGAGGCTTCTAAACAACTTCTACCCCCAAGCCATGAGACTCCTTAACAGCTAATCAAATGGCTACCCAGACTATTTGCACCCCCCCCCCTACTCTGCTGCTACACTCTGTTATCATCTATGCATAGCCACTTTAATAACCCTAACTGCATGTACATAATTACCCCAACTACCTCGACACCGGTGCCCCCGCATATTGACTTTGAACTGGTTTCCCTGTATATAGCTCTGCTGTTGTTATTTACTGCTGCTCTTTAATTATTAGTTTTTCTTATCTGTTATTTTTTTGTTGGTATTTTCTTAAAACTGCGTTGTTGGTTAAGGGCTTGTAAGTAAGCATTTCACTGTAAGGTCTGTTGTATTCGGTGCATGTGACAAATACAATAGGATTTTTTTTGATGTGGTGGAAGAATGCACTGTGCATGCAGAGGGTTTCAATTCCATTGAATTGGGGATAGTTTAACCAAAATATGCCACAAGACCTAGAATTGCCTTAAATGTGTCCCACAAAAAAAGGTTCACAGTTATAAGCTTATTTTTTCGATGAATTTAAGCAAAATTCCCCAAATTCCCGGACTTAACTTCCCATGGAAAATTTCTGAAAGAATTCCGTAAAGTTTCTGACCCTTTGCAACCCTATTTATAACACATTTATGTAGTGTTTATGAAGGCTTTACGAAGGCTTTATAAAGCCTTTATAAGCTGCACGTAATTTAAAGCAGGACTGACCATTCTCTTCTCATTACTCATGTTGAAAAAAAGTACACTCAAATTTTGGAAATCAATCAATCCGCTATCATTAACACAATTTATGATTTAAATATTGAAAGTGTGTGGGCTACGGAAAGAAACAAAATGGTGAGGTTTCAGGCCATGTGGTGGGAAGTGATGCAGGCGCTGGAGATGGGGGTGTGTGTGCTTCTGGGTCTGGGCAGGTGTGATGTAGTTGATGTTTATACGACGTTGTCGTTTGTATGTGCATGTTTTCTATTATTTATAAAATATAACATTTAATCTTACAATAAAGCAAACACAGGCTCAAGGCTTGACATGCCAGACTTCATACATTGAAATATCAATATAAACAATATATAACCATCATAACCATAGGCCTATCAGACACATGACTTACTATTACTGGCAGATTGTAGCCTTACTGTAAGTTATACATCAGATCTTTTCCCACATTGTTCCATGTCATTTCAATGAAAATATGTTGAACCAATGTGGAATAGATGTTGAATTGACGTCTGTGCCCAGTGGATTATATCAGCACGTGTACATAGATTATAGTAAAATCTTATTCTAAATACATAAACTTAGTACAACGTTTTTCATTATTTCTTCTGTTGTTTCAAGGGTCTGAGAGGACCAATGCTTCAATCAACTAATCAATCAATCATATTTCTTTATAAAACCCTTTTTACATCAGCAGATGTCACAAAGTGCTTACACAGAAACCCAGCCTAAAACCCCAAACAGCAAGCAATGCAGATGTAGAAGCACGGTGTCTAGGAAAAACTCCCTAGAAAGGCAGGGACCTAGGAAAAAACCTGGAGAGGAACCAGGCTCTGAGTGGTGGCCAGTCCTCTTCTGGCTGTGCCTGATGGAGATTATAAGAGTACATGGCCAGATCGTTCTTCAAGATTGTTCTTCCTAGTGACTAAAAGCACATTTGGATTCTGTGTCTCGGTAAGTCAGACTATTTTGTCTGAGAAGCCAATTTTATGTCTTTATCTTTTAGTGCTATTCAATCAATAGAATACTTTTTTTTTATATTGTTGATTCATTCATGTCACTAGACCTAGAAGCAGCAGTGTTCTTTGTCATGATGGTAATCGGAGGAGATGTTGGAGACAGTTGTTTAAACTTTCCTCCTAGGGAATGAAAAGAGAGGCTGTTTGAGTTAAATGCTGAACGCTTCGTTATTCAGACAGAAAACTTCCCAACATTTGCCACTAAACTCTCCCTCTGCCTGTCATCTGCAAAATCGATACACAAGGCAGAGGCTGGGGAAACAGTTTGTAAGCTGCTGCTGTCGCTGCTGCTTTAATATGGAAGTCAACAAGTCTTTCCAAAATTAATGAGTCTCTTCACACATAATGGGTGACAGTTCACTGAACCAAATGATGACTGCATCTCTTTGGTAATTGAGGCTCTGGCATTCATATATTACCCTGACAACAATGGTGGTTAATATAAACAGGGATTGCATCCCTCATTCTAATACATGCACATACTGTACAGTAGACTAACGTATGTCAAAATGTATGTTCCTATTAATAGTATACGTAGGACAGTATAGACTAACATTACAATTCTGTATCCAAACATTCTGTATCCAAACATACCGGTACTAAATAATATGGTTGTCACATGTGGACAAATATAATTCCCCTTTCTTAATCAGTCCGTATATTCAGTAGGTTGTACAGACATATGTCCTTTTCTCTATGAGTCGATATTTTCCGTAATTTGAAAACCATTCGATTTTCTACCAGAGTACAGAATGTGGATCCAGACAGATATGGAAATGGAAACGAGAAAATAGTGCTATCTATTGTAATTATAATATTTCACTACAACTTCAGCTGCAGATGGTCTTTGCTCTTCAAATCAACATGCTTCCGGCTTTTTTCCGATCTAATTTAATGCTAAAACATCTGGATGCTAGCAGCTCCACATCTCAACAATCATTTCAGTCGTCAGACAGTTCAAGTAAACATTTTTCCAAAGCATGGGGCGATATCTTTTCAAGTAATTTTGTCTATAAATTACATGGGCCGCTAATAAGATGAAATGCAGTTCCTCAACATTACTGGCCTTGCCGCTCCTCTCACTCCTATAAATCATTCATAAGTACCCCTGGCAGCTTCAGGAATATCATACAGAGATTCCCATCTTATCTCCCTTGCCCAGATTTGGCGAATGTCAACTGCAGTAATCCTAAAGTTGAAAAAAAATGAAAGAACATGCAGATGTCGCTGACGTCAAGATAAAATAGGCTTTTATTAATATTACCATATGATAATATACTGTACACGTGAGATTGTAGGATCAGACAACTTTACGGTATAAAATGAATGGCCATTTGGTCTATTTACTAAACGCATGTCACTTTAAGTTGTCCACGTACATTGTGTCATTGTTTCAGTTGTATCCTACATTTGTTTTTGTTTAGTTTTTACCTGTGGCATCTAATTTTAGTATTTTTAAACTAGCTCGAATTTTTCAAACTAATTTCACTCTAGCTGTCCGTGTCAAGCCTGTTAAAGAGATTACATATTTTATCAAGTTTATTGCCTATTTTCACAGAAATGTGATTTGTATCTACAAACTGCTCCTTTACCACAGGGATGCTTCATGTTGGGTTGCTGGCCAGGCTTTAGGCTACTGTGTACTACCTGGCATCTTGTTTTAGCATTACATTTGATCAAACTACTTTCATTTAAGCTGACATGTATGTCTGTGGCTGTGTGAAGCCTGTTCTTTGCAGGTCTGCCAGGTGACCACACTGTATGTAAAGGCTATAGCTTCAGGCTGACGGTAGGCTCTCTCTCCTGTCTCTGATTAAATCAGTGCTCTGTGATTGCCCCCATAACCTTTACAATAATCCCATTAAACAAGCTGGCACAAAAACCTGAGTGGCTCCTTTCTTATTTATTACATGTTGAGGTCCATGTATGGTCTGACTGGCTGGCTGGCTGCTGAGGGCCTTGGCCACTGTCTGTCTAGATCTGCACACCATTATTCTCACCTTTTTCACTGGTCGTCATCAGTCCTCTCACCTGTGACCTATTCTTCCACCTCTTATCATTTCACACCAGCTCAGATTGAGACATAAAGAACAGTGGATGAATAGTAAAAAATCTATCCATTAACATTGTATGTAAAGCAATGTGACCACAGAAGTCATAGCATGCTATAATTTCCATTAACGTAACTTAAAAGCTGCAATGTGTAACTTTTTGGGCGACTCAGCCAAATGTTATAGATCTGTAATTTTCGTTGAAAGCAAGTCTAAGAAGCTGTAGATCTGTTCTATGAGCGCTATTTCTCTGCTTCCCATTTTTAAGTTTTGTTTTTACGTCTTTTACTTTTGGTTTTGACCATCAGCTTCAAACAGCTGAAAATACAATATTTTGGGTTATTGAAAAGATATTTCACAGCTGTTTAGATGGTACAATAATTCTCTACACTAATTATGCACATAAACTGAAATTAGGCAAACTATTAGAATTTTAGCAACCATGAAATGGCGGAGCGATTTCTGCATATTGCACTTTTAAGCTTAGTTGCTTAACCCCGGTTCTCTGATACTAGGAGTGAGGTCTCTCGCTATGGGGAAGCCCTTTGTGTCTCGACTTCAGCCGAAGTCGGTCCCTCTCCTTGTTCGGGCGGCGTTCGTTGGTCGACGTCACCGGCTTTCTAGCCACCGCCGATCTACTTTTCATTTTCCATTTGTTCCTTCTGCGGTGGACGAATGGTTTAAGCGCTCGGAGGAGACCTGGGACGCCGCCCATGTGCACCTACAACGGGCCGTGAGGCGGCAAAAAGCGAGCACCGACTGCCACCGCACTGGGGGACCGGGTCTGGCTCTTGACCCGAAACCTGCCCCTCCGCCTGCCCTGCCGGAAGCTGGGTCCGCGGTTTGTGGGGCCATTTAAAGTCCTGAGGAGACTGAACGAGGTATGCTACAAGTTACAGCTTCCCCCAGATTTTCAAATTAATCCCTCGTTCCATGTATCTCTCCTCAGGCCGGTGGTGGCTGGTCCACTTCAGGAAGCTGAGGTGCAGGAGGTTCCTCCGCCCCCTCTGGACATCGAGGGGGCCCCGGCGTATGCTGTTCGAGCCATCCTGGACTCGAGGCGTCAGGCGAGGGGCCTTCAGTACCTCGTGGATTGGGAGGGGTACGGTCCGGAGGAGAAATGCTGGGTGCTGGAATAGGACGTCCTGAACCCTTCGTTGCTGCGGGATTTCCACTGTCTCCATCCGGATCGCCCTGCGCCTCGTCCTCCGGGTCGTCCCCGAGGTCGGTGTCGGTGCGCTGCTGGAGCCGCGCATCAAGGGGGGGGTACTGTCACGATTTCCGCCGAAGTCGGTCCCTCTCCTTGTTCGGGCGGTATTCGGCGGTCGACGTCACCGGCCTTCTAGCCACCGCCGATCCACTTTTCATTTTCCATTTGTTCTGTCTTTGTCTTACACACCTGGCTTCACTCAACCAATTACTTGTTTATTATTTTAACCCTCTGTTTCCCATGTTGTGTTTGTGAGTGATTGTTTATTGTAATTCGGTCCGTCTTTGTGGGCTCGTGATGTTACTTTGTAAATTTGTCTTTTTGAGTAAAAGTACGTTGATTACTCATATCTGCTGTCCTGCGCCTGACTCTCTACACCAGCTACACACCCTTACACTTTGGGGGCTCAAACAATGTATATCGTAGAGAAAGGGAGCGTGGCGAATAGTGGGGAATCCCACTCCTTATAAGGCACCATGGTCCCTCCCTCTAACTTCATTATCAAGTGTAAGTTTTCTTCCTTACGTAAAGCACTTATTGACACTCTGAATAGTCTTAACAACTCTGAGCAGTAGGCCTGTTGCATTAAGATTCATCCGGAGGAGGATGAAAAATCTCTCAGTTTTCTTCGGTCAACAGGTCCCTGCATAACAGCAGCTGCCAGGGCTGGTCATAGAGGAGTGAAATAATCTCTGCCAGCCATAGCTGTCCTGGCCATCAAGGGGTTATACGAATGAGGGATAACACCCTGGTCCCTCACTCTGGATAGAGTGGGAAGGATCAGACTGGGAGGAGAAAATGCGTAGAGCTGGACCATTGGCCATGGGTGTGCCAGTACCACCCCTAGTGGCGCGTCGCCGCTTGCTAGTGCAAAGAACAGCGGACTGTGTGAGTCATTGCGCAATGCGAAGAGATGTCCATATTTCTCCCACACTTGGGCCACCACTTGAGGATGGAGTCTCCAATCCCTGTATAGGGGTTCCCTCTGGACAACAAGTTCGCTCTTGTGATAGCTGTGTCTCTCAATGGCTGCTCCTGCGAGTCGGAGCAGAGCAAATAGTTGTGTATGTAGTCAGAGATTCTGAGTGCCCTGCACCTCCACACACTTGCTACAAGTCAGAGGGGCTAGTGCTAGTCTGAAAGGGACAGCTAGACACTTTTAGTCCATGCCCTGATAGGCGAACCTGAAATCTCGTGTGCTGGCAGAATGCTTATGTGAAAATAAGCGTCCTGCAGATCAATGTTAGTGAACCAATCGCATTGACGAATGGAGCGAGACAACACGTTGTGCGTAAGCATCTGGAAATATGATTTTTTTCAGAGCCGTTAAGGACCTGTAGGTCGAAGATGGGGCATTGCCCCAACCCCTTCATGGGAACCAGGAAGTATAGAAAGTAGAAGCAGAGTTGGCTTTCTGCTGCTGGTACTGCTCTGATCGCACCTTTGCTCAACACAGAGGAGATTTTCTGCTCTAGTATTTGACCGCTCACTACTGAAATCGTTGAATATAGGTGGTTTCATCCCCTTATAGCCGTGGACAGGACCCAGAGATGGACTGTGTATGCATGCCAGTTGTCTGCTTTTGTGGCAAGTTACCCACAGGACTGATGACTCGCTTATCAGTGGTGCCGTAGCACCCTCTGGTGGTGTTATAGGGCGTCTGCCTTTGGTTATACTCTTGTTCTGTGACCTTGGTGAAACGCCTGTGTGCAACAGAGGTATATTTATTTGAATAGGCACTGATTGCACACGAAACGGGAGCAGTGCTTTGTGGCAACTGGTACTTTGTCTTCCGGCCTCAACTAACAAATAATAAGGGTGCCAAGGGGAGAGCTACAGTGTGGAGGACACTCGGGAGGAGAGTGGACTCCCTCCATCTTCCCTGTGCGCGAACACAAACTGATGGGTCGGTGCAAGGGGGATAGGGATTTTGAAAAGCAGATGCGGCCGGACACTGTTGTAACTGTGCCCTACTCCCCTCCGCCGCTGGGTACAGACACCTAGGACTGCCTCCCCCTTTTCCCTCCAGGGGAATCGCCAGAGCTTTGAAATGGCTGTGATGAAATACCGCTTGCCCCAGGCCCTGCCTCTGCATTGAGACCTAACCTGCGGGTTCACAGTTTGCTGCGATGGCGGGGGCCTGGAGCCCCTGGCATTAGAGTACTGCTCTCTTCCTGCAGTGAAGCTATGCTGGCTCATTGCAGGGGCAGGCAGAAATTGAAAGATTGGGTTCTGTTATGAAAAATTCCACCCTCTGCCTCTGGACAGGTTCAGCCACAGGGCCCTCCCTCTTACCGCTGCAAGACTCATGGTGCACCCACAGCCTTGGATAGTGCCCCTGGAGGCGCAGAGGGTGCAGTTCGAGATGACACAGATCTCTTCCCAGAGAGCTGGCTTGGGCAATCCCGAATCCACAAGATTACCCATCTCAGCCAGCAGTTCTCCCTGATATACCTGCAGTAGAGCAGTGACATTCAGTTCTCTGACAGAGCATGCTGCGGACACATACACCTTATGGAAATAGAGGAAGAGAAAAGTTCCATCCTGCCAGAATGAGACGCACCGGAGTAGGAGGAGGCACATCGTTCGGGATGCAGGTGCTTAGCCAGAGAGGGTTCCACTGCTGGGGGGTCACAGAACTCGAGGTCCTCCACACCCTGCATATCCTTGGCAGCAAAGTCCTCGACTGAGACCTTGCCGGACAAGGGCTTGTCCCAGTTGCATTTGGCCTCCGCCAAGCATGCTGGTATCAAGGGGACACACTGTTTCCCATGGACGGTACAGGATGGAAGTCTCATCCTATTGAAGCAGTTCCTTTCAGTGTTTTTGTCCTCCGCGGAGCAGGCCACTCAATCTTCAGCTTGGCTGCAGCCTGTTTGTACACATGGAGTAGCCCATATTCTTCCTCCCCTTCCTCATCCTCATTGTGGAAAAAGCACAGAATACTGTCCTCCTCTTCCTCATCCATCCCCATGTCTCCCTTCAATGCTAGTTCAACAAACAGCAAATTCGGGCAGAAACCATCCATAACCTCAGCCCAGCTGGTCTCAATTGGGGGTTGTTGGGCTGCCTCTTCGCCCGAATGCTGAGAGGAAGAAGAGCCTTGTGGGTGGGTTGCCTGGCGCAACCTACGCTTGAGACTTGGCTTCAGCAACTCGTTGCAGTGCTTGCAGGACTTGAAGTTAGCAAGTGCTGCCTGGGCATGCTCCAGTCCCAAGCATTCAACACAAATGGAATGGGTGTCCCTCCCTGACATCTAGGACCCACATGGGCACATGTGTGGGTGAATAGAGGGTCATCTGGGTTCACCCTGTGAAGGGGTAGTAGTATCCATAGCTCCGGCTAGTAAAAATCTGGGCTATGCATGTGCTGGCCAACACGTAGCTATGTAGCTAGCTAGTCCTGGTCTTAGCTAGCTAGGTTTCACCTCATGGGCTAATAGCCTAGCTATTGATAGCACACTGCTAGCTGAAGAGAAAACATTTTCTTCGTGAGCTAGGTAGGTTAGCTTTGTATTTGTATTTATTATGGATCTCCATTAGCTGCTGCCAAGACAGTAGCTAATCCTCTTGGGGTCCATTTAAATTAAGGCAGTCATATACATTACAATACATTTCACAACATACCACATATCTACAACACAAAATCGATGTGTATGTGTGTGTATCGTGTGTATGTTATCATGTGTGTGTATAAATGTGTTTGTGCCTGTGTGTGTCTCTTCACAGTCCACTGCTGTCCCGTACTGCTTGCATGTGGAATAGAGTTCCATGCTTTGTCTTGCAGCGTGGGCTAACCGAATCTCAAAAGTCTATTTGACTTGGTGGAAACAGCAGCATGAAGCAGGTAGCTTTGACCAGAGACTGAGAAGTAAACTTTTCCTTTCGGTAAAAGTACTCAAACCTCATGACGAGAGGCTGATATCCTACGCTCAGCGGCGAGTCCTAGCGGATCAAATTTGAACAGTTAAGCAGGAAATTGGTGGTTTAAGTTGTGCTAAGGAGAGTTTAGGTAGAGCTTGCGATTCCCCATAAGGAACAAAACTATAATGAAGTTAGAGGGAGGGACCATGGGGCTTTATAAGGAGTGAGGTTCCCCACTGATCGCCACTCTCCCTGTCTGTCTATGACAAACATTGTCTGATTGGAGCTCCTGTAGAGTCCGCCCCCGAAGGGGGTTCCCCATATTGAGAGTCCGAAACGAGTATTTGAAAGAGAACTACAATCTGTCATCTGTGTTATCTTTGCTTAGGTGTTACCTATGCTTACCTATGCTTATATCTATGCCTAAGTGTTTGATTGTTTCCAGTGGTTAAATTGATCTGTCCGGAACCGGGCAACTGCACCTTGGTTCAAAGAGAGAGCCAGGCGGATTCAACCTCTAGCACCTTACGGGTCGAAAGAGGAGTAGGATAGAAAGTAGGATTAAAGTACTAACCCTAACCCTATAACCCTACACGTAGAATGGTAATGCATCGTACTTACAGCAGTTGCCCTAACCCTAGCTTCAACCCTAACCCTTAGCCTTGTGTTCATCCCTGGCTCAACCCTTGGCCTAACCTCTCCAAATAGGGCTCCCACACCTTCAAATTTCCAATTTAACTCTTGATCGTTTCTATCGTGTCTTCGTAAAGAGTTGTCAATTTGCATAGAGTTGGCCACTTCCATTCCACCGCCACCATATAATATCATTAAGGGCGTTTTCACTTCACTAGAGTTTTCACCGAGAAAATATTATTCTATACTGCAGGCTTGTGTCATCAGAAGTAAATGTTGCATTTGAGTTATACCACAATCTAATACTGTGCAACAGGCTAGCACTTAGTTACTTGTCATCATAAGTGAGTACCATAATACACTGTGTTTCAACTCATTTCAGGATTTTTGCTGTGAATAGCTAAGTGTTCTGTCAGTGGTGTACAGGCTTTCCCCCCTGATATTCTCCATCTCAGGCAATAACTAATCTATATTCTGAGGATGAATTGCTTTTTTGACTGAGTGGAGGTATCCCACAGGACAATACATGACAGGATATTCTTCAGCTGGTGTGTTTGTGAAAGCCTGCACACTATATTCTGAGTTGAAAAGGCTGCAGTATCGATCCAGTGCCTCAAATGATGAGGCCTTTAAAACCGTCTCTCCCCTTCCACACATCAAGGCTTTCTTTGAAAGGATTTTAGCAGATGTATTCTTGTCAGAAAACCACTATTATAAGCTCCATAAACAGTCCATTCAGGCAGATCAATGCACACGGCATGAGTAGGAGAGATACTTTAACGGTAAGTAAGTGATATTGAATTGAGGGAGGCAAGACATTCTATTATTCCCATAGTATTTCATTCCTGAGATGCAAAACAAACTCATTGAAGAGCTGTTTGTGTTGAAGAACACAAACATTCAATACAATTGATCTCAAAGATCTGTCAAGGCTCGACAAAAGGGGGATTTGTAAACTGCATTTAACTTACTAAACAATCAGCAATGTCCAGGGCAGTGATTCCTCCTGTGTTGTCTGAGAAGCAGGCTATGACTGCTCATGAAATGCCCTGTTTACAACGCAGGTTGAAATGTATTGTAGTGAATCTTGCCCTGAAGGCAGAACTGAGCGATTTCCACTAGATGGGCCAGCTGCAAAGTCAAAATTGGCTATATCGTTAAAGAAATTGCTTTTTTGTCTTAATTTAAGGTCATGGTTCAGCATTTGGATTAGCAGTGTGGTTAAGGTTAGGGTTAGGTTTAAAATGAGATTTTATGACATTGTGGCTGTGCCAGCTAGTGACGACTCTGCAGAGCTGCCTCCAGGGCAAGATTCATGACAATTAATGCCCACCTGCATTTACAGCTGACATTTTCATTATCCCCATCCGGACAGATTGATCCAAACAACCACTTGGTCCATTTAAAGTGGATTGCCTGTTGTTCATTTATTTGTTTCACTACTGCCTCGGATTGTAGCTTTTGTGAGGATTGCCATTTTCCTTGCAAATGGACGGATACCAACAATTATCCACAATGGTTAGAATGGCTGAACAGGGGGCCTCCTGAGTGGCGCAGCGGTCTAAGGCACTGCATCGCTGTGCTAGAGGCGTCACTACAGATCCGGGATCAATCCCGGGCTGCGTCGCAGCCGGCCGCGACCGGGAGACCCATGAGGCGGCGCACAATTGGCCCAGCGTCGTCCGGGTTAGAAGACGGTTTTGCTGGCCCGGGATTTCCTTATCCCATTGCCATCTAGCGACTCCTGTGGCGGTCGCCAGTTGGACGGTGTTTCCTCCGATACATTGGTGTGACTGGCTACCGGGTTAAACAACCGGTGTGGCTTGGCAGGGTCGTGTTGGCTCTCGACCTTTGCCTCTCCCAAGTCCGTATGGAAGTTGCAGCGATGGGACAAGACTGTAGCTACCAATTGGGGAGAAAAAGGGGTAAAAATGTGTAAAAATAAATAATCACATAAAAAAAGTATGGCTGGACAGATTACAAACAGTATTAACTGGAGAAGAGGGATGTTGAATACATCGGGGGGAAAAATCGCAATCAAGAGAGAGACACATTCAGTCCCCGTTTTCAAGAAAAAAAGGAACATTTGAAAATATACATGCCAAGTGGAGTGGTTTACAACTCTCAAATCAAGATGTTCTTGTTTAAAGTGGTTTGATGAAGTTTGTATCCTTCATCCAAATATGTGAAAGCACTTAGTCATGTTTCATTTAATCTAATTGCAATCAACATTACATTACAACAATCCAGAACAAGGCAACGGAACAGATAGAGGTTTATGAATGATCGAGTATAATAATAGCCCAGGAGAATCAGGTGTAATGATATTAAGTCAAATTATACAGTCCATTATTATTCCATGAAATACCACATATCCTGAGATGGTTCCATGTTGTATATGTTTACAAGCAGGCAGACCAATGAAAAAAGGTGATGTAGTGTACTATATATAGTGAACTATAAGTTTAGGACCATGTTATGATGGAGCTAAAACTAACATGGGAGATAGAAAGAGGTAAGAAAGATCCTCCCCGTTCATTGTTCATGAAAATACCATCTAAATGTCATCATGATTTTCCACCTTTTTCTTTCCCGTGGCTACGTACAGCCAATTGACCTACAACTGACTGGACACAGTTTGCACAAAGCACTCATCTCTCTTTTGCAAACTGTTTGGGGTCATGGGCCTTCTACAGCTCAGACAACAAAGTAAACGGCATTTCAGTTCCCCAACATTTCCTCTTCATTATGAGAATGTTTTCTAGAACCCTGACTTTTTTTATCAGGAGATTACAGAGCATGTTGTGGTAATGATGAAAAATGTAAAAATGAAAAATGTAAAACCCCACTGCACTAACTGTTTTATAAAAAATAATGCGTGAGCTTTTCTATAAATAGACAAGATCTGGTCATTTTGCTGCTTGTTTTGTTGATAACGTGTCGCCAAGCTCAAGACAAGTGGGAAATCTATTTAGAAGAATTTAGACCATTTTCATTGAGTTTTTTCCCCCCTCAGGATACTCTCCTGGCTGTCTTGTGTCTCGAACACTTTGATGTCTTTGCATAACTGAGGAGTGTTGCGGATAATGACGAGGACAAGTAAAACTAGGTCATGAGAGGAGACAGAGTTTGGTTGCCTGCTCGTCACAATCCCATCAGCTCTGTGTGTGTGTGTGTGTGTGTGTGTGTGTGTGTGTGTGTGTGTGTGTGTGTGTGTGTGTGTGTGTGTGTGTGTGTGTGTGTGTGTGTGTGTGTGTGTGTGTGTGTGTGTGTGTGTGTGTGTGTGTGTGTGCGCGTACTCGTGCGTGGACGTTCATGCAGAAACTGATAAAACACATTTGGACTCCAATAGTGTATGAGGGAAAAGGTACACACCAAAGTGTAACTAGAAACATATCGGCTCGATTTTCATCAACACTATTAGAGAAAATTTGGGTGCATTGGTCAGGGCAGAACAGTATAACTGAGGATATTCCTTATATCATGCAATTCATTACCCTAACATAAATCAGCTTGATTCTGTAGACCACCCTTGTGTGCTCATTTGAATTTGAATGAAAACATTTTTTGAGATAATATAGCACATTTTCAGGTGACAAGACAATACTAGGGAGGGAGAAACTGTACCTCTTCTTGTCATGTGGTATGAATCCTACCACATGGTATACTTCCTCAGATAAAATTCACACCAGAATGGAAAAAAGACATTCTGTATTTAGTTAACAGAACATCACTGCTGCCTCTCCACGGCCATTAACTAGTGTACACCTGTGATGTTTGCAAGCTACTCTGAATCACCCTCGCAGCATGAGGTGCCCTCAAGCCATAATCATGCAACTCTGATGTGAGGCAGGCAGCTAGCTAATCAAGCTGCAGTGTTTACACAGCTTTGAGCAATAGCAAGGAAGTCATGTTGGAGTTCCAATTGCCAATATGCCATCTTAACCTATATTTGACTTTGACATATGGTAGGGGAGGACATATACAGTACCAGTCAAAGGTTTGGACAACCTACTCATTCAAGGGTTTTTCATTATTTTGACTATTTTCTACATTGAGATCATGCCAATAGCGTGCAAGGCTGTCATCAAGGCAAAGGGTGGCAACTTTGAAGAATCTCAAATATAAATTATATTTTGATTTGTTTAACACTTTTTTGCTTACTACATAATTCCATATGTGTTATTTCATAGTTTTGATGTATTCACTACAATGTAGAAAGTAGTAAAAAAAAAATCAAGAAAAACCCCTGAATGAGTAGGTGTGTCCAAACTTTTGACTGGTACTGTATATAATTATACAAGGACTGGGTCTAATCCTGAATGCTGATTGGTTAAAACCAACCATGATGACTGTTTGTTTTGTTAGCCGAGATTCTCAGATGTCTAACCTCCTCCTGAGCAGCCTCAACCTTTCCCCTCTCTCTGTATGCTTTGTTAATGTCTCACTGGCGACTTCACTCCATCCCACTCGTCCTCTTGCTCTTGCGCTCACTTTGTTGGAGGACTTAACTCTGTCCTCCTCAATTCCCTTTCTCTCCTTCAAGGGCCTATTCATCCTTTTGCCCCTGCACTCTGCTTACCATACGTTACTCGAGTCCCTCTTTATCTTGCTGTCCCCTGCTCTCCTTTGATGCAAGTCGCATCTCCCCAAGAATAAGAAGTTGCCTTCGACTTCTCCTGCAGTAACAACACATGTACATGCATAAGTCAAGTTAATGTGGTAGCCTTCTGAGAGTAGGAGAGAGAGAGTCTAAGAGAGATACTTGTGTGAATTACTCAGAGGTGGCACCACAGGTTCAAAAGTAGAGTGGCAAAATTTGTTCTTACATTTTTGGGGGGCCTGGAGTTTTTCCTGATCTCGTGACATGGTCAAGCAGAACTCTGGGACCGAATCGTAGGCTATGACAAAAGATGAATGATGCGCCTTGCCACAGAGATCTGGCATTTACAAAATTACACTGATTGGCCCAAGGCGGGAGCTATAGTAATTAACTGAAATGTGTTAGTCACACTCAATATCTCCATTGTCTTAAGGGTATCTCAATTCGTGTGGGACGACATGTTTACCGTTGCGTTGTTATAGATAGCTTCTCATTTCATCTGTGCTATGACTATAGGGCTGGGGGTTTTCTTGTCCGGTCATGTGAATTGGAAACACTCCTGGCCTAAGGTGGATCAAACCCTTTCAATTCACCACAAACCTTGTTAATAAAAAAAGACGGACAGGTTTCAATGTAGAAAAATATTTTAATTGTATGTCATAAAACCTATTTGTTTATCTGATTACAGTGCTCTATAAGTTTTATGTAAGGTAGGGTTACGTTTAACACTATACAGTATACACGTTAGATTTGTAACAAAGTTTTTTTTATGTGTAAGCCATAAAACCACTAACCTTATGTTGTTGTCCTGGTCCACCAGAGGTTGGTTTCCTGGTGCAGGTTGATGTTTATTGTCATGAGTCTTGTCCTGGAGGCAAAACTGAACGATTTCCCTTTAGATAGGCCAGCTGCAAAGTCAAAACTGGCAATATTGTACAAAAAAGGTTGAAAACAGTCTGGTGTGAATGGCACTAAACATCCCTACTCTTCCTCACCTGTAGCTAGAACTTGAAAGCCGTGTTGACATAGAATCCCCCCTGGATTATCATTCAGTTATGTTGGTGAAGTCACGTGAGACACTGATGCTGGTAAACCTCATGGTCTTAGCCATGAATGAGGGCTGTGAGGGTGCATTCTATGTCAACACCAGATGGATATGGACGTCAGACTATAGACTCATTTGCACAGCAAAGTCCTCCAGATTACATCTATGGCATCAAGACAAATGGATGATGGCATCCAGTCAAGATAATGAAACATCTACAGAACATTCGGAAAGTATTCAGACCCCTTCCCTTTTCAACATTTTGCTATGTTACAGCCTTATTCTAAAATGTATTAAATTAATTGTTTTTCTCATCAATCTACACACAATACCCCATATCAACAAAGCAAAAACAGGTTTTAAAAAATAGTAGCAAATGTATAAAAATAAAAAAAACAGAAATAACTTATTTACATAAGTATTCAAACCTTTTGCTATGAGATTTGAAATTGAGCTCAGGTGCATCCTTTTCCACTGATCACCCTTGAGATGTTTCTACAACTTGGTTGGAGTCCACCTGTGGTAAATTCAATTGATTGTACATGTCAGAGCAAAAACCAACCCTTGAGGTCGAAGGAATTGTCTGTAGAGCTCATGAGACAGGACTGATCTTGGAAAGGTTACCAAAACATTTCTGCAGCCTCCAAGAACACAGTGGCCTCCATCATTCTTAAAAGGAAGAAGTTTGGAACCACAAAGACTCTTCCTAGAGCTGATCGCCCGGCCAAACTGAGCAATTGGGGGAGAAGGACCTTGGTCAGGGAGGTGACCAAGAACCCGAAGGTCACTCTGACAGAGCTCTACAGTTCTTCTGTGGAGATGGGAGAACCTTCCAGAAGGACAACCACCTCTGCAGCACTCCACCAATCAGGTCTTTATGGTAGAGTGGCCAGACTGAAGCCACTCCTCAGTAAAAGGCACATGAAAGCTTGCTTGGAGTTTGCCAAAAGGCACCTAAAGGACCATGAGAAACAAGATGCTCTGGTTTGACGAAACCAAGATTGAACTCTTTGGCCTCAATGCCAAGTGTCATGTCTGGAGGAAACCTGGCACCATCCCTACGGTGAAGGATGTTGGTACCAGCATCATGCTGTGGGGATGTTTTTCAGCAGCAGGGACTGGGAAACTAGTCAGGATGTCACCTCACATTTTTCACTTGACCTGTGTGCACCTACGTTGTGTGACGATCGATGCTGGAGAGAGGAAGCAGGTACACGGAGAACATTTAATAAATAACGGACATGAAACAGGACAGGAACAGCGTCTGGACAAGAGACAAAATAATGACATCAATGCTGACACAGGGATGGAACAGAGGAAACGGACAGATAAAGGGGAGGAAATCAAATAATGATGGAGTTCAGGTGGGTCCAATGAGGTGCAGGTGTGTAACGAAGGGGACAGGTGTGCGTAATGATAGGCAGTCTGGCACCAGAAAGGGAGCGCGGGATCCGGCGTTACAGAACCCCCCCCCTAGGAGCTCCACCCGGCGTCCCACCTGGACGAGTCTGACGGGCCGGCCGAGGCATGGGCGCTGGACAAGCCAGCTGGGGCGTAACGAAGGGGACAAGTGTGTGTAATGATAGGCAGTCTAGCGCCCTCGAGCGCCAGAGAGGGAGAGCGGGAGCAGGCGTGACACATTGTAAACTTTCATTCATAGGCTAGGTTGTAGCAACCTCATGATGGGTATAGGGAAAATTCTAGTATCATGTTGTAGCCTAAACCTATTGATTATACAGTGAACTGGGTGAATGGAATACGATTGACAGTCATCCAGTATGGTGTAACAGAAATAAGGCCATGCTGATGAAGATTAAAAAAAATAGTCCTCCCTCATCTTAAACGGCACTGTTGAAAGCACAGTGATAGACATTTGGGTGACATCAAAACCATAAAAAACAGACATTGTTTTTCCATTGGAATTTGGTTGTGCTTTTAAGATGGTTGAAAGCGTAGTGATGACGTTGGAAATTCAACAAATTTTTGAGTGGGCGAATATAGGTTGTAATCTCATTGATCAAATATTAGCCAATTATCGATGTTGAAATGACGTGGTGTACCCAGTGGGAAGTGCCAACCTCTGCGAATCTTCTTATTGGATTTAAATCCCTGAGATTTAATAGGATCTACACAGTATATCCATCTATTGTAGATGTGTCAACATCACAGATATTTCAAGGATTGTATGAATTGTTGATTTACTTTCACACTTTATTATGTTATTCAGTTCTTCCCACCAAAGCCTTTCCTTATTGAACCCACTGACCGTGTGCTAATTGCTTTTAGCAAAATGTAAAAGCGCATTTTCTTTCCGAGATCCACACATGTTGCTGCGGTTAGGAGAGAAAAATGTTGCCCCTTTTTTTCTGTCCCAGCCATGCTCTCTGGCCTTGATTGACACTCTACATACATCACTCAGTTTCTCTCCTATACAATCACAATGATAGACAGTACCCACTGACTATGCCAGAGAAGAGTCCTTCACTTTGAAATGGTAATAGCTATTATCATTACCCAGTGAAAATCCAAGCCTACTATAAGTGCATGAACTGCATGATGTGACCTCAATTATTTTGTTTACCCTTGTACAGTGGCTCGGCATAAAGTGTCAATATTTGCCACTGTTTTTTCTGTTCTGGAAGTATTTTATCCTCTCATAGAAAACCAATTTGAGAGTTTTTGACAAAAGGGCTTCGCTTCTAATGGATGTCACCATATTGAGCTTAAAACCGATACAAACAAACAAGTAACTTTTCCCTTGGCCTGTAGCATCTCCTTTTCAAAGTCAAACGGTATTGAGGATTATAGTTAGATACACTGCTCATCAAAAAAAAAAAGCAGACAAAAAGTACACTTAAGAAATCAAAGCAATTGTTCAGAATTCAAAGAGTCCATTATTCTCCCAAGGAACGCAAATCAAATCATGGAACTAGACTTCTCCAAACCTACTGAATAAGTCTTCTGTTTCACTGTCTACAGTGATGGAAAAAAGTATTTGATCCCCTGCTGATTTTGTACGTTTGCCCACTGACAAAGAAATGATCAGTCTATAATTTTAATGGTAGGGTTATTTGAACAGTGAGAGATAGAATAACCACAAAAAATACAGAAAAACGCATGTCAAAAATGTTATAAATTGATTAACATTTTAATGAGGGAAATAAGTATGTGACTCCCTCTCAATCAGAAAGATTTCTGGCTCCCAGGTGTCTTTTATACAGGTTACGAGCTGAGATTAGGAGCACACTCTTAAAGGGAGTGCTCCTAATCTCAGTTTGTTACCTGTATAAAAGACACCTGTCCACAGAAGCAATCAATCAATCAGATTCTAAACTCTCCACCATGGCCAAGACCAAAGAACTCTCCAAGGATGTCAGGGACAAGATTGTAGACCTACACAAGGCTGGAATGGGCTACAAGACCATCGCCAAGCAGCTTGGTGAGAAGGTGACAAAAGTTGGTGCGATTATTCGCCAATGGAAGAAACACAAAAGAACTGTCAATCTCCCTCAGCCTGGGGCTCCATGCAAGATCTCACCTCGTGGAGTTGATGATCATGAGAACGTGAGGAATCAGCCCAGAACTACACAGGAGGATCCTGTCAATGATCTCAAGGCAGATGGGACCATAGTCACCAAGAAAACAATTGGTAACACACTACGCTGTGAAGGACTGAAATCCTGCAGCGCCCGCAAGGTCCCCCTGCTCAAGAAAGCACATATATGTGCCCGTCTGAAGTTTGCCAATGAACAGCTGAATGATTCAGAGGACAACTGGGTGAAAGTGTTGTGGTCAGATGAGACCAAAATGGAGCTCTTTGGCATCAACTCAACTCACCGTGTTTGGAGGAGGAGGAATGCTGCCTATGACCACAAGAACACCATCCCCACCGTCAAACATGGAGGTGGAAACATTATGCTTTGGGGGTGTTTTTCTGCTAAGGGGACAGGACAACTTCACCGCATCAAAGGGACGATGGACGGGGCCATGTACCGTCAAATCTTGGGTGAGAACCTCCTTCCCTCAGCCAGGGCATTGAAAATGGGTCGTGGATGGGTATTCCAGCATGACAATGACCCAAAACACATGGCCAAGGCAACAAAGGAGTGGCTCAAGAAGAAGCACATTAAGGTCCTGGAGTGGCCTAGCCGGTCTCCAGACCTTAATCCCATAGAAAATCTGTGGAGGGAGCTGAAGGTCTAGTTGCCAAACGTCAGCCTTGAAACCTTAATGACTTGGAAAAGATCTGCAAAGAGGAGTGAAACAAAATCCCTCCTGAGATGTGTGCAAACCTGGTGGCCAACTACAAGAAACGTCTGACCTCTGTGATTGCCAACAAGGGTTTTGCCACCAAGTACTAAGTCATGTTTTGCAAAGGGGTCAAATACTTATTTCCCTCATTAAAATGCAAATAATTTTATAAAATTTTTGACATGTGTTTTTCTGTATTTTTTTGTGGTTATTCTGTCTCTCACTGTTCAAATAAACCTACCATTAAAATTATAGACTGATCATTTCTTTGTCAGTGGGCAAACGTACAAAATCAGCAGAGGATCATATTCTTTTTTCCCTCACTATATAAGCCTCCTTTTACAGTGAGCCTATTTTGAGGGCAATGAATGGCAAACATTTCTATGCAATATTTTGAGAGTGGCTGAGGAGAAAAGGTTGTATCTAGAGAAAATTGTAAAGTTTGAATAGGCCTACAAAATATTTCATACAAGCTGCACAAATGCAACACAAAGCCTGACACTTTAATAATGTCCTTATCTTTTGTCCTTGTCTGTTCACAGTGACAGGACCAGATTCGGATGTCAACAATTAATTCGCTGTGTGCCAGCCAACATGCTTTCATAAACTCAGGAGCAGCTGCAAATGCCCAGAACAGGTAAGCAGGCTTTGATTCATGAAAAATTCAGTTTGATCCCAGGGTGCTTGGATGATGTCATATTACAGCTCTATCGCCACAATATTGTCACTGTTACTTAGCCTGAAATCATGTATTTTGGCTTCTGTGTGGAATTTCAAACCACTGAAGATTGATAGCCACATTAATAGCCCCAGGCGATCTAGCTATTCATCTTGTAGTTGACCTGACAATGCTCAGTCAAAGGAATCTGGCAATGATCAAAGGGCGAGACCAAATCCAAATAAAATACAACTTTAATTGGTCGCATACACATATTTTGCAGATGTTTTCTGATCATATATGGACAGTATATGATTAGAAAATGTGTATAATATGACCTATACAGTCCCGCTTTCAATGGCGTTCAGCTTATAAAGGCTTCATAAAGCCTCCATGAGCGCAACATAAATGTGTTACAAAACATCTATGACCATATTCCATGCTCTATAAAGAGTTCATAAATGTGGTATAACTGTGTGACATAACCACCAATGTCAAATGTGACATAACCCACTATGTCAAATATGACATAAACCGGTTCTTTATAAAGGGTGGCATAAGCACCGCTTAATAAAGGCTTTATAAATCATATTAAATTGAGGATTAAAAAAGTATTTATAACCTCGTCATACATCTTGGTAGAACATTGCAACCCCAGGATAGTGGGTTAGATTCCCAGGACCACCCATACGTAAAAATGTATGCACACATGACTGTAAGTCGCCTTGGATAAATTGAATACATTATATTACTCTAAACCCTTACTAGGATGGCCCAACCTCTTTCCCTCTTGGGTGCAGAGTCAATATTGGACCTGATCTCAACTTTCCCCACACTCTAAAGTGTAGTCTTTGACAGCAAAAGAAAGGTGCTAGGCCCCTTTAAAATCCATATTTATTTTTTTGCCGAATTCTGTTATCTTGGTTTTGTTTTTCCAGTTCAGATTTCTCCTAGTTTTGCTCTGGTTTTCCACCAGTTTTTTAACACTTTTCTTAATAGAAAAACAACTAATTTGTATTTTATTGGATTTTCTGTGTTCACAACCATGCTTAAACCACATCAGGGACCACTTTTGACGTCTGGGAAAAATCAAATAAACTTGTATTTTTTTATGTAAATCAAATGCCCAGTTGTGGTGACAATGGACAGCGAAAAAAGTGTAAGTTAGCCTTTATTTACTGTAACTTAAATGAGTTTGTAGTAGTTATATACAGTAAGTGTTGAGTTAGATTACAGTGGGGGAAAAAATTATTTGATCCCCTACTGATTTTGTAAGTTTGCCCACAGAAAAAATTGATCAGTCTATAATTTTAATGGTAGGTTTATTTGAACAGTGAGAGAAAATCCAGAAAAACACATGTCAAAAATGTTTAAAAAATGATTTGCATTTTAATGAGGGAAATAAGTATTTGACCCCTCTGCAAAACATGACTTAGTACTTGGTGGCAAAACCCTTGTTGGCAATCACAGAGGTCAGACGTTTCTTGTAGTTGGCCACCAGGTTTGCACACATCTCAGGAGGGATTTTGTCCCACTCCTCTTTGCAGATCTTTTCCAAGTCATTAAGGTTTCAAGGCTGACGTTTGGCAACTCGAACCTTCAGCTCCCTCCACAGATTTTCTATGGGATTAAGGTCTGGAGACTGGCTAGGCCACTCCAGGACCTTAATGTGCTTCTTCTTGAGCCACTCCTTTGTTGCCTTGGCCATGTGTTTTGGGTCATTGTCATGCTGGAATACCCATCCACGACCCATTTTCAGTGCCCCGGCTGAAGGAAGGATGTTCTCACCCAAGATTTGATGATCCATCGTCCCTTTGATGCGGTGAACTGGGCTGTCCCCTTAGCAGAAAAACACCCCCAAAGCATAATGTTTCCACCTGCATGTTTGACGGTGGAGATGGTGTTCTTGGGGTCATAGGCAGCATTCCTCCTCCTCCAAACACGGCGAGTTGAGTTGATGCCAAAGAGCTCCATTTTGGTCTCATCTGACCACAACACTTTCACCAGTTGTCCTCTGAATCATTCAGATGTTTATTGGCAAACTTCAGACGGGCATGTATATGTATTCTTGAGCAGGGGTACCTTGCGGGCGCTGCAGGATATCAGTCCTTCACGGCGTAGTGTGTTACCAATTGTTTTCTTGGTGACTATGGTCCCAGCTGCCTTGAGATCATTGACAAGATCCTCCTGTATAGTTCTGGGCTGATTCCTCACCGTTCTCATGATCATTGCAACCCCACGAGGTGAGGTCTTGCATGGAGCCCCAGGCCGAGGGATATTGACAGTGCTTTTGTGTTTCTTCCATTTGCGAATAATCGCACCAACTGTTGTCACCTTCTCACCAAGCTGCTTGGCGATGGTCTTGTAGCCCATTCCAGCCTTGTGTAGGTCTACAATCTTGTCCCTGACATCCTTGGAGAGCTCTTTGGTCTTGGCCATGGTGGAGAGTTTAGAATCTGATTGATTGATTGCTTCTGTGGACAGGTGTCTTTTTTACAGGTAACAAGCTATGGTTAGGAGCACTCCCTTTAAGAGTGTGCTCCTAATCTCAGCTCGTTACCTGTATAAAAGACACCTGGGAGCCAGAAATCTTTCTGATTGAGAGGGGGTCACATACTTATTTCCCTCATTAAAATACAAATCAATTTATAACATTTTTGACATGCGTTTTTCTAGATATTTTTCTTGTTATTCTGTCTCTCACTGTTCAAATAAACCTACCATTAAAATTATAGACTGATCCTTTCTTTATCAGTGGGCAAACATACAAAATCAGCAGGGGACCAAATACTTTTTCCCCCCACTGTACATAGCTACCTCAATATTTATTTCAAATCATTTTGGTGACTTCACAGCAATTGCTAGCTAGCTATCAGACCTGCTAACTTTCTTTGTTGTTACTTTTAAGGTTGGAACCAACATGCAGTACCTCCAGCAGGCAGAGAGGCATGAAACATTTCTCAGCCTGCTCAGGGACAAGCTACACATATCACAGCCCTGTGTAATGTTTAATGTATCTGCATTGTTGCCTTTTTTCATCTTAATGTATTTGTATTGTTTTAAAAATGTACAAATAAAAGAAAATGTATGGTTTAAACGTGTTTATTTGTTTTATCTGTTAGGGATAATTCCTTTAGAGTTAATACATTTGCGTTTTCATCAATAAGGCTTTATGTATATAGTTATGAATGACCAAAGGTGTCTGACTTTATCGTAAGTACAGCGTCATAGGCAGTGATTAATTTGTAAATCAGGAGATGCCGGAACAAAAACTGAAGTACACAAGAGGGGGGTGACCTCTGAGGTACCGGAAAGCATGAGAAAAATCACCTTTATAATAAAGCATTGCATGCATATCATCGCATTTGCATAGGGCATAGAGCAATATAGTACAGGTGCTTACAGAAGTTGAACACATGGGGAACATTTTGAGAAACCTAGGGTCCAGAAAAAATGTAGCCTTTTATACACTCAACTCTGTATTCTGTGCACAAATTTGTTTACATCCTTGTTAGTGAGCATTTCTCCTTTGCCAAGATAATCCATCCACCTGACAGGTGTGGCATATCAAAAGAGCATGATAATTACACAGGCGCACCTTGTGCTGGGGACAATAAAATGCCGCTCTAAAATGTGCAGTTTTGTATAACAACACAATGCCACAGATGTCTCAAGTTTGATGGAGCATGCAATTGGCATGTTAACTGCAGGAATGTCCACCAGAACTGTTACCAGAGAATTTAATGTTAAATTCTCTACCGTAAGCCGCCTCCAATGTTGTTTTTGAAAATTTAGCAGTAAGTTCAACCGGCGTCAAAACCGCAGACCACATGTATAGCATTGTGTATGGCATCGTGTGGGTGAGCAGTTTGCTGACGTCAACGTTGTGAACAGAATCCCTGTTGGTGGCGATGGGGTTGTGGTATGGGCAGGCATAAGCTACGGACAATGAAGACAATTGCATTTTATCGATGGCAATTGTAGTAGGCTCTGCGTTGTTATTGGGTTACACACAATCCACAGCTCGGCAATTTTTTAAATAAGCTATTTATCCTCTGTGGCTAAATTATAGGCATTCTCATGGTGTAGTAGGCTATTCTGAATTATTTAATATCTTTCTAAAAAACCAGCAGTAATTATATAACTTTGGCAAATATAATTCAATTTATCAGGGTGCTGCAGCTCCTCCAGAACCCTTCGCACAACTATGATTCTGTAAGGAAATAAATTGTGTAGTGCAACGCTGGAGAGATGAGAGTTGCAGGCCCATGTCTATCAGAGCAGAGAGGGAGAGAGATCATAGAAAGCGAATCTCTGTGTGTTGTGAATGATCGAAGGTGTCTGACTTTATAGTAAGTACAGCATCAAAGGATTTATAGTCTTTATGGATGTCTTATGAATGAACAAAGGTTTCTCATTTCAAAATAAAGTATTACAGGACACTGCATAAAGTGTAAATAAATAGGTTGTAAATGTTCTGCCAATTTATGAAGGTTCTCTTATGATCCACAGGTTACTGTAGGGTGTGAGAAGTATATTTTTTACATTTGACCTTTATTTAACTAGGCAAGTCAGTTAAGAACAAATTCTTATTTACAACCTTTCATTTACTAGCCCAACGCTCTAACCACTAGGCTACCTGCCGTATGTGTGTGTGTGTCAGAGCCGAGATGATTTGGAGTAGTCCTACTGTACCTGAGACTACCGCACCAGGAATTCCTCTTCTGTTCCCATGACGAAGACCAGTGCTTGATTACAACCTATTACAATGGTGTCAACATTTTGTGGCTGATCTTTCAGTGAGAGAAAAGGGGAATGTGTCAAAAACCTGACATATTAGACATTCTGTTTCGTTCCGATTCCAATTTTGTTCCAAAACATCTTCTCTACCATGTAGAAACATTTCTTCCCATTACGATATGGTCATTGTGAATAATTGCACCTAATGTGTAATAACGTTCTGAGCATATGCCTAATCAATGAACATGAGTGGTTGTTATAAAGATTGTGAGACAAAGATCAAGATTGACAGTGCAAAGCGCACATCTAGTCCCAATATACAGTACCAGTCAAACGTTTGAACATACCCACTCATTATAGGGTTTTTCTTTATTTTTACTATTTTCTACATTGTAGAAAGTAGTGAAGACGTCAACACTATGAAATAACACATATGGAGTCATGTACTAACCAAATAAGTGTTCAACAAATCAAAATATATTTTGGATTTTAGATTCTTCAAAGTAGCACTTTTTCCTCGATGACAGCTTTGCACACTCTTGGCATTCTCTCAACCAGCTTCACCTGGAATGCTTTTCCAACAGTCTTGAAGGAGTTTCCACATATGCTGACCAATTGTTGGCTGCTTTTCCTTCACTTTGTGGTCCAACTCATCTCAAACCATCTCAATTGAGTTGAGATAGTGTGATTGTGGAGGCCAGGTCATCTGATGCAGCACTCCATCACTCTCCTTCTTGGTCAAATAGCCCTTACACAGCCTGGAGGTATGTTTTGGGTCATTGTCCTGTTGAAAAACAAATGATAGTCCCACTAAGCGTAAACCAGATGGGATGGCGTATCGATGCAGAATGCTGTGGTAGCCATGCTGGTTAAGTGTGCCTTGAAGTGTTCCTTAAATAAATCACAGACAGTGTTAACAGCAAAGCACCCCCACATCATCACACCTCCTCCTCCATGCTTCACAGTGGGAACCACACATGCGGAGATCATCTGTTCACCTACTCTGCATCACACAAAGACACAGTGGTTGGAACCAAGAATCTCAAATTTGGACTCATCAGACCAAAGAACAGATTTCCACCAGTCTAATGTCCATTGCTCATGTTTCTTGGCCCAAGCAAATCTCTTGTTCTTATTGGTGTCCTTGAGTAGTGGTTTCTTTGCAGCAATTCAACCATGAAGGCCTGATTCATGCAGTCTCCTCTGAACAGTTGATGTTGAGATGTGTCTGTTACTTGAACTCTGTGAAGCATTTATTTGGACTGCAATCTGAGGTGCAGTTAACTCTAATGAATGTATCCTCTGCAGCAGAGGTAACTCTGGGTCTTCCTTTCCTGATGAAACTGGCTCCTCATGACGGATTGGCTCAAACGCATTAAGAAGGAAAGAAATGCCACAAATTAACTTTTAACATGGCACACCTGTTAACTGAAATGCATTCCAGGTGACTTCCTCATGAAGCTGGTTAAGAGAATGCCAAGAGCGTGCAAAGCTGTCATCAAGGCAAAGGGTGGCTACTTTGAGGAATCTCAGATATAAAATACATTTTGATTTGTTTAACACTTTTTTGGTTACTACGTGATTCCATATATGTTATTTCATAGTTTTGATGTCTTCACTATTATTCTACAATGTAAAACACTAGAATGAGTAGGTGTGTCCAAACTTTTGACTGGTACTGTAAATGATACATTCATGCAGAGCAATGACATTGAAATACAGTTGCACCAGTAAAAGAAAGAATAACAAGTCTTCTCTCATCTTTTGTGGAAAGACACATTTTTTGTTTTTTCCCTCCTTCTTTCAAAATCCTTTTAGCAGGAACATGAAAGGAGTTTATGTAATGGAATAGTGCTGCATATCAGTATCCCTCCAGCTACTTAGAGCATGCATATTCTTAAAAATACCTTCCATGCCAGGGTGTTTTCTAAAATACATTTCAGATTAGATAAATTGTTCAAAGACGCAATACTTTTAAATGCCTTCATCTGAAGAACATTTGCTACATTACAAGGGTGTTCATCGAAAGTACGTTTCATCATCTAGACTTCTTCTCCTCTCCATCTGTTCCCCATGAAGAGGAGGCCCACATGAAGAGGAGGCCCACATGAAGAGGAGGCCCACATGACACAGTCAGCCAAGGGGGCCTTGAGCCCATGCATCGACTGACTGCATGGGTCTGAAGAGGGAGATGTGAGGAAGGACTGGTGTTCCTTCAACTTCTCTATGGTTAGGAGGCTTGTAGGGCAAAAATAGGGGTTTTCCATAGCAGCACCAGTGTGTTGCCAGTGAGTATGTCAATGTAAGCTCTAGTGTTATTTTAGTGTCTGTTTTAAGTCTGAGGGTTATTTCATGACTTCAAGGTCTCCAGAGCAAACTAGTGCCTTTTTGAATACCTCACATTCATAATGGAAATTGTTGAAAGAATGTCCTTCTGGGGGACCTTTTTGAAAGGTAAAGTATGGATATGGATGTACTCAGGGAAAGAAAATTGTTCCCGATTTTTTTTGTCCACGTTTGTGAAGGCTATTAAGCAACAATGAACTTGAGGCAAAGTAAATACTCTTGAGTTGTGTAGGCTTCGCTCCCTTACGGAATAGTATGTCTGCACAGTGCAACGAGGGAATTGGATGACACATGCTGTATGCTCAGTGATATGACACATGATAAGACCAAGGAGCTAGTGGTAGATTTTAGGAAAGATAAATGTCTTTAATCCCATTTCTATTCATTTTGAAGAGATTGGCACTGTTGACTCTTATAAGTACTAAGATGTACTAGTGGACAACAAACTGAGCTGGAAGGAGTATTCTCACAGTGTCTACAAAAAAAATACAGACTGTACTTTTTAAGGAAGCTTAGATCTTTTAATGTATGTGACAAAATACTTTGTATGTTCTATAGCAGTGACATGGCGAGTGTAATGACCTATGCCATTATGTGCTGAAAAGGGAATTTAGCTAAGGAGGACTTAAACTAGCTTAACAAAATCCTTAACAATGCCAGTGCTACAGTTGGCTGCAGCCTAGACATGTTCATAAAAAGGCTGCAAGTAAAAACCCACATGATCATGGACAATGACACACACCCACTCCACAACACTTTAACGCAACATAGGAACAGCTTCAGTAGCAGGTTCATCCTGCCCAGATGTTCCACAGGGAGGTTTAGACGGTCATTTTTACCCACAGCTATGAGGCTTTTTAATGAGTGTAATCGATTAACTGTCTATTGGAAAATGCTGTTGCCTGTTTTCCCCCAGAGTAGGATGGAAAACAGCACTGGAATCAGACTATTCTTTTTGGGATACTATGATTGGTGCATGTGCCTTTTGTTTTTTAATCATGCGTTGGTCATTGTTTTGCGTGTCCTGTCAAGTTATTAACAATGCATGCTGTGACAAAATAATTTCCCAAATTGGGATTAATAAAGTAATACTCTAAGCTCTCTACTTTCCCCAGGCCAATGTTTACTGCCTCTCTTGGGTAATAAACATATAGTAGTAATAATGAATGTAATCCTCGTGTCGAGGTCTACATTTTTATGATCTCAAATCCAACTTAATTACTTCTCACTATGGTAAAAAAAAAAAAAAAAAAAAATTAGACTTAAACATTTTAATATGTACCATCCATCATTCGTGACATGCCAGCCCAACAGGGGGTGGATGACTCTAGTTCCTTCTTCACAGTAGGGCAGTTTGAAAAATTATAGATTTTATTTTTTTTAGCGGAAATGCCTTGTCGAACATGTGAACTTTATGTGCCTTAATTACAAACGTGTACGTGATCCTTAAATATGAATACAAATGTTCAATTATTAGCCTAGCTTAGCCAAGGAAAAAGCACTGAGCTGTATAGAAGAAAGACAGGATCTTTCCTGGCTAGCCATGATTGGCTGAGATAACGGGGAGGTTGACCAGGCTGATGGTTGATCTTGCATTTACATGTTAATTCTTGAAGAGATTGGTGGGTCAATGGTTTATTAAGAGGGTGTGTGTGATCCTGAATGGGCATAAACAAAGAGCTCTCTAGCACTCACCAAAATCTTTCAAGGGCATTTTTCGTCTACTTGTCTCCTAAGTGGGATAACATTTAATCAACTTTTAAAGCAGCATAACCTTCCCACACTTCCTTCAATCACACTGTATGGAATACCATTTTGGGCCTCTGAATTTGAATTTCTGTAATCCGTCAAAACAAGCCTTTCGGATTTTTCAACACAAATCCCAGTTCGGAATGGCCGTTACATTTACATGTTCACATTGTAAGATAATTAACAATGTATTTACTTACACATTACACGGTAATAAGTGTAAGTTACAGAGGCTAAATATAAAAGCCTTCCACTTTTCATTTTAGAGTAAACATTCGATTTGCTAAGTGGTTTTTAACGACGCGATGACAATTAAATCGTGAGAAAATGTTAAAAAGCACGCTGCAAACCCTTCTCGATCATAACTATCAAGTGTTCTAGTTATTGCACCCCGTCATGTGATAAGATTTCTCTAGAAGGCAACTTTCCCTCACTGTGCTGCACATAATTGAATGAGGAAATTTCACAGAATACCAACTGCCTCAATAAAGGCGTGCATAATCAAGATGTATTTTCTCACATTAACTAATAAAAAGTAAAGAAGAAAGAAAAAAACATGAATAAAGTGTTGACAAATTAGTCCGTTTAGCTGGTTGAGTGGACTGATTTGTCACGGTAAACTTATGAGGGGAGATGGGGAGTGGGAGAGAGCCTATGCGCACAAGAGAGAAACAGAGAGAGAGCGCAAGAGAGAGAGAGAGAGAGAGAGAGAGAGAGAGAGAGAGAAATTGCGGAGACTGACTCCTACGTCCATCATCCACTATTCTAGTGTTCACCGACATGAGGTAGGTGTGAATATCATCCTGAAGACCGCAAAATGAATCTGTGCTTTCTGTCCAAACCGCAGGTGCCACTAGATGCAGGTGTGGTTTAAAGAAAGACATCCAAGGTTTTGGTGAATTTCATCAACACGTTTCGGTCGTTCAACGCATCAACATCCATCCCCATCTCTTGTTCCTCTATACTTGCTTCGTTTATCCGTACAGAGGTCCTTTGTCAATGCGTCCTTCAAAATATGTAGCTTTTCCTCTGAGGAATTGTTTTACTCGAGGATCGCGCATTACATTTTTGGGGATCTTTCCTTGTTTGGCGGTAAGTGATATAGAAAGCTTTGATTGAACACCTGAGTTGTCCCTATTTGTTTCTAATGTGCTGGTCTGTTTTTTTCTACAAGTAACCTGACATGTGGAGTTGATCATGGTTATCGGAATGTTAAACCAGCAAAAATGTTTTACTTATTCATCAAAATACAGCATGCAGATGTAGGATCTTCATCTGAGCCAGTTTGCAAACAGAAGGAAATTAATACTGCAGCAACAGGAATTGTGAATTAATATGTGGATTATGAATGAATGGATATATTTTTTTGTTAAGGCAAATCAAGTCTGAAATTTCCAGGTGGAAATTACAAACTTTAGAAACCTTTATAAAACTCGAATACACCACAAGTTTGCATTTCCTGCTTTGCATAAAAATTCGCAGCAACAAAAGAGTGATCAAATTAACATCTGTACACTCCTATCGAAATGTTGTCAAAATGTACCATCTAAATGAGCAATAAAAAAAGCAGAAGTATACAGGATTTTCTATATTTTGACAATCGTTCTTCATATTATCCTTAAATCTGATACATACTTAGCAGTATGGCAGGTATGCGATTCTGACTCCACAGGTCTCGTTCTATTCTGAACAGACCACTTCTATTTGTCATAGCTGTTAACAGAGCTTCCTAACGAGACTTCACATTATCCTCTCTGTCTTAAACGTTCTGTTCTGTGAGCTCTGGAAATGACAGGGAATTTGACAGCCTGCTTGTAGGTCTTTTAGAGGTGGTGCTCTTGCAGTGGGATTCTCATTATAATCCTTGCATCCATAGCCCAAGATGTACTCTTAAGCAGCCTACCTTTGGTCCTTAAGGTCCAAGGACCTTATATGTTATTTTCAGAGGTAGACTGCCAAATACTCCATCTAAAGCTGAATCTATTCTCAATTGCAATACGGTTGTAGAAACATAAATCTACTTTCATATCACATCAAAATAAATGCAAAATATATTATTAGGTACACCCATCTAGTACCGGGTCGGACCCCTCTTTGCCTCCAGAACAGCCTGAATTATTTGGGGAATGGAAACATTACTCAATTGGCATCAAGGGACCTAATGTGTGCCAGGAAAACATTCCCCACACCATTACACCACCACCAGCCTGTACTGTTGACACCAGGCAGGATGGGACTATGGACTCATGCTGCTTATGCCAAATCCTGACTCTGCCATCAGCATGACACAACAGGAACCTGGATTTGTCAGAACAGGCAATGTTTTTCCACTCCTCAATTGGCCAGTGTTGGTGATCGCGTGCCCACTGGAGCCGCTTCTTCTTGTTTTTAGCTGATAGGAGTGGAATCCAGTGTGGTCGTCTGCTGCAATAGCCCGTCCGTGACAAGGATCGACGAGTTGTGCGTTCTCAGATGCCGATCTGCACACTAGTGTTGTACTGCACCGTTATTTGCCTGTGGCTTGCCTATTAGCTTGCACGATTCTTGCCATTCTCCTTGGACGTCTCATCAACAAGCTGTTTTCGCTCCACAAAAAGGCCACTGACTGGATGTTTTTTGTTTGTCGCACCATTATCAGTAAACCTAGACACCGTCGTGCATGAAAAGCCCAGGAGGCCGGCCATTTGTGAGATACTGGAACCAGCGCGCCTGGCACAGACGATCATACCACGCTCAAAGCTGCTTAGGTCACTTGTTTTGCCCATTTTAATGTTCAATCGAACAGTATGGCCAAGTGTCTGTAGGAGCGAACCATTTTCGTGAACGGGGCGGTGACCTAATAAACTGGCCACCGAGTGTACACTTACTGTACACTTACTGTACACTGTTTTAACCAGCTTCAGCACAGTTGCAGATTACAGTATTTTTCAATGACAGCACATTTCTGGCGGCCTTCTTCCGTTACACACAGTTGTTCGGAGCATGCTAGATAGCTAATTAGCACAGGTGGTCCCTCAGTCTTCCATCTGTCTTCTATAAACAAAAATTATGTGTGTAGTCCAGTGACAAACAATTTAAATGTAATGCCTTTTAAATTCAGGCTGTAACACAACAACATCTGGAAAAAGTCAAGGGGTGTGAATACTTTCTGAAGGCACTGTACCATGCAATCACCTTATCATGGAAATGTTTTATTCATGAGTTGTTACTGATTGTGTGTTTTGTCTGTTTCTCTGCTCAAGATGGCAGGTAATTTTAAGGCAAGCCGGAACACAGAGTGAGTTGCCATGGCGGCAGGAGTGGCTGCATGGCTTCCCTTTGCACGGGCAGCAGCTATTGGCTGGATGCCTGTGGCCAACTGCCCCATGCCCACTGCTCCTAGAGACCACAGAAAGAGACATGACGAGCTGATCATCCTGAACGTGAGTGGACGACGCTTCCAGACCTGGAGGACCACACTGGACCGCTACCCAGACACCCTGCTGGGAAGCTCGGAGAAACAGTTTTTTTACGATGAGGAGACAAAGGAGTATTTTTTCGACCGGGACCCAGACTCCTTCCGCAGCATTCTCAACTTCTACCGGACGGGAAAGTTGCACTATCCTCGCTACGAGTGCATCTCGGCCTATGACGAAGAACTAACTTTCTTCGGCATCATTCCGGAGATCATCGGCGACTGCTGCTACGAAGAGTACAAGGACCGGAAGCGGGAGAACGCGGAGCGTCTCCAGGATGACCAGGATGACAACAAGGACTGCAAGCTGCCCAACATGACATACAGAGAGACCATGTGGAGGGCCTTTGAGAACCCTCACACCTCCACCATGGCCCTGGTGTTCTACTACGTCACCGGCTTCTTCATCGCCATCTCAGTCCTCACCAACGTGATAGAGACGGTACCTTGCGGTGCCACGCCTTCACAGAAGGACATGCCGTGTGGCGAGCGCTATACCATCGCCTTCTTCTGCATGGACACAGCCTGCGTACTTATCTTCACCGTGGAGTACCTCATGAGACTCTTCGCCGCGCCCAGCCGCTACCAATTTATGCGCAGTGTGATGAGCATCATCGACGTGGTAGCCATCTTTCCCTACTACATCGGCCTGGTGATGACAGACAATGAGGATGTGAGCGGGGCCTTCGTCACTCTCCGAGTGTTCCGTGTGTTCCGCATCTTCAAGTTCTCCCGCCACTCGCAGGGCCTCAGGATCCTGGGGTACACGCTGAAGAGCTGCGCCTCCGAGCTGGGCTTCCTCCTCTTCTCCCTCACCATGGCCATCATCATCTTCGCCACGGTCATGTTCTACGCAGAGAAGGGGTCGTCGTCGACCAAGTTCACCAGCATTCCAGCCTCCTTCTGGTACACCATTGTCACAATGACCACGTTGGGGTAAGTCCTCCTTATTTCCCTCTTTCTCTCTCTCTCCCTATCTCACTTTCTTTCTCTTTCTTGCTCGCGTTCTCTTCCTCGCTTTTTATCTTTCTTCCAATCTCTTTCTTTTTCTCTCGCTCTCTCTCCCTCTCATTTTCTCAGTAGATTTGGTTCCCTCTCTCCACTTGTGTGGTTCATAAAAAAACGTGTCTTCTGCATTGGAATGATGCATGCTGTCCCCAAGAGATCTCAAGATGGTTCACAAATATTATCTTAAAATCAGGAGGTCTCACAAAACCTTACTTGGCATCATCAAATCACAAATCCTGATTAATGTTGGGAGTTTTGGTATTCTAAAAAGTTAAGAAGTCAACCATCCAAGGTTGAATTCAAACAACAAATGTCTTCTGAAGAGGCTTTAGTTAGTTATACAACTATAATTCACTTCAATATGATGAATGCACCTTAAAAAGTTGATTACCAGATTTGATCTGGTGCCAAAATGCTTGCCTGTGTTCTACTGCAAATGTAATACCTTGGTCTATTGTTTGGGTGTCCTGGATATGTTTTCTGCTGTGTGGTGGAAAATGGAATATGGATAAATGCCAACGGCTTCCTCACTTCTTCAGTAGACTAGTGGGTGTATGTATGATGCTGCTGCCCATTTCAGTAATGGTGGAGAGCCACCACTACATTTACAGTACCTACCTGACCGACTAGTATAAACTCTAATGGCAAAGTGTTTACCTCACTGTAGGCTGGCCGAATGCAGTAGCTCCTGGGAAAGTGAGTGTGTGTGTGTGTGTGTGTGTGTGTGTGTGTGTGTGTGTGTAAGCACGCACGTGCCTGTGCATTCGTCCATGTATGTGCGCTTGCCTGAATGTTTTGCGAGGGTAGCAGGAGATTTGTGTGTTCCTATTATGTCTTTGTCTAGTGGGTGTTTTGTGTCTAATGTCATTTCAAAAATGTCCGTAATCTGGTATGCTCTGGGACACATAATCCCAGAAAACAATGATTGTAATAAGAATTGGGATCCTGAATGCCGGTGAAAGGGTTTTTGTTTTTCTTTCTAGATTAATGATTGGTTTAAATTTGTTATAAAAAAATAACTGTACGTTCTTTTCAATGTTACATCTATAGGTACGTACAGTATGTAGATGTAATGCTTTTTACAACTATTTTCCTTCTATTTATACTTTGTCTGTTTCTGCCAGCTTCTCTTTGGGCTTTGTCCATCTCCACATTGTGTTAGTCATTGAGAATGACCTCTGACAACCAATGTCTCCCTGGTAGACTGGTGCTGTTGTAGCCTGTCTGATTCTTCACTGGCCAGCTAATACAGTGACCTTGACGCTTGTTTCGCCAAGCAGTTAGGAAGTCTCTCTCCAGGAAATAGTGCCAGGGGAAATAGCCGTTCAACCCTGTTCCTGTTCTGTTCTCTTCAGTACCCACCAGTTGCATCATGAGTGATTCCTCAAGAAATAAGGTCAAAAATATACCAAGAGTTGTTGGTTTCCCCCCCCAAAAAAAAACATCCATAGAATGGTCCTTTGGACGAATGATTGTTGAAATATATTTGACATTTGGATCTAAAAGCATAAAAACATATAAAAGCATATTACTTTATTTTGGCATATTTTCAAAATATTGTTGAACCTAATATACTCTACGGGCATACCAACATTCCAGAGTGGGAACTCTGCTAGTTTTAAAATAATGGCCCATTTAATACTGAAATAATCCAAAAAATCACATCCCTCCTTTTACTTGTATCATTGCTTATCCTGCAAATCACCAGCAGAGGGCAACCATTTTGAATCAATTTTCGAATCAAACCAAATTGTATTTGTCACATGCCCCAAATACGATAGGTGTAGACCTTACAGTGAAATGCTTACTTCCAAGCCCTTAACCAAAAATGCAGTTTTAAGAAAAATAGCTAAAATAAATAAATAAAAGTAACAAATAATAATAATAACAAATAATGAATAATAATAAATAAGTAACGTTTCCATCCCGGAGCAAGCACCAACTAGCCTGGGGCTAGCCCATGCTAGACCCATCTCCCGGCTAGGGCTCCTGGGCTACTCCTGAAGCCCACTCCTCGGCTACAATATCCGGACCCCTTCTACTGCCGGTACGGGGCACGGAACCCCACCGATCCTTCACGACTGGAATACCGACATAATCTGCCCGAGGATCCCAACAGACCCCTCAGGCGTGACGTCCCCTGAAGGCCCATTCTGCTAACCGCGTCCTGCTAGCTATCTAGAGTATATTGGACTGTTAGCTGATCCACTGGCCAGTTTCTTGGACCACTATACCCATTTTGCCAATTGGACTTGGACCCCTCTGCTACTTGGAACTCTACTTATTCCACGACTGGTCTATCGACGTCACCTCACGAGGAGGCATAAAACAGACTTTTCCCCCATCGCGACGTCCCTCTAAGACCCTTATGCTAGCTTGCTAGACCCGGCCTGCTAGCTTGCTAGCACCGGCCTGCTAACTGTCTGAATCGCCGTGTCCCCAGCCAGCCCAACCACTCACTGGACCCATACGATCACTTGGCTATGGATGTCTCTCCCTAATATCAATATGCCTTGTCCATTACTGTCCTGGTTAGTGATTACTGTCTTATTTCACTGTAGAGCCTATAGCCCTGCTCAATATGCCTAAACCAACCACGTTGTTCCACCTCCCACATATGCGATGACATCACCTGGTTTAAACGTCTCTAGAGACTATATCTCTCTCTTCATTACTCAATGCCTAGGTTTACCTCCAATGTACTCTCTTCCTACCATACCTTTGTCTGTACATTATGCCTTGAATCTATGCAATCGTGCAAAGAAACCTGCTCCCTTTACTCTCTGTTCCGAACGTGAAAGACGGCCAGTTCTTATAGCCTTTAGCCGTACCCTTATCCTACTTCACCTCTGTTCCTCTGGTGATGTAGAGGTTAATCCAGGACCTGCAGTGCCTTGCTCCACTCCTACTCCCCAGGTGCTCTCATCTTTTTACTTCTGTAACCGTAAAAGCCTTGGTTTCATGCATGTTAACATTAGAAGCCTACTCCCTAAGTTTGCTTTATTCACTGCTTTAGCACATTCTGCCAACCTGGATGGCTTAGCCGTGTCTGAATCCTGGCTTAGGAAAACCACCACATATTTTCCGTCAAGATAGGACTGCCAAAGGGGGCGGTGTTGTAATCTACTGTAGAGATAGCCAGCAGAGTTCTATCTTCCTATCCAGGTCTGTAACAAAACAATTCGAGCTTCTACTTCTAAAAATTCACCTTTCCAGAAACTGCCCCCAGCTGTGCCCTGGACACCATATGTGAATTGATTGGCCCAATCTATCTTCTGAGCTCATGCTGTTAGATGACCTAAACTGGGACATGCTTAACACCCCGGCCATCCTACAATCTAAGCTTGATGCCCTCAATCTCACACAAATTATCAAAGAACCTACCAGGTACAACCCCAAATCCGTAAACATGGGCACCCTGAAAGATATCATCCTAACTAACTCGCCCTCCAAATACACCTCTGCTGTTTTATACCAAGATATCAGCGATCACTGACTCATTGCCTGCATCCGTAATGGGTCTGCGGTCAAACGACCACCACTCATCACTGTCAAACGCTCCCTAAAACACTTCTGCGAACAGGCCTTTCTAATTGATCTGGCCGGAGTATCCTGGAATGACATTGACCTCATCCCGTCAGTAGAGGATGCCTGGTTATTCTTTAAAAGTGCCTTCCTCACCATCTTAAATAAGCATGCTCCATTCAAAAAATGTAGAACTGTGGCGTTCTGCATTAGCATCGAATAGCCCCCGGGATATGCAACTTTTTAAAGAAGTTAGGAACCAATATACACAGGCAGTTAGGAAAGCTAAGGCTAGCTTTTTCAAACAGAAATTTGCATCCTATAGTACAAACTCAAGAAAGTTCTGGGACACTGTAAGGTCCATGGAGAATAAGAGAACCTCCTCCCAGCTGCCCACTGCACTGAGGCTAGGAAACACTGTCACTACCGATAAATCCACAATAATTGAGAATTTCAATAAGGCTTTTTCTACGGCTGGCCATACGTTCCACCTGGCTACCCCTACCCCGGTCAACAGCACTGCGCTCCCCACAGAAACTCGCCCAACCCTCCCCCACTTCTCCTTCACCCAAATCCAGATAGCTGATGTTCTGAAAGCTGCAAAATCTGGACCCCTACATATCAGCCGGGCTAGACAATCTGGACCCTCTCTTTCTAAAAGTATCTGCCGAAATTATTGCAACCCCTATTACTAGCCTGTTCAACCTCTCTTTCGTATCGTCTGAGATTCCCATAGATTGGAAAGCTACTGCGGTCATCCCCCTCTTCAAATGGGGAGACACTCTAGACCCAAACTGCTACAGACCTATATCTATTCTACCCTGCCTTTCTAAGGTCTTTGAAAGCGAAGTTAACAAACAGATTACCGACCATTTCGAATCTCACCGTGCCTTCTCCGCTATGCAATCTTGTTTCAGAGCTGGTCATGGGTGCACCTCAGCCATGCTCAAGGTCCTGAATAATATCATAACCGCCATCGATAAGAGACCGCGTGGTATAGAGGTCCTGGATTGCAGGAAGCTTGGCCCCAGTGATGTACTGGGCAGTACGCACTACCCTCTGTAGTACCTTGCGGTCGGAGGCCGAGCAGCTGCCATACCAGGCAGTGATGCAACTAGTCAGGATGCTCTCTCTGGTGCAGCTCTAGAACCTTTTGAAGATCTGAGGACCCATGGCAAATCTTTTCAGTCTCCTGAAGGGGAATAGGTTTTGTCTTGCCCTCTTCACGACAGTCTTGGTGTGCTTGGAACATGTTAGTTTGTTGGTGATGTGGACACCAAGGAACTTGAAGCTCTCAACCTGTTCCATTACAGCCCCGTCAATCAGAATGGGGGCGTGCTCAGTCCTCCTTTTCTTGTAGTCCACAATCATCTCCTTTGTCTTGAGCACGTTGATTGAGAGGTTGTTGTCTTGGCACCACACTGTCAGGTCTCTGACCTCCTCCCTACAGGCTGTCTCGTTGTTGTTGGTGATCAGGCCTACCACTGTTGTGTCATCGGCAAACTTAATGATGGTGTTGGAGTCGTGCCTGGCCGTGCAGCCATGAGTGAACAGGGAGTACAGGAGGGGACTGAGCACACACCCCTGAGGGGCCCCCGTGTTGAGGGTCAGCATGGCGGATGTGTTGTTACCTACTCTTACCTAGAGGCGAAAGAAACGCACGCCTATTTAGACGAGGTGCTGGCTAGTGGAGTAGAACACTTGAAAAATTAAACGGGAGACGCACACTCTAGGAGCTCAGATGCAATAATTTAATAACCAACGTTTTGACAGACAAGCTGTCTTCATCAGGGTATACCCTTACCACCTGGGGGCAGCCCATCAGGAATTCCAGTATCCAGTAGCAGAGGGAGGTGTTTAGTCCCAGAGTCTTTAGCTTAGTGATGAGCTTTGAGGGCACTATGGTATTGAATGCTGAGCTGTAGTCAATGAACCTTATTCTCACATAGGTGTTCCTTTTGTCCAGGTGTGAAAGGGCAGTGTGGAGTGCAATAGAGATTGCATCAACCGTGGATCTGTTGGGGCGGTATGCAAATTGGAGTGGGTCTAGGGCAGGGGTCGGCAACCCAAAATGTTGAAAGAGCCATATTGGACCAAAAAAACAAATCTGTCTGGAGCCGCAAAAAATGAAAAGCCTTATATAAGCCTTATAATGAAGGCAACACATGCTGTAAGTGTCTATATTAGCTATATTAGCCTACTATCAAAATGATAAGTATTGCAACCCCTATTACTATCAAAATGATAAGTAGGCTACAAATACATAATGAGCATTCATGATTAAACGTTAATTTTACCTGCAGCGCATCCTGGAGCGAATGACGCACCACGTGACTACTCTGCTTTACGATGGTGCTTTAAGTTTAACTTCCATTATAATATTAATGTATTATGTTTAGTTGCATTGATGAATTATAGAAATACAATACAGAAATCAGATTTTTGATGTCATTTTTATTTTAGGATTCGAAAAAACAACAACAAAATGTGCAACGTGCATAATAGGCCTCCTGTAATTTCAGACCTCCCCATGGAAATAAAATGCGGTCCTTTTCAATCCTCAATAATACGATACAATCCTCTTCTTTTTTCCCCCTTATCTGGGCAACAGACAGAGTGCCTTTTGAAAAGGTAAAGTATATAAAATTAAAATAATACAGTTTAAGTTCGATTTCTGTGCATTATCCTCTTCTCTTTAGTTTTCTGCAAATGTGCAGCAGCACCCTCTTCTCTTTTGACACGCACAATCCAATGCAGCCATCCTCGGACCTGAGCAACAAAACACAATAATATCCCTATGTGTCATTCCAAATATATACTGACAAAAATCAGAAATCACTTTATAAAAAGAGCCACTTTGTTACTAAATATGCGCCTATGACAGGATTATGTTCTTACCCGTTTAATGTGACTTCTGTTTTCGGACATCACTGGACAGCTTCTCAACATCGGGCATGTAAGATGTAACTTTAATCTTCACGCAGGACTGCAAGCTCTCATCTGTGAGGCGGGAGCGGTATTTGGATTTTATGTAGTTCATGTTTGAGAATATCTGCTCGCACAGGTATGTTGATCCAAAGATGGATAATACTCCAAATGCATATTTCTTCATGTTCCTATAACTGTCAGGAAGAATGGAAATGTCTTTCCACGTTACTCTTTTTGTTATTTGATAACTTCTCATTACAAAGCAAACATGCAGGCAATCCTTCCGCATTGGCAATGAAAGCAAATGATTCGGTCCAAGAACTGTGGAATCCTCTGTTCTCCTCAGCTATCTTTCTCTTTTTCCCTTTGGGATCCATGGCCCATGACACACCCGCCAGTTTGTTTGCAACAGCCACCTGTCTGGCACTACGCCGAGCTGAAAGAAACGTGTGTCGCAGGCTATGTTGACAGAAATGTTGAAATTAAATATTTATTATACACATTTTTACAGCATTGGATAATAAATTATATTAAAACAAAAAATATATTCACACCATCTTTTTCCATTTTCATATTTTTGAAAAAGCTCCAGGGAGCCACTAGGGCGGCACTAAAGAGCCGCGGGTTTCCGACCCCCGGTCTAGGGTTTCTGGGATAATGGTGTTGATGTGAGCCATGACCAGCCTTTCAAAGCATTTCATGGCTACAGACGTGAGTGTTACGGGTCGGTAGTCATTTAGGCAGGTTACCTTAATGTTCTTGGACACAGGGACTATGGTGGTCTGCTTGAAACATGTTGGTATTACAGACTCAGACAGGGAGAGGTTGAAAATGTCAGTGAAGACACTTGCCAGTTGGTCAGCGCATGCTCGGAGTACACGTCCTGGTAATCTGTCTGGCCCTGCGGCCTTGTGAATGTTGACCTGTTTAAAGATCTTACTCACATCGCTGCGGAGAGCGGCGGAGAGCGTGATCACACAGTCGTCCGGAACAGCCGATGCTCTCATGCATGTTTTAGTGTTACTTGGCCCGAAGCGAGCATAGAAGTAATTTAGCTCATCTCGTAGGCTCGTATCACTGGGCAGCTCTCGACTGTGCTTCTCTTTGTATTCTGTAATAGTTTGCAAGCCCTGCCACATCCAACAAGCGTCAGAGCCGGTGTAGTTATTGTTATTGTTATTCTTATTGTGTTACTTTTTATTATTATTATTATTTAGCTCAGTGCAGATGTTGTCTGTTATCCATGGCTTCTGGTTGGGGTATGTACGTACTAGAGGTCGACCGATTATGATTTTTCAATGCCTATACTGATACCGATTATTGGAGGACCAAAAAAAAACGATACCGATTAATCGGACAATCTCCATGGTCAGATTTGCCAAATGGAGGGCGAGGGAGAGCTTTGTACGCGTCTCTGTGTGTGGAGTAAAGGTGATCTTGAGTTTTTTCCCCTCTGATCGCACATTCAACATGCTTGTAGAAATGAGGTAAAACAGATTTAAGTGCCGGCATCAATTTGTGGTGGTAAATAGACAACTACGAAGAATATAGATGAAAACTATCTTGGTAGAAAGTGTGGTCTACAGCTTATCATGAGATACTCTACCTCAGGCGAGCAAAACCTCGAGACTTCCTTAGATATTGTGCACCAGCTGTTGTTTACAAATATACCTAGACCGCCACTGTTTGTCTTACCAGAGGCTGCTGTTCTATCCTGCCGATACAGTATGTAACCCGCGAGCTGTATGTTATTCATGTCGTCTTTCAGCCACGACTCGGGGAAACATAAGATATTACAGTTTTTAATGTCCTGTTGGTAAGATATACGTGCTTGTAGTTCGTCCACTTTATTATCCAGCGATTGTACGTTGGCCAATAGTACCGATGGCAAAGGCAGATTAGCCATTCATCGCTGGATCCGTACAAGGCACCCTGATCTCCTTCCGCGATATCTCCATCTTTTTCTCCTACGAATGCCTGGGATGAGAGCCTTGTCAGTTGTCTGGAGTAAATTCCTCTCGTTCGAATCAAAGAAAAAGTCTTTGTCCAGTTTAAGGCAAGTAATCGCTGTTCTGATGTCCAGAAGCTCTTTTCGGTCATAAGAGAAGGTAACAGCAACATTATGAACAAAATAAGTTACAAACAATGCGAAAAACAAACAAAATAGCGCGGTTGGTTAAGAGCCCATAAAATGGCAGCCATCCCCTCCACCACCATTACTCATTTGTTTTCCCATTTGCTTTGTTGGTAATGCTTACAATTGGATCAAAACTCTAGAAGTTGCAGATATCCCACTCTGGATGAACTTGTGGATAACATTTTTATGTCTCTGTGTCCAGTATGAAGGAAGTTTGAGGTAGTTTCGCAAGCCAATGCTAACTAGTGTTAGCGCAATGACTGGAAGTCTATGGGTATCCGCTAGCATACTATTATTGCCAAAATCCCGAAGTATCCCTTTCCCTTTAAGGTTACACTTTTTTGGGGATATATGGTATTTAAGTTGCCTGTCTAACAAATCCATTTGCTCTCCTCCAAATGTTTTTTAAATTAAAGTTAATTGATGTCCCCATTCTTCTATAATTTACTGTAAGTGAGGCTTCCCATTATTACAGAATGGATCACCACGGAAACTCTGTAGTCATTCAACCATCTTGTTCCGACACAGCGTTTCTAAAGCCTGCCACTTTGCTCACCTGCTGAAGGGGCATATGCTCAGGTGATGAGGTCACCAATTTCCCATCTGTCTTTTTATGTAAAAACCATGGACGCAAACCAAGCAACCATCTACCCCCCAAACACAAGTCACCAGTAAATCTTCCAATTTAGGTGTTCAGATTAAGGCTTTCGTGGAAGTAGAGATGGTGTTGTCTTTTTAATTTATTTCCCTTATCTTGGAATTACATGTACAAAGAATGTATATGCTGTCATTCTCTGGCAAGCTAAAATCAGGGCCTGTCAGTAGGCTATGCTGGAGGACCACATCGGCATACCATCAGCTGTGATAATACAGTATACTGTATGTGTGGTAAATATTCCTCCCCATCCCAACTCCGTTATCAATACCAGAACGACCTTTACCGGGCAAGCATGACTCTATTAGTGTCTACAGTTTAAGGTTGAATTTATTTGCACCAAATAAAATAAGTGATAAACAACAACACAGATAAAAACAAAGAAAGAAAGAAATAAAAAACGGTGTGCAGGAGTGGTTGGAAGCCTAAGGGCTTATGTAAAAACCACACCACAAAAACACTATATACAAAACACAAGTAAAAACATCAAAAAGGTTTGTTAAAACAGATAAAACCCACTAATCATAAAAGTACAAATGAATCGATCAGCAAACACAAAAAAAGCTGAAAAGCAGTATACATTTTATTTAAATGTGTGTGTGCATGTGTGGATGTGAGTGTGTGAGAGTTGAGCTATATGGAGGAGATTACTGAGTTGTTATTGAGGGATGATGAGGTTTTTTGCAATGTGAAGATATGAATTCCAGAGTATGGTACCTCTGTATCTGATAGAGAATTGACTATGTAACGTGTGACAGAGGGGAGGCTAGAGGTTATCGCAGTGTCTTGTGTTATATAGATGGATTTCAGAATTAGCCTGGAAGAATCCATTGAAGGGTTTAGGTAAACTGTCTGGGAGGTATGAGCATTTGTAGATGAAAATGCATAATTGGTGTACATTAATGTTGTAAATAGACAAGATATTGTTTCTTAAACAAAGGTGCAGATGGAGCTAGGTAATTAGAGGTGGTGGCTAGTCTTGCGAATGTCTTTTGTATGATGAGTAATTTGTGGAGGTAAGAGGCGTGTGTACTGGCCCAGACAATATTACAGTAAATTCGATATAGGTAAATTAAGCTACAGAATAGAGTTAGGAAGCAAGCCTGACAAACCACACCACGAATCTTTCTGATGATACCAACAGATTTCATCACTTTGCTGCAGACAAATTGAATAGGATCTTTCCGGTATCGTTTTTCAGCAATTAGAACTCAGAGGAATCTAGTGGATGCAACTTGTGATTTATTTATTTATTTTTTGCAATATTTCTTATTCTTACTAGTGGATACAATAAAGATTTTACATGAAATATCATTTGTTTATCTGGAACCAATCATACAATTTGTCCATGCCTGGGTTGGCTTCATTAATTAGTCAATCAAATTAATTTTCTGATAAAATCAAATTGGTGTCATCAGCAAAGAGAATGGGAAGTATGGTAGAAGACACAGCAGCAAGGACATTGATATAGATTAGGAATAACAAAGGTCCAATGATTGAACCCTGTGGGACGCCACAGGATATCTTGGCCCTGGTAGATGCACAGACATTTGCATAAACAAATTGTTGTCTATCATAAACATAACTATATAACCAATTATATGTATAATCATGAAAAACGAAATATTCGAAAGTCATGTTTCATGATCAACCGTGTCAAACGCTTTGGATAAATCTAAAAAGATGCCAAGAGCGTATTCATTGTTGTTAAGGGCTGTAAATATTTGATTCACAAGTTGCAAAAGAGACATATCAGTGGAGTAGTTTTTACGAAAACCTATTGGTGCTCATATAGAATACAGTGTTGATTTGAAATGTTTCAGCATTCTCTTATACACCAATTTTTCTAGTATTTTAGAAAAACTTGGTGCTGTAGTACAGATATTGTCTGATAATTTGTAAAAGATCTTGGATCTACAGATGTATAGAGGGGGATAACTTTGGCAATTTTCAAATCTTTAGGAACAATACCAGTTTGCATAGATTTGGTGAAAATATACGTTAGAGGCTCAGTGATCGAGGAAGACACTGATTTCACCAGAAGCACCAATCTCATCATGACCTGCTGCTGATATCTTTAAGTTACCAATTACCTCCATCACCTCCATTACATTGGCTCCCGAGTGGCGTAGCGATCTAAGGCACTGCATTTCAGTGATAGAGGCGTTACTACAGACCCTGGTTTGATTCCAGGCTGTGTCACAAGCGTCCGTGATTGGGAGTCCCATAGTGTGGCGCACAATTGGTCCATCGTTGTCCGGGTTAGGGTTTGGCCGTGGTAGGCCGTCATTGTAAATAAGAATTTGTTAACTGACTTGCTTAGTTAAATAAAGGTGAAATAAAAAGACATCATGAGGATCAAACTGAAGCAGAGAATGGAAATGTCCCTTATTGTAATCCAAGGGATTTCCATCAGTTTCCTCAATTCACAAAAAAAGTTATTAAATTCACATGAAATAACACCAGGATCACTATAGGTCTTATTTCCAACAATAAATTGAGATGGGATAGTTGTAGATCCCTTTTTTTTATTCAACAGTTGATTGATGATTCTGTCTATATTATTTAAGGATTCTGGAATTTCTATTATTAAAATATATTTTTGGGGATCTCCGAAGTAGGTGTGTAAATTTGTTCTTATACTTTTTGTAATTTGCAGAATTCAGGGGAAAAGGATTTGTGAGAAACTTTTTATACATCTTTTTTTTTAACTGAGGATTTTTTGAGACCGGTTGTAACCAAGGTTTCCAGAACCCTTCTGCTGCTCTCTTTTAACTAAGAGGAAGCAATGGTGAAGTACAGAGTTGATCAACATCTTAAAGCGCTCACAATTACTTTTCTTAAATATTGTACATTTAATGCTACTAATCATTCCCATCTATTCATTTCCAGCTGCCAAAGAGAAGTGGAAAATTGTAAAGTGGTCAGAAATGTCAGTATAAAGTATTGCTGTATTAGGCACATTATTGAAAGAAGTTGTCAAAATTTGATAAATAAGGGTCATCATCATTATCAATCAAATCCAAGGTTCATGCAAGGATATCAATGCAACTACCAATGTCAGAATCGGCTAGCCGATAGATGCATCCGATTACCACTTTCTTACCACAAGAAAATGAATAGGGGTGCATTTCTATGAAAGGAGATTCAACATCAATGTCATCAGATGTGAGTGTGAGGTCCTCTCTTACAAAAAGTTGAAAATGTTTACGGTCAAAAATGGACACTCCTCCAACTCGAGGTTCTACAGTGGTGAACAGCATGATAAGGAGACATGTCATACAGCGTGGTTGTCTCTTCAGTCAAAAAATGTTTCTGAAAGGGCAACAATGGAAAATTCATGACTGAGAGAAGACAGATAATGAACAATGTGGTCATGATTGTTAGGAAGACTGCGGACATTCAAATGAAAGGTCGAAAACAAGCTTGTCTTGGAATTAGATACTGCTATACAGGTTGTTAAATTGCGTAACATTTTAGTAATCACAAGTGATAGAATTATTTCTAGTAAGTTTCAGGAAATTTGAATCTGGATCAACACAATCATTCAATTTATCGTTTGCTTCATTAATATCTAACGGGTTAAAGATCTTGTTATCAGGGTTGATATCTTCCCGACTAAGAAAGATATACAGTCGGATTCAACCAGAGAGTGGAACAGAAACATAGAAATGCATGCCTCCAAAACAACCACACATTTTTGTTAGTTTTATCAATAGGGGTGCACTTCCAATGGAATGCACATTGAGACAGTTCACATAACACCACTGCAGACTTCAGAGGGTTATGACATTTAGAGCAATGTGTGTTTTTGGTCATGAGGTTAGGTGGAACAGTTGGATAGGGGAAACAGTTTGAGTTGCACAAAAGGGAATATACTGCTGCGGATAAAGTTTGGAATTGCACAATTTCATGTGTACAACATCTAAAGACCTGCATCACAATACTGAGAGCTTTTGGCATTTCTAAAAGGACATAATTGGGTGTTTTTGGAGCGTTTGTTGGAGCGTATGTTTTTCAGGACCCCCATACTGCACAATGAGGATAAGGAAGTCATTCCGCTGTTTGGGGTGTTTATCAAAAATAAGTGAAATCACAAAAAAGTGTTCTGGACCCTTCTATAACATCTCATTTACATACAAAATGTAGATGTGGTTGTAAAAAATAAAACTTTACCTTTTAAAGAAGCAATTTGGATGTGTACTTGTGTGTGTGTGTGTGCGTACATGTGTGTTGTGTGATGTGTTGTGTGGTGTGAGTGTGAGAGACAGAGGGAGATTGCAGAGCCTGACTCCTACGACAGCGATGGAGGGCTCTGTTCTACAGGGTGTGAATGGACCCATACAACACTGAGTCGGAAGGAGCCCAGTCTGGTTAATAATGCATTGTGTTTTATCATAGAATACAGTAGCTGTAAAAACATTTTTTTTAAAACATACAGCATTTTTGTCACTGATACCCTCTCTGACACCATTATTGGAAGACGTAGAGGGTGATTTACTTCAATGTGTGAATATCATATTTACCAACCAGACTGTATTACGTTTGTCTATAATCTTGGATTGTTAATTTGTAACAAAATTGTGCAATCTCTTCTCTCAGTCTGGCACTCCATTTTGCTCTGTTCAGTTTCCTAAACTGTGAAGAAGTTAATATACATACAGTGCATTCTGAACGTATTCAACCTTAAGTCTTCTTGGGTATGACGCACACCTGCATTTGGGGAGTTTCTCCCATTCTTTCTCTGCAAATCCTCTCAAGCTTTGTCAGGTTGGATGGGTAACATTGCTGCACAGCTATTTTCAGGTCTCTCCAGAGATGTTCGATTGGGTTCAAGTCCGGGCTCTGGCTGGGCCACTCAAGGACATACAGAGACTTGTCCCGAAGCAACTCCTGCATTGTCTTGGCTGTGTGCTTAGGGTCATTGTCCTGTTGGAAGGTGAACCTTCGCCCCAGATCCTGATCGCTCTGGAGCAGGTTTTCAACAAGGATCTCTCTGTACTTTGCTCTGTTCATCTTTCCCTCGATCCTGACTAGTCTCCCTATCCCTGCCGCTGAAAAACATCCTCACAGCACGATGCTGCCACCACCATGCTTCACCGTAGGGATGGTGCCAGGTTTCCTCCAGGCGTGATGCTTGGAATTCAGGCCAAAGAGTTCAATCTTTGTTTCATCAGACCAGAGAAACTTGTTTCTCATGGTCCGAGAGTCCTTTAGGAGCCTTTTAGCAAACTCCAAGCAGGCTGGTATGTACCTTTTACTGAGGAGTGGCTTCCATCTGGCCATTCTACCTTAAAGGCCTGACTGGTGGAGTGCTGCAGAAATGGTTGTGCATCTGGAAGGTTCTCCCATCTCCATAGAGGAACTCTGGAGCTCTGTCAGAGTGACCATCGGGTTCTTGGTCGCCTCCCTGACCAAGGCCCTTCTCCCCTGATTGCTCAGTTTGACCGGGCGGCCAGCTCTAGGAAAAGTCTTGGTGGTTCCAAACTTCTTCCTTTTAAGAATGATGGAGGCCACTGTGTTCTTGTGGACCTTCAATGCTGCAGAAATGTTTTGGAACCCTTTCCCAGATCTGTGCCTTGACACAATCCTCTCTCGGTGCTCTATGGACAATTCCTTCGACCTCATGGCTTGGTTTTTGCTCTGATATGCACTGTCAACTGTGGGACCTTATAGAAATGTGTGTGCTTTTACAAATCATGTCCAATCAATTGAATTTACCACAGGTGGACTCCAATCAAGTTGGAAACAGGATGCACCTGAGCTCAATTTCGATTCTCATAGCAAAGGGTCTGAATACTTATGTAAATAATGTATTTCTGTTTTTTACTTTTAATACATTTTCAAAAATGTATAATAACCTGTTTTCACTTTGTCATTATGGGGTATTGTGTGTAGATTTAAACATTTAATTTAATCCATTTTAGAATAAGGCTGTAATGTAACAACATTTTGAAACAGTCAAGGGGTCTGAATACTTTCCGAATGCACTGTATTTAACCTTCCTCAGACTCTCAAACCCCTCCAAGGACAGACTGTCCACCTTCCATCTCAGACCCTTTCTATTCAGGAATATACCTATCCAACTACAGCCATGCAACCCTTTTTGGCAACCCTTTTGATCCTGTCTGTTCTCTGTTGCTGACTGCCACCCTCGTCCGTGCCTGTCAGAGAGAAGACAGCACAGCCTTTTCTGGGTAATGGGATGTACAGGGGGCTAGTGATGGGGGAAGGATGTGAGGGAAGGTAAAGGCTGGATAAACACACCTCGGCTACAGAGGAACAGGGCTGTTAAATCAACTTCAGGTGGCTGATAAAAGGATCTCAATTGAATCCCAGCAAGAGCTGCTCCCAGCTGCCTGCCGGATAGATAGATTCCCAGGCATTGGCAGCCAGCAGCAGCAGCAGCGGGACTGGACCCAAAAGATTGATGGGGATGGAGGAAGCCCTTTCTCTTCTCTTCCCCCTCTCTCCCATCCATCCCCAAGTGGTTCCCAGGGGGGAGTGTGGCTTTTTTGGGCCCATCAACAGTGTGATATCTGTTTCAAAATGCAATCTGATGGACCCGCGAGTGGAGTGGGGAGCATTCGTTTTACCTGAGCACAGATGACGAGGCACAGGCAGGCCAAGCACAAGAGGTTCACTGGGTTGTGTCATTGACTCCCCAAAACAATAACCCAATAATGAGTGCTATATTAATAATAAGGTGTGCTGTGAACTACACCATGACTCTGGTGTTATAATTAGTCTGATTCTCCCAGTTGTAAAGTCCTGAACCAACGTACTCTGTGGCAGAGCATCAGAAGTGAGAGGAATGTTGTTATGCATGTAGGTCATGTTCCCATCTGCCTTAATCACTGGCTATATATAATCTGCTTCAGAGAGACGTTTAGTCTTCTCTCCTGTGTTGAGTGTCTTTCTGAGACATTTAAAGCAACAAGGTATCACATCTCACTTCAGTATTCAACGTTTGTCCAGGGGGAGGATAAATGTAGAATTTTGACAGTTAAGTTTGGGCATTCATTGCGACTGGTTAAGGTAAGGATTAAGGTTTGGGATAGGGTTAAACCAGAAAACAATTAAATCAGTGCCTAACACTGGGACTGAATCTGCAATCCTCGGAGCCGGATCCCACTTGATGGTAGTAGAGCCCAACAGTGGAGGTGTCATAATACCCATAAAACTTAGCGGTCAAACAGGGAAATGGTTCCAATTGTTTTTCCACCCTTCATTTTTCCCATAGGGAATTTTAGAAACACTTAAAATAAGGGCTGTGTTTCATGTAGGCTTACCCTGGCGTGGCGTTTCGATAACCGTGTAAATCTCTCTAGGAGAAGGTGACTATTATCAATATACAGTATGCGGCTTTATTTACTCTCAGATTCGAAAATGCTAATTAGCATCAAAGTAGACATCATGCAAGAATACAATTCCCTGCCAGCTCCTGCACATCATCTCTATCTGACGCCTTTGCTAACAGGTATTGTGTTAATTTAAAACTTGCACAAAACAGTTCACAGAATTGTCAATTTAAAGAAATGTTGCCAATTTATTCATTACAAAATTTAGCTAACATTAGATATTTAATCCAGAGATTCTTACCTTTGCCTCGATTCAGCAGTCTCGTCCAGATCATCATGGCATTTGTAATTCTTTATGATACAAAAGCTGAAGAACATACTCACATCCAGGTACTTTCCGCAGGGGCTGGAGTTGTAGACAAACTCATGGAAAACAGAAAGGAAAACGCTGCACACTGCTGCTCATGCTCACAGGTGATATTTATTTATAACAACGTTTTGACCCTTAGGTCTTCATCAGGCATCCATATACCAGGTGGGGGTGGAATGTCCTATATATAGGGTCAGTTCAGTGACATCACTTCCTGAAACAGGAGGTTAAAAAGGTATGAGATAGGTTCACAATATTAACATTCAATGTATCAAAATATATGAGCATACACAAGGAATGTGATCAATATTTACAATAATATACATACACATACAATATTCAATTAGGATTAAAAAAAAAAAAAGATTTGAACATATTGAAACTATAAAAACAGTTTCAAGTCAAACTCCTCATTAAGGCCAAGAGGATCTGTGGATAGAGAAAGATTCCCTTTGAGGAAGTTTCCTCTCAATGTCCCCTCCCCTGTGTGACATCTTGACCATTTCTATTCCAATGTATCTCAGAGAGCTAATTGGATGTCCAGCTTGTACAAAATGAACAGCAACCAGATTTGTTGTCTCACCTGTCCGTATATTGCTGCGGTGCTCACTGATCCATGTCTTAAGGCTTCTACGGGTTTTCCCTATGTTAGACAGACCACAAGGACATTTCAACATGTAAATAACATTGGTGGACATGCAGGTAAAATTATCTTAAATCTTTGTTCTGTGCGGGGGTGGGTAAATTAGTTGCATTTATACGTGAAGCTGCATTGAGCACATTGGCCACATTTGCAATTACCCTCCGTAACCTTGTCCAAGAAAGTTTCCCTTTTCTCTGGTGGGTAATCAGATTTAACCACAATATCTCTCACGTTTGGGGGTCTTTTAAAGATCATACGTGGGGGATATTTAAAAATGGGTTGAAATTGTGGGTCAGAGTCAATAATGTATCAGTGCTTCCTGATAATGATCTTAAATGCCTTCCCCAATGGTGAGTATCAGGTGAAGCATGATAGGACATGTCCTGCTTTTTCTTTAACTTTTGGTTGAAGGCTTTCCAACTGTGTTAGTCCTTCAAAATGATCATTGGCATGTTTTACCCAATTGTCTTTGTACCTCCTTTCCTTAAACCTTTGTGTTGAGGTCCGTGGTCTGCCTCTAATAAGAAGTATCAGAGCTGCATATTCTTCTGATGCGCCTGAATTGACTTATAGGGAGACTTTTAATGTGGACGTGGATGAAAGCTGTCACCTCTAAGGAGGGTATTTTTGTCCGCAGGTTTCCTAAAGAGATCTGTAGAGAGGGAGGTTTTGTCATTAATAACCATCACATCAGGAAAACTGATTTGTGATAGGTCATGGTTAATGGGGAAGTGAAGGTGTTCATTCATCGAGTTTAGATAAGCATGGAATTCTAAAAGTTCTTCCTGTGCCCCTGTATAGATCACAAAAATGTCATCCAAATATCTCAGAATTGGGAGAATATTGGAGAGACAGGGGTTAAGGTCTGAATTCAGCACCACCTGTTTTTCAAACGTTCCTAGCTATAGGTTAGCATAATGAGGAGCCTTAGTGCTCCCCATCGCTGTCCCTTTGGTCTGGAGGAAAATGTCTCCTCCGAAGAGAAAATAGTTGGAGGTTAGTACCAGTTCAGCCAAGTCCACAATACAATTGGTGCTGGGTAGAGCATTAGGGGGACGCTCATTGAGGTAGAACATGAGGGCCTCTAGGTCGCCCTGATAGGGGATGTTAGTATATACTGGTGAAATCAAAAGTACACAGAATAGAATTTTCAGGTATATGGTCCACAGATTCCAAAAGATTAATAAAATCAATAGAGTCTCTAGTATACGTGGGGAGGGAGATCGCCCAGGGTTTCACAGTATGGTCTACAAAAGTAGAGATATTCTCTGTCAGAGATCCGTTACCTCTCACAATGGGCCTGCCTGGTATAGGTGGTGTCATGCTCTTGTGAACTTTGGGTAGCGTGTATATGACAGGTGTGGTTGGGCAATCAACTTTCATATACTCATATTCTGTCTTTGTAATTTCCCCTTCATTCAAGGATTTAGACAAGTTGTCATGGATCAGAGACTTGAATTGATTAGTAGGGTCCTTTGGGAGTCTTTTGTAAAATGGATCATCACTAAGTTGTCTCAGGATTTCTTTTTCATAGTCTGCTGCATTTAGTATCACTAATGCACCTCCTTTGTCGGCAGGTTTTATAATCATACTGGAGGGGGGGGCTAGTGACTCCTTGTGGCGGGTTGGGCGCCTGCAAGCTGAATTCGGTTGTCAGATTGCAATTGGAAATCATGAAATTGGGGAGAAAAGGGAAGTAAAATTATAAACATAAAAAAAACATAAAGAGTGTCGTCTTCTACCAGAGACAAGCGGCATGCTGCGTCTGTCTGGGTTCTACGTTGGTCATAGATGTTTTGTTTATGCAAATGAGGTGAATTGCCTTTTTGACCATTGATCCCCATGGCACTGAGACACTGAGCTGAGTGAACGTGACAGCCTTTAGCCAGGGGTGGGGAAAGAAAACCAATCATCTCATGGTTAGTTATGATGAAAGCCAATATACATTTTAGTCATTTAGCAGACACTCTTATCCAGAGCGACTTACAGTAGTGAATGCATACATTTCATACATCATTTTTTTCCTTCTCCGTACTGGTCCCCCGTGGGAATCAAACCCACAACCCTGGCGTTGCAAACACCATGCTCTACCAACTGAGCCACACGGGACTATATGGCATGAATGAAGTGGAATCAAAGGGAATGAGTGAGTGGAAATAGAAGGTGGAAGGTGTGGATTGGTCAAAAGCAATCTGTGAATGGCTTTATTTCTTTCATGTCTTCGTGAACGGCATACACCATTGGTAAATAATTCAGTGTATCGGTAGCTAGATGAAACACAATGTTTTATAAGCACAAGGAAGAAGTTTCACCTTGATCATTAGGGGGATGAGACAAAGCTAAATGATCCGTGATGGCAACCTGCCTTCAAATGGAATTAATGGTGCGTTTTGCTGCCCTACAGCCTCGCGGATCAGAATGAGCAAGCCTAGTAGGAAATTAAAAATATTCCCTTTATCTGGCCAAGAAACTTGGAGCCAATTTCCCAACACAGGGCTCTTTAATGGCGACCTTTCTAACGATAGCTGTGGAATTTAATTTAACTCAGTCCGAGGTTCATTTAGCACCTAAACTCATTTTAAAATAATTATACATACAGACGATAGCTGTGTCTGACTGGAATCTGTGGCCCGTGGCCTGCTGCTCTCCACTTTCTCCTCACTCAGGCTTGGCGCTATGGACCTACGACTTGTAAACCTTACCATACACACATACACATGCACACACACCTGCCATCCCCTCAGTCACCACACGGTCAGCCGGACAAAGAAGAGGTCAGCAATTTCTATTAACAGGACATTTTCATAGTTGGAAGGTCGACATGATATAGTATTCTACGGTCACAAAATACATCTTGACCATAGTAAGCTGATAGGTAATACAGTTCATATGCATTGATGTACTTCACAAAGATACAATACCTGTGGTACCAACATGCTACTGTTCATGGTAAAAGCACCAGCAGGTTGGCCTCCTTAGCTATCTCCTCCATCCGTTTACAGTGTCTGAGTCGGTGAGAGACAAGATGGGGTTAATGTATTCAGATTGCTGATGGAGGTAATGAGGGTTTGCTTTGTGTTGCATGCAAAATTGGGCCAGAGACCGATGGATTTTCAGACCTTCAGTGGGAATGAATGGGGAACGTTTCCCATCTCCTCAAAAGTATATCTGCCGTTGTGAATGTAGACTCCACTCTGTGAGGCACATCAATCTGCAGGTTGACCCTGGTAAAACCAAAATGTCTGTGTACGCTATCCCTGATGCAGTAAAACATTTTAAACATTGAATAAGGAAGTAAGCTTTATGCGACATTTTTGAGTGCCAACCCATTGTACCTCTTTGTTTGATTGAATGTAAGATCAGCTGTGCTCTCACTGTAGATGCTTGTTGGCTTGGTGAGACAGGCAGAGGTCATGCCAGAGACTGGGATGAAGGAGGGAGTTAACTGTACTGTAAACAGCCAGATGGGGACCAATTATATCCCCATTCAGTCAGTTCAGAGAGATAAATTGAATATCAGTTCATTGGATTTCAATGTATCAATTGAAATCACCCATTATTTCTCTGTGTGGACTGTTCAATTCATGAAGAACTTCCTCGAGTTGAAATTGAATTGAGCCCAACCCTGGCTTTTTCCCTTCAAGATGTTGACGTTATAGCATCAAGCACCTTGAATTGTAGGCTTTGCCCAAAATAGACAGACTATTTTCAGTTGGAGCCTTATCTTTCCAAACAGCTGGCAGGGGTCAACCCAGGTACAGAGAAGGTAGAAACCTGGTAACCTCCCATCTGCTACAGTATGGATAAGCATAAGGACTGAGCTAGTGAGCTAGTCTGAAGGAAGGAACCTTCAGGTTTCATAAAAACATTGCTGTCAGGTAAACTGAAATAAACTAGATGTTTTGTTGTTTATAGTAAGGGTGATAACTGTGCAGTGAGATTTATTAATGTGAAGTGGTAATGACAAAGACTGATTGTCCTCATAACTGTTGGGTCTCTTTTCATCTCTCAGGGCCAAATCCTAATTTGAGAAACGCATGCACAACACACATATTTGTGCACATCTTTGTGCAATTTGTACAAGTTTTGTGAGCATTTTTTAAGTTATGATTTCACTCTCAGATAGATAAAATTCCTATTCAAAATTCAAAATTCATCTTGCCACAGCCAGCACCTTGAAGAGAACAAATATGCACTGCTATGCACTAGGGCTATTTTCATTTTCCCCCTGTAGATTTAACTGTATCAGTGTAATGCATTATGTATATTCATGAATCTAATAGCCCAATTTACAAGATTTTTAATACAGTTCCAAAACTCATCCATCCCAAGGGTACATTACATGGATAGGTGATTGTAGTGTGTGCAATTACTTATTGCTTCTCTGCTCAGCCTTGTTTGTGTGTTTACCTCTGCCCCTGGGGCATATGCCTACCTGATGTTATTATATGTTGCCGTCATGTTTATTCATGGTGAGCTTATGGCTTTTCATTACGATCATAAATGCAGCCAGAGATTCATAAGTCCTCTTCATCGGAGTTGGTGTCAAATATCAATTTATATGCAGAATTTTGCATATGTAAAATGTATTGGATTTTTTTTCTCTGTCATTCAAAGAAAGTGATTTTTTTTATGGCCAAATGGAGATGATGTTGTGGCTCGGTCTCATTCGACCATTCATGGTCAAGCGTTAAGATCTGTGAACAGTAATGGCCTTTCTGATTGGATCAGACTAGTGTGCTTGGCCAATCATCATTATTTGCGTCCACTCCTGAGCACACATTTGAATTGATAGATTTCTCTATAGTAAACAAAGACCACAATATCTGCCATCTGTCAGTTGGCACCGGAGATTTTGACTATTAGAATGAGTTGATTAAGTTGCTTAGGATGTGTCTGGTGGTATATTAGTATCCATAGCTATTGCAATTCAAGTGTTTACAAACGTATTGGACAAGTGCTTGCAGCTAAATTTCAGGTCACTTCCTAACAACAAGTATTTTAGATGGTGAAAGTAGTCTGAGGCTAGAAATCCATCAAACATGCGCTGAGAGAAACTGAGAAAGCAGAGAAAAAATGAAGATCAGTATTTACATCACATAGACAGGTTCCTACCTTCCAGGCCACATGAAGCCTCAATCTGCCATCTTAATATTCTCCACAGTACATTGAAGTAATTCAGCAGCTTTGTTAATGTATATGCCAATTATATAGATATTTCCAGTATGACACTGTGACCCTTGTGTCTGTGAGGATCACTAAGGCTCTCTATTTTCTCAGGCAAGTTATTCCTCCAGAAGATACTGCTTGGTGGCTTTGTTTGTCATGACACAGTGCTGTGAAAACGCTGTAACAATACTGCTAGCTAATGCTGTGTGGCTAATGGGTGTCTGGCAGGATCTCTGTGCTGATTAGATCAATCTCCATACAACAGATGAGACGAGAGACGTTCGATTTTTCATCCATGTTGACATTTCTCCATCTAAGTTTGTTACTGTAGCCCACAAAAGACTGGCTCATTACTGGGTATGCTCTTCTATCTTCTTTGTAATGTGGAATATTGAAAAAGATAGTTTGTCTTGAATTAGGAAGCTAAGAAAGTCAGACACATGAAGGTACGTCCAATTTTCTATATGAGATCTTGAAAGCTCCATTTCTTTCACATTTTCCCTCACCCAAATTAAAGGTATCATTTGACAAAGTTAATTTGCCGGGCTCCATCCATTCTCATGACTACTTCAGGGAGCCTGAAGCATGAATTTCTTAGATTACATCTTAGATTACATCTTAGATTACATCTTAGATTACAATTTCTTAGATTACATCTTCTTTGTATAAAATCACATCTTAGTGGCATTTGCTGCTGTGGGAATGGATAAGCATTTCGCTGCACTCGCATTAACATCTGCTAACCATGTGTACGTGACCAATAAAATAAAATGTGATTTGATATGTTAATATAAATATGAATTGCTGTTGAGGAGGACACGGGTCTCACTGTCATCTTACGCCGCCTGAAGCTTCAATGCTTTCAGTCTTAACTAGTTGGCTGTTATACTAGATGGCCGCTCATCTGGCAAACCTGATGGATCAAAACCTGGGGCACAGACAGCAACCTGAAATTTTCTTGCTATTATTTTTGCTTAATCACAATCTACTTACGTAGGTGGATAAATTCAATCAAAGTTTGAACAGAGATGGTCGACACAAAACAATTATGGCACACTGAGGCCCATCACATTTCCCTATGGCATTTTAGTTTTTGAAAAACAAATTTAATTTCTATAAAGGCAGCAATGGAAAAGAGACAGACATTGCTTGCCATTTGCCTGTTCCTTATAATAGACTTGCAATTCTTTTTTGGAAAATACTTTTCCCACTCAACCCAATAAGTTCCATGACCTTGGTATGGGATCCATGCAGCATGTGGAATGTCCATGAGATTGTCTGAAACCTCAGCTGCTCATTTCCAGCAGTGCCAGAGACAAATCTCCCTCTCTCATCTATGTGCTCTCATCAGCTGAGCAGTTTCCCTCAATGTCAAAAGTATTGCCACGGACAACCACCTCAGGAAACAATTTGCATGTACTCATAAGGATGAAACCAATTTGTGTGGTCCAGTATTGAGTCATGGTGTCCAGACCTGGGCAGAAAATAGTTGTATTTTTCAGTTTATTTGAAAATACACAAATAGTTGCGGTAGTCGAATTTAGTTTATATAGAGTTTCAACTAATAGGCAACTATTTTCATTGATATTCAAATACAGGTCTCAGAAAAACAAATCATTTTTGAAAGTATTTTGAAACCAAGTAATATTTGAAAGTATTTGAATATATGCAAGTTATAAAAAATATATATATATAACAAATATATTTGCTGGCTGCCAAATATTTGATGAAGAACCAAAAACTACAACAGTTAGTTGAATTAGTCTAAATATATGATGGTCATAGGCACATGGTTTTGAGGGCTTTTAGATGTGAATCTTAATATAGTCTATGGGCTACAATTAAATGGAGGGGGACATGGAATCTCCTCAACATTAGAGTAGACCCCTTTTGCAGCTTCAAAATTAATAACAAATATATTTTCATAATGAGTGAGACATAAGGTTATACAGTAACACTTGACGTCAAGTTCTTATACATATGTAGTAACGTTGTGATTATTACAATAGCAACATTGGCATGTTGAAAGAGTCAGTATATGAGCATCACAACTTATTTATATTTATCTGTACAATGTATCATTGGTTTTTGGTTTGACTTGATAATGTACACCTGGGGCAATGGACATTTACAGAATGGTCAGATAGAAATGTATTGTGGAGCTCAAATATGACTGTCAGATATATTGGAATAGTATAGACGATTGTGTGTGCTCTATTCATTCTATTTCTATCTTCAACATGCAGTTCTAGATACAGCCCAGCCAGTAGTTGAAGGCAACCAATCCAATAGTTTCTGAAAAGTAGTCACTTCCTGAGATCTGTATTCAAATATTTGTTCTTAAGTAGTTGCTTTCTCAGATCTCTATTGAAATAGTTTTAAAAAGTAGTTCATTTTTTTGGTTCCCCAATTTTTTATTTACTTTCCACAAAGCATAGTTAAATCTATAATTATCCCAGGTCTGATAGGTATGGCTATACCGTATCACTGAGCGGGGGTTTTGCGCGAGAGTGGCCAACCGTTGTAGCTCAAATGGAAACATGCTCGTTACACAGATGTCCTAATCCTAAGAAAAATATCAGCTATGTATGTGTCTGTTCTGTCTTGGTCATACCCCAGCCAGAGCCCTTCCCCAGCCACTCGTTCCCAAAGGGGAAGGTAGAGCCAGCAAAATGGCCGACTGTGTGAACCAAGCACAGGTAGGATTGGGATGAGAAAAAAAGTCAGAGCGTAGTGGACTTGGGGTGTACCAGATAGCTGGCTGGGCTCTGTTAAGCCCCCTTTGTTCCTCGGATCAAGTAAAGGAATACTGTACTGACAGTTCTCTAGCTCGATAGAATGAGTTCTATATTAATAGAGCTATGTTGCCATAAGATTGCCAAAAAAAGATCGAGAAACCCAGTGGGTTACGGTGGTCTTCAGAGAGAACCCCCAGAAAATCTGTTTCCTTGTTTATCGTTATGAAAACGGGGCATTGGGTCAGCTCTCTGCCCTGCCTCGCTCACTTAAAGTGATAGCACCTCCTGGTGGCAGTACCAAGGAGTTGCCCACGTGAGTTTGTTTTTACTGTTGCTCACGCAATAGACAATTATAGTAGACATGGCCGTAAGGCAAGGGAAAGGGGTAAATGGCAATCTGTCATCCAGCTCCGTATGTCAGAAGAGACCGGAGGGAAAGCTGACATGCTGACTTCCATCCCTTGCTAGAACCTGAGAAGGTGCCGATGGGAGAGTCCAATGGGGATGGCACTTGGAGGTAAGAGTGCATATCTTCCATCTTCCCATATGAAAAATGTCATGAAAGTGTGCTTCCACACAGGGAATCGTGCGACGAGGAGGGACGGCTTACGTTAAACACGAGAGACAGGGTAGGGCAAGGAAGCCTTAGGCTTTACACACTATCCTCCCACTTAAGGAGTTTAGGAGGGCGCAACCTTGCTGCGGCCACAGCAAATGACTGTTTAGCTCCAGGTTTGCCTTTTTGTTTGTCTGTTCAACTCCAGGTTTGCCTGTTTTCAAGAGCTAAGCCTGGGTATTGGCAGTCTGCTGTGTCACTGAGAGTTTTGGGCCCCCATGGCCAGCTTGTTGCCCCCTCCCTACTGTGAGGCTGGGGCAAGTTGCAGTGACTAACGGGCTGCCACGGGGCCTGGGTTTGCCTGGCAGGCAGAAGTCAAACTTGCCAAACTTGTCGCGTTAGCTAGCCTGTTTCAAGCCGTCTCGTGGACGGGATCACCGCATAATGGTGCCGGCTCAATTATTAAGACCTGGAGACCTGGAGACCTAGAGAACAAACCCTCCTCCTCACAGCTGCCCATGTCCCTTAATGTTGATGATGTGGTTGTTACTTACAAGGAGCACATGCTGAGCTCTTTAATCACCACTTCATTAAGTCAGGATTCCTATTTGACGCTGCCATGCCTCCTTGCCGTTCAACATCTCGTCATCTCCCACCCATTCTAATATGACTGTCCCCGATGCTCCTCCCTCTTTTCCCCCTGCCCCACTACAAAGTTTCTCCCTGCAGGCAGTCACTGAGTCCGAGGTGCTAAAGGAGCCCCTTAAACTTGAACCCCCCCAAAAATTTATCTGACCTTTTTAACCTGTCTCTCCTCTTTGGCAAGGTTACCATTGCTTGGAAGGCACCCACGGTTCGTCCTTTATTTAAAGGGGGATATCAAGCTGATCCTAACTGTTATAGGACAATTTCTATTTTGCCTTGTTCATCAAAAGTGTTGGAAAAACTTGTCAATAATCAACTGACTGGCTTTCTTGATGTCTATAGTATTCTCTCGTGTATGAAATCTGTTTTCCGCTCAGGTTATGGATGTTTCACTGCAACCTTAAAAGTCCTAAATGATGTCACCAATGCCCTTGATTCTAAGCAATGTTGTGCTGATATTTTTATTGACTTGGCCAAAGCGTTTGACACGGTAGACCAATCCATTCTTGTGGGCTGTCTAAGGAGTATTGGTGTCTCTGAGGGATCTTTGGCCTGGTTTGCTAACTACCTCTCTCAAAGAGTGCAGTTTATAAAGTCAGAACATCTGCTGTCATAGCCACTGCCTGTCACCAAGGGAGTACCCCAAGGCTTGATCCTAGGCCCCACGATCTTCTCAATTTACATCAACAACATAACTCAAGCAGTAGGAAGCTTTCTTATCCATTTAAAGGCAGATGATACAGTCATATACTCAGCTGGCCCCTCCCAGGATTTTGTTTTAAACACTACAACAAAGCTTTCTTAGTGTCCAACAAGCTTTGTCTGCCCTTAACCTTGTTCTGAACACCTCCAAAACAAAGGTCATGTGGTTTGGTAAGAAGAATGACCCCCTCTCCCCACCGGTGTGATTACTACCTCTGAGGGTTTAGATCTTGAGGTAGTGACCTCATACAAGTACTTGGGAGTATGTCTAGATGGTACACTGTCCTTCTCTCAGCACATATCAAAGCTGCAGGCCAAGGTTAAATCTAGACTTGGTTTCCTCTTGTAAGTGCTGTCTTCAGGAATGGACCAAAATGCAGCGGAGTTAGTATTCATCTTTCAATTTAATTAGAGAGAACACTATAACAAACAAAAACAAGGAAACTGACAGCCAAACAGTCCTGTCAGGTGAAACACACTAAACAGAAATAATTACCCACAACCCCAAAGAAAAACACACTACTATATAGGACTCCCAATCAAAGGCAACTCAACACACCTGCCTTCAATTGGGAGTCCAACCTCAATTAACTAAACACATGACACAAAACCCTCTCTGCCACGTCCTGACCAAAACCAATACAATTGCTCCCTCTGCTGGTCAGGACGTGACACCTCTATCATAATCACTCCTCTTTCATCCCAGCTGCCAAACTAACCCTGATTCAGATGACCATCCTACCCATGCTAGATTACGGAGATGTAATTTATAGATCGGCAGGTAAGGATGCTCTCGAGCGACTAGACATCCTTTACCATTCGGCCATCAGATTTGCCACCAATACTCCTTATAGGACACATCAATGCACTCTATACTACTCTGAAAACCGGTCATATCTGTATTCCCGTCGCAAGACCCACTGGTTGATGCTTATTTATAAAACCCCTTAGGCCTCACTACCACCTATCTAAGATACCTAGGGCAGCCCTCATCCTCCACATACAACACCCGTTCTGCCAGTCACATTCTGTTAAAGGTCCCCAAAGCACACACATTCCTGGGTCACTCCTCATTTCAGTTCGCTGCAGCTAGCAACTGGAACGAGCTGCAAAAAACACTCAAACTGGACCGTTTTATCTCCATCTCTTCATTCATGGACACTTACTGACAGTTGTGGCTGCTTCTCTACCTTCTTGCCCTTTGTGCTGTTGTCTGTGCCCAATAATGTTTGTACCATGTTTTGTGCTGCTACCATGTTGTGCTGCTGCCATGTTGTGTTGCTACCATGTGGTTGTCATGTTGTGTTGCTACCATGCTATGTTTTCATGTGTTGCTGCCATGCTATGTTGTTGTCTTAGGTCTCTCTTTATGTAGTGATGTCTCTCTTGTTCGTGATGTGTGTTTTGTCCCATATTTTTCATTTTATTTTTATTTTTTATCCCAGCCCTCATCCCCGCAGGTGGCTTTTTGCCTTTTGGTAGGCCGTCACTGTAAATAAGAATTTGTTCTTAACTGACTTGCCTAGGTTAACTAAATACAAGAGCTAAGCGAGCAATATCCAGACTGGTTAGCTAGCTGGGGTTAGCCGTGAGGACTAGCAGCACTCCTTAGACTTAGCACAGGCCGGGTACTCTGTAAAACCTTACAACACTCTTAGGACTGGTTCGAGAGCTGCATGAGCATGTTAGTTTCCCATTGAAGGGTCCATAATACTCCGGGGGGAGGCTTTTGGTGTTAACTAGCTAGTGTTTACCTAGTTGGCTAATAGCTTATCTAGCAAGTACTAGCTGAAGACAACCGTGTGAATAGCGTTGTTTCTTCGGTCTTGAGTCTCTTTTGACCATAGCACCATGAGGTGTACGGTCAGTTTAGCCAATGAAAATGATTGAACGTTAGGTGTACTAAACGAGAGAAGCAAGCTGGACAGTAGTAGCTGGCTTTTCAGCATTGCTGTGAATTTGCTTTCACAGGTGTGAGCCAGCTCATTCGATGCAGGTAATGGCTAGCTGAAGTGAGCACTGTGTATGAAATTTTCTTTTCAGGGAGTGTTAGTATGTATTGTTTATGTTCAGGAATTATTTTAAAAGGAGTAACACTTCGGTGTGTTTGATTCGTTTTTTGGGGAAATAGTTTTTATTTTATTTTTGTCTCTGCGACTCTTGATAGATGAGCAGCTACCTGTTGAGCTGGTGGCCTGTGGATGTTTCTGCTCCTCTCATATCTTGAAATATCTTTCTCTTCCTCAGCGGTATTCAGTCTTCTTATCCTGGAATATCCTTGACATCCTTTTTATGAGGTTACTTGATAGCTTCAAACCGCTCTATATATAGTTGATCCCATAATGATGAATCAGTTGGACTGACAGAACTAAATTAGATAAAACAGCATTTTCGACAGGACCACAAGCTCACCAGGGGTGTCCATTGAAGGGATGAATATAGACAGATCTCTTTCATTAAAAACCTTCCGCAGCACCTACTTACCCCCTATCAGTTTATAGCACAAGCTACAGTATCACTGAGGAGACCTAGTTTCACTGCAGAATAACAGACAGGGAAAGATTAACACTTTTTTCCTAGATAACTCCCTAAGATAAACTGTTTACTGTTCCAATAACTCATGTTGATCCTAAAAGTGCCCGTGTCTGTCGTCTGTGGCTCTGTGTGTTTAGACTGCAGCGTCCCAGCTGGACTGAGGGGTCGTCATGGAGACACAGGGCTGTGCACAGACCTTTTAGGAGGCATGTGCTAAAAAACAACAACAACAAAAACGACTTTAATCATTCATATAATCAAAATTCCTAACAATTTTAGGTAGCACTTTATAATAACTCCAGGTAATAAAACATTTGTAATGGATTAGTAAATAGTTTATTGATAATTGATTATTTATTAATCCATTCATTATATAGGTCCTTATAAACCATTCACTAATCATTAGTTAAGTATTTTTGCATAGCCTCATCTAAAGTGTGGGCTGTTTATACTTTCTAAATGTTTTGAGTGACCAGTGTAATTTCTCACAAAAAGATGGACAACAAGATGGCTACTCACCCTGAAAGTAGTCTATGGGCCAAAATAACTGAACCATGGATTACAGTTTTTCTTGAAACAACCACAGCATGTGAGCATGTTTCAAATAATACATAATAATCACCTGCAATCCATTCAAATCAACTCCATATTTGGTTTGATGTTACTAAAAGGTGATTTGGCCATTTAAAAAAAAAAACACATGCTCACATGCCCCCATCACTTCCATTGATTGTTAGCTTGTGGTGGCTGAAGTTAACTGAAGTTTGTAGTGGCTGTTTAAAGAAAACTGAACCATGGATTATAGTTTCTCCTTGCCCATAGACTACTTTCAGGGTGAGGAACCATCGAATATCAAGTTGTAAAATAGTGAACTACTCCTTTAACCTAAGGTTGATGTCTCTATCGATTGAATATAATAAAAAAATCCCCATAAAAATCTGTCAGTTTAAGATAGAGATATTTGGGGGGTTTTGTATCTCAATCCACTGCATGTCACACTTCCGCATGTGGGGTGAAAGGTGACAGAGCGACAGTTGTGTTTGTCAGACCATGAGACATCCCGAAAATCGATCTTTTGACAAAATCGTCTGTACCATCCAAACAGTTGAGACTCTCACAAACACAATGGTGTTCTCTGTGAACCACTTGGTCCTATTTGACCAAGAAGGAGAGTGATGGAGTGCTGCATCAGATGACCTGGCCTCCACAATCACCCGACCTCAACCCAATTGAGATGGTTTTGGATGAGTGAAGGAAAAGCAGCCAACAAGTGCTCAGCATATGTAGGAACTCCTTCAATACTTTTGGAAAAGCATTCCAGGTGAAGCTGGTTGAGAGAATGCCAAGAATGTGCAAAGCTGTCATCAAGGCAAAGGGTGGCTACTTTGAAGAATCTAAAATATAAAATATACACTGCTCAAAAAAATAAAGGGAACACTTAAACAACGCAATGTAACTCCAAGTCAATCACACTTCTGTGAAATCAAACTGTCCACTTAGGAAGCAACACTGATTGACAATAAATTTCACATGCTGTTGTACAAATGGAATAGACAACAGGTGGAAATTATAGGCAATTAGCAAGACACCCCCAATAAAGGAGTGGTTCTGCAGGTGGGGACCTGTTCCTATGCCTCCTGACTGATGTTTTGGTCACTTTTGAATGCTGGCGGTGCTTTCACTCTAGTGGTAGCATGAGACGGAGTCTACAACCCACACAAGTGGCTCAGGTAGTGCAGCTCATCCAGGATGGCACATCAATGCGAGCTGTGGCAAGAAGGTTTGCTATGTCTGTCAGCGTAGTGTCCAGAGCATGGAGGCGCTACCAGGAGACAGGCCAGTACATCAGGAGATGTGGAGGAGGCCGTAGGAGGGCAACAACCCAGCAGGAGGACCGCTACCTCCGCCTTTGTGCAAGGAGGAGCAGGAGAAGCACTGCCAGAGCCCTGCAAAATGACCTCCAGCAGGCCACAAATGTGCATGTTTCTGCTCAAACGGTCAGAAACAGACTCCATGAGGGTGGTATGAGGGCCCGACGTCCACAGGTGGGGGTTGTGCTTACAGCCCAACACCATGCAGGACGTTTGGCATTTGCCAGAGAACACCAAGATTGGCAAATTCGCCACTGGAGCCCTGTGCTCTTCACAGATGAAAGCAGGTTTACACTGAGCACGTGACAGACGTGACAGAGTCTGGAGACGCCGTGGAGAACGTTCTGCTGCCTGCAACATCCTCCAGCATGACCGGTTTGGCGGTGGGTCAGTCATGGTGTGGGGTGGCATTTCTTTGGGGGGCCGCACAGCCCTCCATGTGCTCGCCAGAGGTAGCCTGACTGCCATTAGGTACCGAGATGAGATCCTCAGACCCCTTGTGAGACCATATTCTGGTGCGGTTGGCCCTGGGTTCCTCCTAATGCAAGACAATGCTAGACCTCATGTGGCTGGAGTGTGTCAGCAGTTCCTGCAAGAGGAAGGCATTGATGCTATGGACTGGCCCGCCCGTTTCCCAGACCTGAATCCAATTGAGCACATCTGGGACATCATGTCTCGCTCCATCCACCAACGCCACGTTGCACCACAGACTGTCCAGGAGTTGGCGGATGCTTTAGTCCAGGTCTGGGAGGAGATCCCTCAGGAGACCATCCGCCACCTCATCAGGAGCATGCCCAGGCATTGTAGGGAGGTTATACAGGCACGTGGAGGCCACACACACTACTGAGCCTCATTTTGACTTGTTTTAAGGACATTACATCAAAGTTGGATCAGCCTGTAGTGTGGTTTTCCACTTTAATTTTGAGTGTGACTCCAAATCCAGACCTCCATGGGTTGATAAATTGGATTTCCATTGATTATTTTTGTGTGATTTTGTTGTCAGCACATTCAATTATGTAAAGAAAAAAGTATTTCATAAGATTATTTCTTTCATTCAGATCTAGAATGTGTTGTTTAAGTGTTCCCTTTATTTTTTTGAGCAGTATATTTGGATTTGTTGAACACTTTTTTGGTTACTACATGATTCCATATGTGTTATTTCATGGTTTTGATGTCACCACTATCATTCTACAATGTCGAAAATTATAAAAATAAAGAAAAACCCTTGAAGAGTAGGTGTGTCAAAACTTTTGACTGGTACTATACGTGTCGGTTGTTTTGCTTTAGGATGCCCACAGGCCTAAAAAGACATGTCTGAAGGTCCCCCGGTATCAGTTGAAAAAATGTATGGAAGTATATTGGGAGACTGTTTAGTGCCAAAAATAAGGGGTTAAAATACATGTAAAAACAATTTTAAAAAATATGTTTCCTGATCTTTCTTCTATCTCTCAGGTATAGGACAGACGCTTCAGAACAAACTTCCTTTTGATATTTTTTTAGATGTAGTGACTCTGTTATTCAATGTGTTTGTATGGGTTAATAGTAGTAAGGCCAAATACACATTTTTATCAAATAATTTTGCAAGATTTATTTTTTGATCCTTCGAGGGGTCTTCAAATTCAAAATCAAATGGCAAAATTATCCTTGGTATGACCTTCTTAAAACAATACCATATAGCTTAGTACAACCCCATCCCCTGGTTTAGGTAGGGCTTAGACTGTTTAGGGCCAAAAAGAAGTGGTTAAATAAATGTAAAAAAAAATTATGTTTCCTGATCTTTCTTATATCTCTCAGATATAGGACAGATGCTTCAGAACAAACTTCCTTTTTTTTAGCATAGGCCTATTTATTTCTGCAACAACACACTTCTTACAAATTATAAGATGCTAGTTACAGTGCCTCCTAAAGACATGATTGACATGGGGAAAAGAGGGCGAGCTATCAGCTGCTCATTGATATTGATGATTGAGGTAAATCTGCTAGTTAGCTAGCTTTATATATATTTTTTGTATTCTACAAAAATATTCATAATCTTCTAACTCATGATATATTACTGTCTGGCTAGTGACTTGTGTATATATTTTAGTATATGTGACCGACTGGCTCGATTTGATCTTATGTAGCAACATTTGAAATTGTGTTTTTCACATTGGATAAAAATAGAGAGCTAGAAAATTGTATATCATACACTACAGTTGAGGAACAATGGGAAAGCAATTCTGCTTTGAAAGTTGATAAACTTGTGACCTCACTTTTGAGAAAATGGCCCTTGAATATTTTGGTACCTACTGGAGAGCTCTTCTTTGTCTACACCCATTCAGCATCGTTCACACCGTTTCAAGCTTTAGCCACACCCATCTCTTTAAGGATTCACGTGAGCCTATGTACTAACCAATCAAAGATTTCTAGACTAAAGGCTGGCTTATACTACGGGTGTGTTCTTAAATTTGATCTGCAGTGCCAGTGTGCTCTGGGTGTTCTTATACTCAGAGCGTTGTCAGATTGGCCGTTTGTAAATTCAGAGTGTTTTGCTCACGGAGCTTCAGAGCGCAAACTGGACGCTCTGGCCGAAAAGTACGGTTGATCTGAGTGTTCTGGCCTAACAACAGCAGTCAAGCACCCAATCTAACTGGCTAACGTTGGTTAGCTTGCTAGCTACTTCCAGACACAAATGAGAGAACAGCTCACTCTGACCATTTTACTCGCCCTAGCAGAGCTGGTTAGGCTGTTTTTATGTTATCCTGAGCATTGGTGACTGCAACTGTGCTGCTGGCAACAATTTAATTACGCTTTTTTGCAAACGTTTACTGACACCGGACATATTCAACGGTTATTGAGTGTTCGTTAATTCGTCAGTTATTCTGCGCTCTGCACACTCAGACAAGAGTGCTCTGAAATGGCTCTGAGATACGAATAATATTACTACACAGATCATACATGTAACGTTAGCTAGATAGTCAGCCAGCTAAAGTTAGCTAGCTAGCTAACAGTATACTTTAACTTGAAATGAAAACGACTTTCTGGCAAAATTAGAATGTGTAATATATGAAAATGTAGCTAGGTAGACTCTCTTACCCGTATACATAGATGGACACTTCTCCCTGTCTGTTAAGGATACCATGGTTTCCCTTAGTTTGAAGATGTAATCTGGAGACAGGTGTTTTACAACAGCCTTCTGTGTGTTCCCTTTTCGAAACCATCTGCATATTTGCAATCAAACGCCAGAATGTTCAAATCAAATCAAATCAAATCAAATCAAATTTATTTATATAGCCCTTCGTACATCAGCTGAAATCTCAAAGTGCTGTACAGAAACCCAGCCTAAAACCCCAAACAGCAAGCAATGCATGTGAAAGAAGCACGGTGGCTGGGAAAAACTCCCTAGGAAAAACTCCTGAGAAAGGCCAAAAACCTAGGAAGAAACCTAGAGAGGAACCAGGCTATGAGGGGTGGCCAGTCCTCTTCTGGCTGTGCCGGGTGGATATTATAACAGAACATGGTCAAGATGTTAAAATGTTCGTAAATGACCAGCATGGTCAAATAATAATAATCATAGTAATTGTCGAGGGTGCAACAAGCACGTCCGGTGAACAGGTCAGGGTTCCGTAGCCGCAGGCAGAACAGTTGAAACTGGAGCAGCAGCATGGCCAGGTGGACTGGGGACAGCAAGGAGTCATCATGCCAGGTAGTCCTGAGGCATGGTCCTAGGGCTCAGGTCCTCCGAGAGAAAGAAAGAAAGAGAGAAAGAGAGAATTAGAGAGAGCATATTTACATTCACACAGGACACCGGATAAGACAAGAGAATACTCCAGATGTAACAGACTGACCCTAGCCCCCCGACACATAAACTACTGCAGCATAAATACTGGAGGCTGAGACAGGAGGGATCAGAAGACACTGTGGCCCCATCCGATGATACCCCCGGACAGGGCCAAACAGGCAGGATATAACCCCACCCACTTTGCCAAAGCACAGCCCCCACACCACTAGAGGGATATCTACAACCACCAACTTACCGTCCGAAGACAAGGCCGAGTATAGCCCACAAAGATCTCCGCCACGGCACAACCCAAGGGGGGGGCGCCAACCCAGACAGGAAGACCACGTCAGTGGCTCAACCTACTCGAGTGACGCACCCCTCCCATGGACGGCATGGAAGAACACCAGTAAGTCAGTGACTCAGCCCCTGTAAAAGGGTTAGAGGCAGAGAATCCCAGTGGGAAGAGGGGAACCGACAAGGCAGAGACAGCAAGGGCGGTTTGTTGCTCCAGCCTTTCCGTTCACCTTCACACTCCTGGGCCAGACTATACTTAATCATAGGACCTACTGAAGAGATAAGTCTTCAGTAAAGACTTAAAGGTTGAGACTGAGTCTGCGTCTCTCACATGGGTAGGCAGACCATTCCATAAAAATGGAGCTCTATAGGAGAAAGCCCTACCTCCAGCCGTTTGCTTAGAAATTCTAGGGACAATTAGGAGGCCTGCGTCTTGTGACCGTAGCGTACGTGTAGGTATGTACGGCAGGACCAAATCAGAAAGATAGGTAGGAGCAAGCCCATGTAATGCTTTGTAGGTTAGCAGTAAAACCTTGAAATCAGCCCTTGCCTTAACAGGAAGCCAGTGTAGGAAGGCTAGCACTGGAGTAATATGATCAAATTTTTTGGTTCTAGTCAGGATTCTAGCAGCCGTATTTAGCACTAACTGAAGTTTGTTTAGTGCTTTATCCGGGTAGCCGGAAAGTAGAGCATTGCAGTAGTCGAGCCTAGAAGTAACAAAAGCATGGATTAATTTTTCTGCGTCATTTTTGGACAGAAAGTTTCTGATTTTTGCAATGTTACGTAGATGGAAAAAAGCTGTCCTTGAAGCAGTCTTGATATGTTCTTCAAAAGAGAGATCAGGGTCCAGAGTAACGCCGAGGTCCTTCACAGTTTTATTTGAGACGACTGTACGACCATCCAGATTAATTGTCAGATTCAGCAGAAGATCTCTTTGTTTCTTGGGACCTAGGACAAGCATCTCTGTTTTGTCCGAGTTTAAAAGTAGAAAATTTGCAGCCATCCACTTCCTTATGTCTGAAACACAGGCTTCTAGCGAGGGCAATTTTGGGGCTTCACCATGTTTCATTGAAATGTACAGCTGTGTGTCGTCCGCATAGCAGTGAGATTTAACATTATGTTTTCGAATGACATCCCCAAGAGGTAAAATATATAGTGAAAACAATAGTGGTCCTAGAACGGAACCTTGAGGAACACCGAAATTTACAATTGATTTGTCAGAGGACGAACCATTCACAGAGACAAACTGATATCTTTCCGACAGATAAGATCTAAACCAGGCCAGAACTTGTCCATGTAGACCAATTTGGGTTTCCAATCTCTCCAAAAGAATGTGGTGATCGATGGTATCAAAAGCGGCACTAAGATCTAGGAGCATGAGGACAGATGCAGAGCCTCGGTCTGACGTCATTAAAAGGTCATTTACCACCTTCACAAGTGCAGTCTCAGTGCTATGATGGGGTCTAAAACCAGACTGAAGCGTTTCGTATACATTGTTTGTCTTCAGGAAGGCAGTGAGTTGCTGCGCAACAACTTTTTCTAAAATTTTTGAGAGGAATGGAAGATTCGATATAGGCCGATAGTTTTTTATAATTTCTGGGTCAAGATTCGGCTTTTTCAAGAGAGGCTTTATTACTGCCACTTTTAGTGAGCTTGGTACACATCCGGTGGATAGAGAGCCGTTTATTATGTTCAACATAGGAGGGCCAAGCACAGGAAGCAGCTCTTTCAGTAGTTTAGTTGGAATAGGGTCCAGTATGCAGCTTGAGGGTTTGGAGGCCATGATTATTTTCATCATTATGTCAAGAGATATAGTACTAAAACACTTTAGTATCTCCCTTGATCCTAGGTCCTGGCAGAGTTGTGCAGACTCAGGACAATGGAGCCCTGGAGGAATACCCAGATGTAAAGAGGAGTCCGTAATTTGCTTTCTAATGATCATGATCTTTTCCTCAAAGAAGTTCATAAATTTATTACTGCTGAAGTGAAAGCCATCCTCCATTTGCGAATGCTGCTTTTTAGTTAGCTTTGCGACAGTGTCAAAAAGAAATTTCGGATTGTTCTTATTTTCCTCAATTAAGTTGGAAAAATAGGATGATCGTGCAGCAGTGAGGGCTCTTCGATACTGCACGGTACTGTCTTTCCAAGCTAGTCGGAAGACTTCCAGTTTAGTGTGGCGCCATTTCCGTTCCAATTTTCTGGAAGCTTGCTTCAGAGCTCGTGTATTTTCTGTATACCAGGGAGCTAGTTTCTTATGACAGATGTTTTTAATTTTTAGGGGTGCAACTGCATCTAGGGTATTGCGCAAGGTTAAATTGAGTTCCTCGGTTAGGTGGTTAACTGATTCTTGTCCTCTGACGTCCTTGGGTAGGCAGAGGGAGTCTGGAAGGGCATCAAGGAATCTTTGGGTTGTCTGAGAATTTATAGCACGACTTTTAATCTTCCTTGGTTGGGGTCTGAGCAGATTATTTGTTGCAATTGTAAACGCAATAAAATGGTGGTCCGATAATCCAGGATTATGAGGAAAAACATTAAGATCCACAACATTTATTCCATGGGACAAAACTAGGTCCAGACTATGACTGTGGCAGTGAGTAGGTCCAGAGACATGTTGGACAAAACCCACTGAGTCGATGATGGCTCCGAAAGCCTTTTGGAGTGGGTCTGTGGACTTTTCCATGTGAATGTTAAAGTCACCAAAATCTCCTTAGCTATCATACTCAATTGAAGGTTGCTGTCTTTTTCTGTGGCTGAACCAGCTAGGCTCGTAATTTAACAATGTTATTTGTATTGACAGATGGCATACAAGTTTGTTTTTAAGGCACATGAAAGTTCACATGTTCCAGAAGAGATTTCAGACAAAAAAAAAATGGATTTTGATTAAAAAAAATAAGTTTATGTTCAAATGGCTCTCCTGTGAAGTATTGACTCGCAACATGCTTAGTTTCCTGAAACGAGTCACATATATGGTGGTTATATATGGTGGTTAGCTAGAGTCTATACTACCTGTGTTGCTACTGCCCTGACACGCATGTGCAACTCCTGACTGAAGAAGGGATGGAGTTGAGTCGGAGGATCGTTTATGCAGCCGCTCCTCTCTGTCTTTCTGTCTCTCTCTACTGCGCGTATCAGCCAAACAGATCGAATATTGATGATGTAAATCAAGTGTTATCAAGTGTTAATCAGATGTTATGCTGCTGTGGAAGTACTGTTGATATTTAAACTAGGTAGGTAGGTACCCACACTCGACTGGTGACCGCATCTCAAGCCATGCTTGTTTGGATACTGGGCGTGTGCAATCTTGGTACAGGGCAGGCTGGAAAAACAGGCGTAACCAGGGCGCACGAGCACCGTACAGGGCAGACCAACAGGCGCAACCAACGATGGGGGTGGCGGTTGGCGAACTTGATGACCACTTGCTGGCAGTGAGTTTAGATCAACAACAACAAAAACCTTTTTGATTTTTTTTTTATATATACCATCACCCGAAAGGGCACTTGGCGAGTGGGAGGGCAGAGGGGCATGTGCTCGGCACAGGCAAACTTCTGTCTGTGCACGTGCTTCCGGAAACATCAGGCACATTCCTAAATCGCCATGGCTTTTTTTCTCCTGTCAGGAAAGATGCACAATGCAATTTTCCTTTCACTGTTGTTTATGTCGTTGGACTTTTTCCATGTCTTTTCCCTATTTATCATGTCTTTGTCGTTTCCATGTCGTTTAGACATTTCATACATGCTTGTTAATAAATGACTGTGGTTCTAAAGTAAGTGGTCTCTTTACATAGTGAGATGATGCCATTGATTGTACCTGAAACCTAAACCCCACCTCTCTACAGTATGTATCCATATAGTGAGGTTTAGTAGCCATCTGTTTTCACTGTCTCCAATCACACCTATTTAATGCATGGCTACACAGAGCAAACATATAGCCAGGCTATAGCAAATAAGCAGAAAGCCAGACGGGCATTGATGGCTAAACCTGGAACCTCTCAATGGGTGAGTCATCACGTAACATGGCCACTCAATATGTGCTCATTCACTCAACCATTGATGCACCTGGCTTTCAGCGGATCTGCCGACTCCATTTTGTTCTCCATTTACCCATAGATCAATGTCAACCCATCCAGCTCTCTCAGGAAGTAAGCCTTGCTGAGTAGCACAGCTAAATGCTAGAGTGAAGACAGGCGACCTTAGCGTCTTCCGATAGCATGAGAGTATTGATGCCGCTTTGTGAACAAGAGACCTGCTTATGGAAAACACGAAAAATATTGCTAAATCTGACATGCTCTCAACAGTGACTGAAATCATGGATTGGGGCCAGTTTTGCAGACTTTTTTTTTTTCATTTTTGTCGAGCAGTAAAACCAGTGGGATATGCATGCATTTTCTCCTTCCAGAAGCCTACAGAGAGGGAGCAGACACCTGCGGAGGTTCAACAGTGCATAACAAGGTCAAATAGGGTGTGCTTATATTTGTCCTGTTTCACACATTTGCAAGTGTGTAACCTGTACAATGAGTGGTGTGAAATGTAAATGAGTTTTTTTGCATATCCCACTCCCCCTGAGGAAAACCTTAGGAGAGTTGGGTCTTGGCCAGGGATCAGCCATTATTGACAGAAACCAATGGCGTGTCCAGAACATTTTGAATGGGGTGGCCAAGGTAGGGCCAGGATCCAGTTTAGGGGGTCCATAACATTTTGAAGCTTGATCAATGGACAGCGTATTTTTTTTAAATATAATTATGATGGTTCAACGCATTAAATTCTTCAGCTTAGGTTTTGTACATTTCCCTGTTAAAATAAATCATAAATCAATTTAAGAAGTATTGTTACAGTGTTTGCAGTCAAGGTCAGGATTTTATATAATAGTTCTTTAGCATACAGCAGTAAATTCACTTGAAAGTGATACCCAGAGTGCGAATTATACCGTGACATTCGGGGGGGGTATACATTTTTTTTACGGGACCTCCTATGTCTGCACGCTCCTGAGCATGCACAAACATTTGTTATGGTGGTTGTAGTAAAGACGTAAATTAATTGTAAAAATAAATAACTTTTCAATGTGTCATGAACACAACCAGTCATGATGTTTTCATCTGACTGGTTGTGTTCAAACAAATCACTTAAAAAAGTAGATTAAGTAGGTTACCTGCGCATGTTCGTCTACTCCAAAATAAGTTCAGTATCCGAACAGTGCACTGTGCAGTGTGCACCCTCTATTTGAATGGAAAGGGACATCTACAATACATGACCAAAAGTATGTGGAAACCTGCTCGTCAAACATCTCATTCCAAAAACATGGGCATTAATATTCAGCTGGTCCCGCCTTTGCTGCTATAAAAGCCTCCACTCATCTGGGAAGGCTTTCCATTAGATGTTGGAACATTTCTGCGGAGACTTGCTTCCATTCTGCCACAAGAGCATTAATGAGGTCGGGCACTGATGTTGGGCGATTAGGTCTGGCTCGCAAGTGGCGTTCCCATTCATCCCAAAGATGTTTGATGGGGTTGAGGTCAGAGCTCTGTGCAGGACAGTCAAGTTCTTCCACACCGATCTCGACAAACCATTTCTGTATGAACCTTGTGCTCGGGGGCATTGTCATGCTGAAACAGGAAACGGCCGCCTTCCTCAAACTGTTGCCACAAAGTTGGAAGCACAGAATGTCATTGTATGTTGTAGCGTTAAGATTTCCCTTCACTGGAACTAATGGGCATAGCCAAAACCATGAAAAACAACCCCAGTCCATTATTCCTCCTCCACCAAACTTTACAGATGGCACTATGCATTGGGGCAGGTAGTGTTCTCCTGGCATCCGCCAAATCCAGATTTTTCCATCGGACTGCCAGATGGTGAAGCGTGATTCATCACTCCAGAGAACACGTCCAGAGTCCAATTGAGTTGAGCTATTCACCACTCCAGCCGATGCTTGGCATTGCGCATGGTAATCTTAGGCTTATGTGTGGCTGCTCGGCCATGGAAACCCATTTCATGAAGCTCCCAATGAACAGTTATTGTGTTGTTGTTGCTTTCAAGGGCAGTTTGGAACTCAGTAGTGAGTATTGCAACCAAGGACAGATGATTTTTACACGGTACGCGTTTCAGCACTCACTGGTCCTGTTCTGTGAGCTTGTGTGGCCTACCACTTCGCGGCTGAGCCGTTGTTGCTCCTTGCTGCACTTCACAATAACAGCATATACAGTTGACCAGGGCAGCTCTAGCAGGGTAGAAATTTGACAACGTGACTTCTTGGAAAGGTGGCATCCTATGACGGTGCCATGTTGAAAGTCACTGAGCTTTTTAGTAAGGCCATTCTACTGCCAATGGTTGTCTATGGAGATTGCTTGGCTGTGTGCTCAATTTTATACACCTGTCAGCAACGGGTGTGGCTGAAATAAGAAAAATACACTAATTTGAAGGGGTGTCCACATACTTTTGTATATATAGTGTATTACAAACACCATAAGTGTAATGACATTCAGCCTACAAAGTGGTGTGTATTCATAGAGGCCAAGGAAAGCCAGGCTTACCTTAATAAAAAAGAAACAAACTTATGAAATGATTTCTCATTCGTGTCTATCCGTGTTTCATCATTTTACTTCAGTTTGCAAGAGGTTGAATCTAATTCACCAGAGAAAGTATTCGAGCGAGACTAACAGCTCCCCTCTGTCTTAATATCTGTATCCCATTTATCTGATGGTGTCTGGACAGAAATAATATGAAATGCCATTGATGAGTCTTGCTGTCGGTGTGCGTCTATTCAGAGACAATCTATCACATCTTAACATTTGGGATGGACACACCAATGACGGTGAACCCTGGAATAATTTGGGTTTTGCCTTGCTCAAGGGCAGATCAACATATTTTTCTGACACACCACTGACGGTAACCCTGGAGTAATTAGGGTTGTGCCTTGCTCAAGGACAGATCAACAGATGTTTCACTAGTCGGTTCTGGGATTCAAACTAGCAACCTTTCGGTTATTGGCCCAACACTCTAACTGCTAGGCTACCTGCTGCCCCATCCATACTCATAAACTAGAACAGAGCTAATTAGCCATGTGACCTTTAGGGACGTCTAGGCTATCGTACTGACTGGTCTGTGAACATTTATTGCTGAGCGCCAGTCTGTTTGAACAGTCATAATTAGGGCCAGCAGTTTTCCCTGACCATGTAACATTAAGGCTGTTTAGTATATGGTTTAGTATATGGTGGTTACACAGGAAGACGGGCTCATGTAATGGCTGGAGCGGAATTAGTGGAATGGTATTAAATACAACAAACACATGGAGATAGAAAGGCGCACTGGGGAGATATTCTGTAGCTAACGGTAAGGTATCAGCCTATTAATTATGAAAATATAATGCCCTATTACTTGGCTATTCAAAATCAAATACACTATAATTGTATGCTAACTCTGTAAGCTGCCCTGCACAATCAATGAACCAACATCATCGCCAAAGCCAGTGTTCACCAACTGGTTGATCGGGAACGACTGGTCGATCTTCAAGGAATTCGTAGTTGATCACCAAACATTTCTGTAGAAAAGCCAACAATAAAGGCTTACGCTCCTATTTTGTTATTATTCGTGTTGCGCTATTGGCAGTACGTGCACTTGATTCAGAAGCACTGCGCACCGGGTAGGTAAAGTGTTCCCATTTTGAACCATTTCAATTGGCTAAAAAGACAAATTCTGCCAATCCATGTTAAATGTTGATGAGTGTCATGAGGCACTGGTGCACTTGACGATGGTGACAGGTGTGCGGGATAATCAGCAGCCTGATGACCTAGAGGCCAGAGAGAGAGTATAGGTGGCAGTACCCCCCTCCCCGAAGCGCGGCTCCAGCCGCAGGACGCTGACAAAGGGGACAAACCCGGGGTTCAGGAGCGGACCGGTCCCCCCTGCTGAAGCGCGGGAACCTGTCACGCCAGCTGAGGGGCAGGAACCTGTCGAGCCGGGTGGGGCACGGGAACCTGTCGAGCCGGCTGGGGCACGGGAACCTGTCGAGCCGGCTGGGGCACGGGAACCTGTCGAGCCGGCTGGGGCGCGGGAACCTGACAGACCGGCTGAGGCAGGTTCCCGTGCCTGGCAATCTGACTGAGGCATGAGAGCCTGACGAGCCAGTGGAAGCAGGGGAGCCTGACGATCCGGCGGAAGCATGAAAGCCCGACGAGCCGGCTGAGGCAGGGGAGCCTGGCAATCCGGCTGAGGCATGAAAGCCTGAAGAGCCGGCTGAGGCATGAAAGCCTGGAGATCAGGATGAGGCATGAAAGCCCGACGAGCCGGCTGAGGCAGGGGAGCCTGGCGATCCGGCTGAGGCGTGAAATCCTGATGAGCCGGCTGAGGCAGGGGAGCCTGGCGATCCGGCTTAGGCGTGAGAGCCTGACGAGCTGGCGAAGGCAGGAGAGCCTGGCAATCTGGCTGAGGCATGAGAGCCTGTAGCCGCTCCCGGACCCGACATAATTTACACTGACACACAACAACAACAAAAAAACACTCCCTAATGCTTCCCTTAGGTGAGATGTTATTCTGTAATGAGTGCGCTGAGAGTCAGGAAGCAAGTACAGGGAGTGAGTGTTTTAATAAATAAACAAAACAATAAACACGAAACACAAACAACGCACCGACATGAAAGAGAGTCAATAACACCTGAGGAAAGAACCAAGGGGAGTGACAGATATAGGGAAGATAATCAAGGAGGTGATGAAGTCCAGGTGAGTGTCCTGATGCGCTGGTGCACTTGCTGATGGTGACAGGTGTGCGGGATAATCATCAGCCTGATGACCTAGAGGCCGGAGAGAGAGTATACGTGACAGGTACAAAGACCAAAACATTCAACGTTGTGAGAGGATACCTCCTCCACTGTTTCACCAACTAAAGGTATCACGGTTACAATTTCACACTAGAGCGTTCACCATATTTGGACTATCACAGAGAAGTGGTAAGTGTGTTGATATAATCTGGTAAGTGGTAATATGTTAGGAATGATGATTGATTAATGACCTGGATGTAAATTTGGCCAGGGCATCAGGGTTTCAAAGGTGGGTCAAGACACATCATTAAACCAACTCTTCTGTTCTTAGGACAGAGCACCAATGCATCACACCCAAAAGTGAGAAAATAAATATTGTTCAACTGTGCAACCATTGAAAATAGGATGTCAATGTGCGGGGGTACCGGTTAGCTGAGGTAATATGTACATGTGGATAGAGTTATTAAAGTGACTATGCATAGATGATAGCAACAGAGCGTAGCAGCGGTGTAAAAGAGGGGGGGGCAATGCAAATAGTCTGGGTAGCCATTTGATTAGGTGTTCAGGAGTCTTCTGGCTTGGGGGTAGAAGCTGTTTAGAAGCCTCTTGGACCTAGACTTGGCACTCCGGTACCGCTTGCCGTGCGGTAGCAGAGAGAACAGTCGATGACTAGGGTGGCTGGAGTCTTTGAAATTTTTTAGGGCCTTCCTCTGACACCGCCTGGTATAGTGGTCCTGGATGGCAGGAAGCTTGGCCCCAGTGATGTACTGGGCCGTTCGCACTACCCTCTGTAGTGCCTTGCGGTCGGAGGCCGAGCAGTTGCCATACCAGGGAGTGACGCAACCAGTCAGGATGCTCTCGATGGTGCAGCTGTAGAACCTTTTGTGGATCTGAGGACCCATGCCAAATCTTTTCAGTCTCCTGAATAGGGGAATAGGAATAGGATTTGTCATGCCCTCTTCACGACTGTCTTGGTGTGCTTGGACCATGTTAGTTTGTTGGTGATGTGGACACCAAGGAACATGACGCTCTCAACCTGCTCCACTGCAGCCCCATCGATGAGAATGGGGGCGTGTTCGGTCCTCTTTTTCCTGTAGTCTACGAAATCATCTCCTTTGTCTTGATCACGTTGAGGGAGAAGTTGTTGTCCTGGCACCACACGGCCAGGTCTCTGACCTCCTCTCTATAGGCTGTCTCGTCGTTGTCAGTGATCAGGCCTACCACTGTTGTGTCATCGGCAAACTTAATGATGGTGTTGGAGTCGTGCCTGGCCGTGCAGTCATGAGTGAACAGAGAGTACAGGAGGGGACTGAGCACGCACCCCTGAGGGGCCCCTGTGTTGAGGATCAGTGTGGCGGATGTGTTGTTGCCTACCCTTACCACCGGGGGGGGCGGCCCGTCAGGAAGTCCAGGATCCAGTTGCAGAGGGAGGGGTGCTGTCCTTGGGGCTAAAACATTGTATTGCAATTTGCATCCAACTGGCAATTAGTTTTCTTTTTTTGTGTCTTTCAAAGCACGCATGTCTGGCAAAGTGATACTATATCTCTCTGTATGTTTTATTGGAAAAAGGTTTGCATGGCTCAATATGTGACAATGACTAATTTGTGTTTATGATAGGCCATATCAGCTATCCTTTTTTTTAAATGATTTGGTCATGAAGGCCACTCGAGACCGCTCTGCCCCCACTAATACCCTAGCTCCACACCTGCATAACACACTCACACGTACTGACGCCACACACACAAACACATTATGACGCATGTACACATACACCCACCATACGTGCTGCTGCTTTTTACTCTTATTGCTATATATCCTGATCCCTTTTCACCTTACTCCTGCCTACATGTATATATCTACCTCAATTGCTATGTATCCCTTACACATTGATATGGTATTGGTACTCCATGTATATAGCTTCATTATTGTGTGTTTTATTTCTCATGTGTTCTTATTTTTCTTATTTAACTCTGCATCATTGGGAAAGAGCTTGTAAGTAAGCATTTCTCCTCTTGTATTCGGCGCATGTGACAAATACAATTTTATCTTATTTTATTTGTCATACAATAGCCAGTAGAGCAAAGAGAGGGCAATAGGTTCTTCATGCTGCTTTTCCAAACACACATCTACTTAGTATCAGGACCACAGTGAATCTGGTGGCTCCCCTTCTTTGAATGGTAGGTTCAATGACAATTGATGAGCTATCTTCAGTTTTTTCAGTTTTTTGCTGCAAGGCCTGCCTGCCTTGCAGCAATTTAATGTACATGCCTAATTAGGCTTTTAAAGGCCGTTTCTATCAGGTTATTCTTAAACAGCACAATGTTTGTTTTTCTTTGCTTCAATTAATGTCCCAATAGAGTGCAAGATTAAAGTGAACTCAAGCAGTTGTAAGCAAATCGGTTAAACGTAGCGCTTGGTTTTTCCTGCATGTGGTGGGAGACAGCAATTAAAATGGCGCGCTAATTGTATGTGTTAAAAATAGTACTCAGAAAGCAGTTGTGTTTATGTGGGGGATGGATGGGTCCTGTTTCATAGGTGTAGATGAGACACACATTTACAATTATTCTCACATACTGTATACTGACAAACGAAGTGAACTGATAAATGGTTGCTATTTACGTTTCTTACAAATCAGCAATGTGATACGTGGGTCTTTATATGTGTGGGACTACAGACCATAGACCTGGGTTCAAGTACTTTGTTTTCTTTCAAATACTCTGAGCGCTTGATTGATTGAGTCTGCCTGGAATGCCAGATAAGCGGGATTTGTAATTTTGGGAATATTCCATTGGTTCCCTTCCACCAGGCAAGCTCAATCAAGCACAGCTAAAGTATTTGAAAGAAAGCAAACACTATTTGAACCCAGGCGTGGTATGACTAGACTGTGCTAGGACGATTGGTAGATAGATCATGTGTCTGGGGAGAAGCTGCACTTCTTACGGAGTGAAAAGCAAATTTCAATTAGCGACAGGCAGAGTCTGAAGGACACAGAGTAAAATAATAGATAATGTATGCAGATTAAAAAGATTACAACGTGTTGATGGAGGAGCTGAGATTAGAGTGGGCGAAATTTGAACGCATGAATGTAGCTCCTGGTAGACCTCTGTTTTTGCTCCCCATCCCCTTTGTTGACTGCTAAGTAGGTAGACACTGTAGTATCCGAATCATGTAGTCTAACGACGTGGTGTTTTTCAGACAGAGCAATGTCAATTAACTCTTCTTTATATTGTGCTCGGGTTTCTTGTGTGAAATCTATTTCACTGTAAAATCCCATGAACTTGGATTCTTATTATCTCTGTCAGATTACCTGAATGGAGCACATTTACTCTTCTATATATGACTCACGGACGGCCGTTTGGTCTTATTTCAGTAACGTGAATTATTACAGGTGCAACATGCACAATATGGATAACATGAGTCATAGAGAATAAGTGATTTTAGAGATGTCTTTGAAAGTCGCCCAGAGGTGTTTCACCACTGTGAGGTACAGAATACAGAAATACCTTTTACATCTCATCGAACCTACATAAGACATGGACGGAAGGACATGGGACGGAGTGGCACATCTACCTCACAGCCTCCTAGGCTACACAACCTAGTAGGGCTGTGACAATACCGGTATTGCAATATTTTTTCCATGGCAAAAATGAAAACAGGAAGCAGACCAAACTTTTTGGTCCTTTAAAAACCTGCTGTATGTAAAAACAAAAATGGTGTGCTATAGCTTAGAAAATAAATACATGTGACTCTGGATAACAACATAATGATGTTTGGTTCCAACATTAGGGCAATACTAGGGCCCTGTAGGGCTAAATAAGTTAAATCCGCTTTCTGTTTTGTTTCCTTGCCACGATACGAATGAGTATTGCAATACTGGTATCGTCCCGGCCCTCCAACCCAGCCCAGCACACCTCATCAGCTCAGGCAGTGGAGTCAGTCTCTGTTCACCAGGAGTTAACTCATCCCTGGGTCCCCCTGGGCCTGCAGCCACACAGCCAGATGAGGACTTGATCTGAAGCAGCTGCTCGCTTTTGCTTGATGGACCATATTGAACACTTATTGAACCCAGTCGTGTATTTTTAGATAATGAGCATTGAAATAATGTGTACGCATTGAGGATAGACTATAAAAAAAGCTGGATGTTATTGTCATGGAACACGTTATTGTAGAGATAGCATAGGTGTTACCTGCGCACATATTGGAACATATGTCTAATACTTTGCGTTATTGGCTTGGGACTTAGCATGACTATATCACTAGGTAATATGTTTTGAGTTTGATTGAATCGATTCGGACCTTGATAGATTTGATCTGAATCTAAGGTGAGTGATCGTATGGTAGCCTACACAACGTTCTAATGAAATGCCTTTGCCCTTGTACCTGGCCTCTCTAGTCTAATTGAAAACCACTGACTGAGGATTGGTTCTATTCCATTTTTCATGACTTACGTTACTGAAAATATATTTTATTTATGTTAAAGAGAGAAGAAGCAAATTGGATTTTCACCAAGAAAACTGAAGATGCTTTATATGATTGTGTCCGAGTAAAAATGAACAAAAACTAACCCAGCTTCAAAATTGGAGCCATTATGTACTGGTTTGAGAGGTATGTTTGAGAGGTACCTGGATAATGAGTTTGAAGCTCTCTGTCAGAACATCAGCCCTGCTGGACTTGGTTAAATCTGTTCAATCTACCAATTGCTCCAGTACATCTGTGCCCTTGACCCTGGTCGTCACCACTGACCTCCTACATCTCTAATGGACATCCCATGGAGACTGGAATAGGAAATAGGAAAGCTCACTGGTGTTTCTCAGTTCACAGCCATTTCCATCTTTCCATGTATCTCCAGCTCTTTCCTCTCTCTACTACATAATGTAGCACCACATACTGTACCAAGAGCCAATATATGTATGTGCAATGGGTATGTAGAGCTTGGACTGTAGCAACAAGCTAGCCAAACTAACCATGTTAGCCAGGGTTCTTTAAGTTGTTCAGTCCTGGTAGTTGAAAAATGTATTTAGCTGGTCGTGGATTCCGTGTTCTGACTTCAGATCAGTGCAGTTTTTTTTCAGTGCTAGCCAGCAGCACAGTAATTGTGCGACCATATAACATCAGTCAGTAACTAAAGCAATTTAAACTGATGCTGTGCAATGCCCATTAAATGACATTACTCAAGCTGACCCCACCTATCATTGGGTTTGTCACATTGCATTAGCGCTAACAGTCTTGTGTTTGTTGTTAATCATTTTCATCAGAAAGGCCAGAGAAATACACACATGAAGTGGAATGGCCCTCAGCTGCCTGTAAACCAAGATGGAAGACAAAATAAATGAACAGCTGTGTATAATTTAATACCACTATGTATTAACTATGTTTGATGATTAGTTGTTAAAGCAGAAGGAGATGGATTGACAGAGTGCCTGACAGGCCTGGGTAGTATTAAAATAAAAAGGCCAGGGGTTCCCAAACATTTTTTGCTTTGTGACCCACCAATTGAGGTGTATTTTTAGGTCCCCGCCATAAGGGTTGAAGCGGTGAAAAAAAACTGACAAAAGAATAAGTACATAATATCATTGCAGTTTCAAAGCACATCTCCTGCAATTCAACACATCCTGCCTTGGAGCTGAGAGAACATTTAGCCATTTTTAAGCTAATTTCCTGCAGTTCTAAATATTTTGCCATGGAGCTGAGAGAACATTTTGCAGTTTTTAAGCTAATTTACTACAATTCTACACATTTTGACATGGCTAATGCTGTGTTCTTACGCTCAAACATTATAACAAAATCAATGGAGGCTTAAGGTTGATTGTACATTTTCAAAGATGATGGGCTATTATTGAAAAATATATAGGTCCATTATCTGTTCTACGTACTTTCTATTTGGTTTCATTTATTTTGCAATCCTCTAATAATGTCATCCCGCTACCCACCTGTACCCATGCTGCAACCCACAAGTAGGTCCCAACCCACAGTTTAGGAACCACTGGCCTAGGCAACCAAATCGATGCGGTATTATTTGTGCATTGCTTGTTTTAAATAATTCAATCTCAGAAGGGGGAATGTTAAGTGTCTCTCTGCTCTCGTTCTCTCTCTTTCATACAGATGTAGGATCTTAATTTGATCCCCCTTTGCTGCTCAGAATTGTTCTGCACTGCAGGTAATGCAGATGAGTTTCATGGTTGTATTAACAGTATTGCACTTTTCATGTAGCCAAATTTTGGCCACCTAATAGCCTAACCACCGATCAAGCAACATTATGGACTAAACGACAGTACCGGTCAAATTAAGATTTGACAGAGACTAGTCAAACATTGACCACTTCAGCTTTGTTAATGATTACATTTTGTCTATTGCTTCTTGTCCCCTTGTATATCGTTATGGAGGCTGTTATATAATCAACGAGACATGGCACTATTCAGACAGAGACCTTCAGACATTTTTCATTCCGCTAGAAATCTGTTTTGTGAAAGAGAATAAAAAGAAACACAGAATGTTTAAATTAAGTTAATATGTTCCAACCACACAACACCACAGGCACCTTGTTTCTCAGGCAGGGATTAATTAATTTACGAAAAAATTACCGGAATCTTCTGTAATATTTGGTAATTAACCGGTAATCTATGGCAATCTATGGTAACTTTGGTAATTTTACTTGAATAACTTAAAACAATTTATTCATATATAAGGTATTCATTTTTTATATATGTGTCCATGAGTTTCTAGTGGATAGATCATATGGTTCAACAATTTATGAAAAAAACATCTAGTCAGCGATGGCATTATTTTGAATTAATTCTGCAACTCTTCCAACTACTGCCACCAGTTTGACACCAAAACATTTACAACAAAGACATATTGACATAGTACAATAAATAAGTGTGTATAAAAAGATAGTTGAAGTCACATACTGTACACCTTAGCCAAATACATTTAAACTCAGTTTTTCACAATTCCTGACATTTAATCCTAGTAAAAATTCCCTGTCTTCGGTCACTTAGGATCACCACTTTATTTTAAGAATGTGAAATGTCAGAATAATAGTAGAGAGAAGAATTTATTTCAGCTTTTATTTATTCCATCACATTCCCAGTGGGTCAGAAGTTTACATACTGTCACGACACTGATGGATGGTGGCGCCCCTCCTCGACCGGGCGGTGCTCGGCGGTCGACGTCGCCGGCCTACTAGCTGCCATCGATCCTTTTTGTTTCACTTTCTGTTGGTTAGGTCTAGGTAGGCACGCACCTGTTTTGGTTTAGTTATTAGTAGGGGGGGTTATTTAGTCTAGCAAAGTATGTCTGTGTTTGTGCGTGATTATTTTCGTCAGGTTGTACGTCTGGGGAACAGGGTTTTTTTCCCTTCTGCCTGTAGGTTTTGTGGCAGTGTGTTTTGGGCTGCGTCCCTACGCTGTGTTTGGGCTGTTTATGGGTATTTGTTTAACCTTGCCCTGCCCTACCTGTTTTTGGCAAGCGTGGATTATTTATTAAAAAGAAACGAGTGTCCACGGACTTGTGTCTCCTGCGCCTGACTTCAACCCTCCTGCTTCCTTGAGCATTCTGACACATACACTCAATTCGTATTTTGGTAGCATTGCCTTTAAATTGTTTAACTTGGATCAAACGTTTCGGGTAGCCTTCCACAAAATTCCCACAATAAGTTGGGGGAATTTTGGCTCATTCCTCCTGACAGAGTTTGTGTAACTGAGTCAGGTTTGTAGGCCTCCTTGCTCGCACATACTTTTTCAGTTCTGCCCACAAATGTTCTATAGGATTGAGGTCAGGGCTTTGTGATGGCCACTCCAATACTTTGACTTTGTTGTCCTGAAACCATTTTGCCACAATTTTGGAAGTATGCGTGGGGTCATTGTCCATTTGCGACCAAGCTTTAACTTCCTGACTGATGTCTTGAGATGTTGCTTCAATATATCCACATAATTTTCCTCGCTCATGATGCTGTCTATTTTATGAAGTGCACCAGTCCGAGCTGCAGCAAAGCACCCCCACAACATGATGCTGCTGTAACCGATGTGAAATGGCTAGTTAGTTAGCGGTGGTGCGCGCTAATAGCGTTTCAATCAGTGACGTCACTCGCTCTGAGACCTGAAGTGGTTGTTCCCCTTGCGTTGCAAGGGCCGCGGCTTTTGTGGCGCGATGGGTAACGATGCTTCGTGGGTGTCAGTTGTTGATGTGTGCAAGGATCCCTGGTTCAAGCCCAGGTTGGGGCGAGGAGAGGGACGGAACCTACACTGTTACACTGCCACCCCTGTGCTTCACGGTTGGGATGGTGTTCTTTGGCTTGCAAGCATCCCCCTTTTTCCTCTAAACATAATAATGGTCATTATGGCTTAACAGTTCTATTTTTGTTTCATCAGACCAGAGGACATTTCTCCAAAAAGTACGATCTTTGTCCCCATATGCAGCTGCAAACCATAGTCTGGATTTTTATGGCAGTTTTGGAGTAGTGGCTTCTTCCTTGCTGAGCGGCCATTCAGGTTATGTCGATATAGGACTCGTTTTACTGTGGATATAAATACTTTTGTACCTGTTTCCTCCAGCATCTTCACAAGGTCCTTTGCTGCTGTTCTGGGATTGATTTGCACTTTTCGCACCAAAGTACGTTCATTTCTAGGAGACAGAACACGTCTTCTTCCTGAGCGGTATGACGGTGCTTGCTGTTGTTCCCATGGTGTTTATACTTGCATACTATTGTTTGTACAGATGAACGTGGTACCTTCAGGCATTTGGAAATTGCTCCCAAGGATGAACCAGACTTGTGGAGGACTACAATTGTTTTTCTCAGGTCTTGGCTGATTTCATTTGATTTTCCCATGATGTCAAGCAAAGAGGCACTGAGTTTGAAGGTAGGCCTTGAAATACATCCACAGGTACGCCTCCAATTGACTCAAATGATGTCAATTAGCCTATCAGAAGCTTCTAAAGCCATGGCATAATTTTCTGGAATTTTCCAAGCTGTTTAAAGGCACAGTCAACTTAAAGGCACAGTCAAGTGTATGTAAACTTCTGACCCACTGGAATTGTGACACAGTGAATTATAAGTGAAATA